>NC_079541.1:5030000-5327317 GCF_003711565.1 Takifugu flavidus | reverse complement strand
ATCTCTGTGAAGAATATTTAATCATGGCTTTTTTAAAACCATATATGACCTCTCTTTGCTATGGATCAGTGTGACCTCATAGGTCAGTGGTTAAGCCACTCACTTTTTTGCCGGAGGTTGTTGGTTCGAATCCAGGACGGAGTTTGGTTTGAAAAATCAATATTCTTCACACATTTGTTTTTGTTTTTTTATACATCATTATATAAATTTTTCCCTTTTTAGTTTGTGATTCATTGCTGGAATAGTTACAGGGGTGCTGATTTATAAGCTGTCGTCCGATCCTCTTTCCACATTTACAGTACAGTAATTCTTAAGAGGATACTTGGTCCTAAAAATTGTGATGCAATGCATGACATTCACACGGTAAAACAAAAAACATATGTGTGAAAAGTCACGCTGGATTCGAACCCAACACCTTCCGCAAAAAGAAGGACAGTGGCTTAAACCACTGAGCTATGCAGTCACACTGACCCACTGCAAAGAGGTCATATATAGTTCAAAAAAAGCCATAATTTGAATATCATCTGTGGATGTGATTTCTGTGTCAACGCAAATTCCATATTTCCACAGCACGTGAAGAAAAACATCTCTGTGAAGAATATTTAATCATGGCTTTTTACAAACCATATATGACCTCTCTTTGCTATGGCTCAGTGTGCCTCATAGGTCAGTGGTTTAAGCCACTGACTTTTTTTGCCGGCGGTTGTTGGTTCGAATCCAGGCTGGAGTTTGGTTTGAAAAATCAATATTCTTCACAATGTTTTTGTTTTTTATAACCAAAAACCAATATATAACTTTTTCCCTTTTTAGTTTGTGATTCATTGCTGGAATAGTTACAGGGGTGCTGATTATAAGCTGTCGTTCAATTCTCTTTGCCACCATACAGTAATTTCTAAAGAGGATACTTGGTCCTAAAAATTGTGATGCAATGCATGACAGTCACCACGGTAGAACCAAAACATGTGTGTGAAGAATATTGATTCTTCAAACCAAAGTCACGCCTGGATTCGAACCAACAACCTTCCGCAAAAGAGGACAGTGGCTTAAACCACTGAGCTATGCAGTCACGTGACCCACTGCAAAGAGGTCATATATGGTTCAAAAAAGCCATAATTTGAATATCATCTGTGGATGTGATTTCTGTGTCAACACAAATTCCATATTTCCACAGCATGTGAAGAAAAACATCTCTGTGAAGAATATTTAATCATGGCTTTTTTAAAACCATATATGACCTCCCTTTGCTGTTGCTCAGTGTGACCTCATAGGTCAGTGGTTTAAACCACTGACTTTTTGCCGGAGGTTGTTGGTTCGAATCCAGGCCGGAGTTTGGTTTGAAGAATCAATATTCTTCACACATATGTTTTTTTTTTTTTTATACATCAATTATATAACTTTTTCCCTTTTTAGTTTGTGATTCATTGCTGGAATAGTTACAGGGGTGCTGATTTATAAGCTGTCGTCCGATCCTCTTTCCCACCATACACTAATTTCTAAAGAGGATACTTGGTCCTAAAAATTGTGATGCAATGCATGACAGTCACCACGGTAAAACCAAAAACATATGTGTGAAGAATATTGATTCTTCAAACCAAAGTCACGCCTGGATTCGAACCCACAACCTTCCGCAAAAGAGACAGTGGCTTAAACCACTGACCTATGCAGTCACACTGACCCACTCCAAAGAGGTCATATATGGTTCAAAAAAGCCATAATTTGAATATCATCTGTGGATGTGATTTCTGTGTCAACACAAATTCCATATTTCCACAGCACGTGAAGAAAAAATCTCTGTGAAGAATATTTAATCATGGCTTTTTTAAAACCATATATGACCTCTCTTTGCTAAGGCTCAGTGTGTCCTCATAGGTCAGTGGTTTAAGCCACTGGTTTTTGCCGGCGGTGTTGGTTCGAATCCAGGCCGGAGTTTGGTTTGAAAAATCAATATTCTTCACACATATGTTTTGTTTTTTTTATACATCAATTATATAACTTTTTCCCTTTTTAGTTTGTGATTCATTGCTGGAATAGTTACAGGGGTGCTGATTTATAAGCTGTCGTCCGATCCTCTTTCCCACCATACAGTAATTTCTAAAGAGGATACTTGGTCCTAAAAATTGTGATGCAATGCATGACAGTCACCACGGTAAAACCAAAAACATGTGTGTGAAGAATATTGATTTTTCAAACCAAACTCCGGCCTGGATTCGAACAACAACCTTCCGCAAAAGAAGACAGTGGCTAAACCACTGAGCTATGCAGTCACACTGTCTCCCTGCAAGAGGTCATATATGGTTCAAAAAAGCCATAATTTGAATATCATCGTGGATGTGATTTCTGTGTCAACGCAAATTCCATATTTCCACAGCACGTGAAGAAAAACATCTCTGTGAAGAATATTTAATCATGGCTTTTTTAAAACCATATATGACCTCTCTTTGCTACGGATCAGTGTGACCTCATAGGTCAGTGGTTTAAGCCACTCACTTTTTTGCCGGAGGTTGTTGGTTCGAATCCAGGACGGAGTTTGGTTTGAAAAATCAATATTCTTCACACATATGTTTTTGTTTTTTTTATACATCAATTATATAAATTTTTCCCTTTTTAGTTTGTGATTCATTGCTGGAATAGTTACAGGGGTGCTGATTTATAAGCTGTCGTCCGATCCTCTTTCCCACCATACAGTAATTTCTTAAGAGGATACTTGGTCCTAAAAATGTGATGCAATGCATGACATTCACCACGGTAAAACCAAAACATATGTGTGAAAAGTCACGCCTGGATTCGAACCAACAACCTTCCGCAAAAGAGGACAGTGGCTTAAACCACTGACCTATGCAGTCACGCTGACCCACCCCAAAGAGGTCATATATGGTTCAAAAAAGCCATAATTTGAATATCATCTGTGGATGTGATTTCTGTGTCAACACAAATTCCATATTTCCACAGCACGTGAAGAAAAAATCTCTGTGAAGAATATTTAATCATGGCTTTTTTAAAACCATATATGACCTCTCTTTGCTAAGGCTCAGTGTGACCTCATAGGTCAGTGGTTTAAGCCACTGACTTTTTTGCCGGCGGTTGTTGGTTCGAATCCAGGCCGGAGTTTGTTTTGAAAAATCAATATTCTTCACACATATGTTTTTGGTTTTTTTATACATCAATTATATAACTTTTTCCCTTTTTAGTTTGTGATTCATTGCTGGAATAGTTACAGGGGTGCTGATTTATAAGCTGTCGTCCGATCCTCTTTCCCACCATACACTAATTTCTAAGAGGATACTTGGTCCTAAAAATTGTGATGCAATGCATGACAGTCACCACGGTAAAACCAAAAACATGTGTTGAAGAATATTGATTCTTCAAACCAAAGTCACGCCTGGATTCGAACCCACAACCTTCCGCAAAAGAAGACAGTGGCTTAAACCACTGACCTATGCAGTCACACTGACCCACTCCAAAGAGGTCATATATGGTTCAAAAACCATAATTTGAATATCATCTGTGGATGTGATTTCTGTGTCAACACAAATTCCATATTTCCACAGCACGTGAAGAAAAAATCTCTGTGAAGAATATTTAATCATGGCTTTTTTAAAACTATATATGACCTCTCTTTGCTGTGACGGCTCAGCGTGACCTCATAGGTCAGTGGTTTAAGCCACTGACTTTTTTGCCGGCGGTTGTTGGTTCCAATCCAGGCCGGAGTTTGGTTTGAAAAATCAATATTCTTCACACATATGTTTTTGGTTTATTATACATCAATTATATAACTTTTTCCCTTTTTAGTTTGTGATTCATTGCTGGAATAGTTACAGGGGTGCTGATTTATAAGCTGTCGTCCGATCCTCTTTCCCACCATACAGTAATTTCTAAAGAGGATACTTGGTCCTAAAAATTGTGATGCAATGCATGACAGTCACCACGGTAAAACCAAAAACATGTGTGTGAAGAATATTGATTTTTCAAACCAAACTCCGGCCTGGATTCGAACCAACAACCTTCCGCAAAAGAAGACAGTGGCTTAAACCACTGACCTATGCAGTCGCACTGACTCCCTGCAAAGAGGTCATATATGGTTCAAAAAAGCCATAATTTGAATATCATCTGTGGATGTGATTTCTGTGTCAACGCAAATTCCATATTTCCACAGCACGTGAAGAAAAACATCTCTGTGAAGAATATTTAATCATGGCTTTTTTAAAACCATATATGACCTCTCTTTGCTGTGGTTCCATGTGACCTCATAGGTCAGTGGTTTAAGCCACTGACTTTTTTGCCGGAGGTTGTTGGTTCGAATCCAGGCCTGAATTGGTTTGAAAAATCAATGTTCTTCACACATATGTTTTGTTTTTTATCAATTATATAAAACTTTTTCCCTTTTTAGTTTGTGATTCATTGCTGGAATAGTTACAGGGGTGCTGATTTATAAGCTGTCGTCCGATCCTCTTTCCCACCATACAGTAATTTCTAAGAGGATACTTGGTCCTAAAAATTGTGATGCAATGCATGACATCACCACGGTAAAACAAAACAAAAACATATGTGTGAAAAGTCACGCCTGGATTCGAACCAACAACCTTCCGCAAAAGAAGACAGTGGCTTAAACCACTGAGCTATGCAGTCACACTGACCCACTGCAAAGAGGTCATATATGGTTCAAAAAAGCCATAATTTGAATATCATCTGTGGATGTGATTTCTGTGTCAACGCAAATTCCATATTTCCACAGCACGTGAAGAAAAACATCTCTGTGAAGAATATTTAATCATGGCTTTTTACAAACCATATATGACCTCTCTTTGCTATGGCTCAGTGTGCCCTCATAGGTCAGTGTTTAAGCCACTGACTTTTTTGCCGGCGGTTGTTGGTTCGAATCCAGGCTGGAGTTTGGTTTGAAAAATCAATATTCTTCACAAATGTTTTGTTTTTTTATAACAAAAACCAATATATAACTTTTTCCCTTTTTAGTTTGTGATTCATTGCTGGAATAGTTACAGGGGTGCTGATTATAAGCTGTCGTCCGATTCTCTTGCCACCATACAGTAATTTCTAAAGAGGATACTTGGTCCTAAAAATTGTGATGCAATGCATGACAGTCACCACGGTAAAACCAAAAACATGTGTGTGAAAAGTCACGCCTGGATTCGACCCAACAACCTTCTGCAAAGAGGACAGTGGCTTAAACCACTGAGCTATGCAGTCACACTGACCCACTGCAAAAGGTCATATATGGTTCAAAAAAGCCATAATTTGAATATCATCTGTGGATGTGATTTCTGTGTCAACACAAATTCCATATTTCCACAGCACGTGAAGAAAAAAATCTCTGTGAAGAATATTAATCATGACTTTATTAAAACCATATATGACCTCTCTTTGCTACGGCTCAGTGTGACCTCATAGGTCAGTGGTTTAAGCCACTGACTTTTTTGCCGGAGGTTGTTGGTTCGAATCCAGGACGGAGTTTGGTTTGAACAATCAATATTCTTCACACATATGTTTTGTTTTTTTATACATCAATTATATAACTTTTTCCCTTTTTAGTTGTGATTCATTGCTGGAATAGTTACAGGGGTGCTGATTTATAAGCTGTCGTCCGATCCTCTTTCCACCACACAGTAATTTTAAGAGGATACTTGGTCCTAAAAATTGTGATGCAATGCATGACATTCACCACGGTAAAACCAAAAACATATGTGTGAAAAGTCACGCCTGGATTCGAACCAACAACCTTCCGCAAAAGAAGACAGTGGCTTAAACCACTGACCTATGCAGTCACGCTGACCCACTGCAAAGAGGTCATATATGGTTCAAAAAAGCCATAATTTGAATATCATCTGTGGATGTGATTTCTGTGTCAACACAAATTCCATATTTCCACAGCATGTGAAGAAAAACATCTCCGTGAAGAATATTTAATCATGGCTTTTTTAAAACCATATATGACCTCTCTTTGCTACAGCTCAGTGTGACCTCATAGGTCAGTGGTTTAAGCCACTGACTTTTTTGCCGGCGGTTGTTGGTTCGAATCCAGGCCGGAGTTTGGTTTGAAAAATCAATATTCTTCACACATATGTTTTTGTTTTTTTTATACATCAATTATATAACTTTTTCCCTTTTTAGTTGTGATTCATTGCTGGAATAGTTACAGGGGTGCTGATTTATAAGCTGTCGTCCGATCCTCTTTCCCACCATACAGTAATTTCTAAAGAGGATACTTGGTCCTAAAAATTGTGATGGAATGCATGACAGTCACCACGGTAAAACCAAAAACATGTGTGTTGAAAGTCACGCCTGGATTCGAACCAACAACCTTCCGCAAAAGAGGACAGTGGCTTAAACCACTGAGCTATGCAGTCACACTACCCACTGCAAAGAGGTCATATATGGTTCAAAAAAGCCATAATTTGAATATCATCTGTGGATGTGATTTCTGTGTCAACACAAATTCCATATTTCCACAGCACGTGAAGAAAAACATCTCTGTGAAGAATATTTAATCATGGCTTTTTTAAAACCATATATGACCTCTCTTTGCTGTGATTCAGTGTGACCTCATAGGTCAGTGGTTTAAGCCACTGACTTTTTTGCCGGAGGTTGTTGGTTCGAATCCAGGCCGGAGTTTGGTTTGAAAAATCAATATTCTTCACACATATGTTTTTGTTTTTTTATACATCAATTATATAACTTTTTCCCTTTTTAGTTTGTGATTCATTGCTGGAATAGTTACAGGGGTGCTGATTTATAAGCTGTCGTCCGATCCTCTTTCCCACCATACAGTAATTTCTAAAGAGGATACTTGGTCCTAAAAATTGTGATGCAATGCATGACAGTCACCACGGTAAAACCAAAAACATATGTGTGAGGAATATTGATTCTTCAAAGCAAAGTCACGCCTGGATTCGAACCCACAACCTTCCGCAAAAGAGGACAGTGGCTTAAACCACTGAGCTATGAAGTCACACTGACCCACTGCAAAGAGGTCATATATGGTTCAAAAAAGCCATAATTTGAATATCATCTGTGGATGTGATTTCTGTGTCAACACAAATTCCATATTTCCACAGCATGTGAAGAAAAACATCTCCGTGAAGAATATTTAATCATGGCTTTTTTAAAACCATATATGACCTCTCTTTGCTACGGCTCAGTGTGACCTCATAGGTCAGTGGTTTAAGCCACTGACTTTTTTGCCGGCAGTTGTTGGTTCGAATCCAGGCCGGAGTTTGGTTTGAAAAATCAATATTCTTCACACATATGTTTTTGGTTTTTTTATACATCAATTATATAACTTTTTCCCTTTTTAGTTTGTGATTCATTGCTGGAATAGTTACAGGGGTGCTGATTTATAAGCTGTTGTCCGATCCTCTTTCCCACCATACAGTAATTTCTAAAGAGGATACTTGGTCCTAAAAATTGTGATGCAATGCATGACAGTCACCACGGTAAAACCAAAAACATGTGTGTGAAGAATATTGATTCTTCAAACCAAAGTCACGCCTGGATTCGAACCAACAACCTTCCGCAAAAGAGGACAGTGGCTTAAACCACTGAGCTATGCAGCCACACTGACCCACTGCAAAGAGGTCATATATGGTTCAAAAAAGCCATAATTTGAATATCATCTGTGGATGTGATTTCTGTGTCAACACAAATTCCATATTTCCACAGCACGTGAAGCAAAACATCTCTGTGAAGAATATTTAATCATGGCTTTTTACAAACCATATATGACCTCTCTTTGCTGCGGTTCCATGTGACCTCATAGGTCAGTGGTTTAAGCCACTGACTTTTTTGCCGGAGGTTGTTGGTTCGAATCCAGGCCTGAGTTTGGTTTGAAAAATCAATATTCTTCACGCATATGTTTTTGTTTTTTTTATACATCAATTATATAACTTTTTCCCTTTTTAGTTTGTGATTCATTGCTGGAATAGTTACAGGGGTGCTGATTTATAAGCTGTTGTCCGATCCTCTTTCCCACCATACAGTAATTTCTAAAGAGGATACTTGGTACTAAAAATTGTGATGCAATGCATGACAGTCACCACGGTAGAACCAAAAACATGTGTGTAAAGAATATTGATTCTTCAAACCAAACTCCGGCCTGGATTCGAACCAACAACCTTCCGCAAAATTAGACAGTGGCTTAAACCACTGACCTATGCAGTCACACTGGACCCCTGCAAAGAGGTCATATATGGTTCAAAAAAGCCATAATTTGAATATCATCTGTGGATGTGATTTCTGTGTCAACGCAAATTCCATATTTCCACAGCACGTGAAGAAAAACATCTCTGTGAAGAATATTAATCATGGCTTTTTTAAAACCATATATGACCTCTCTTTGCTGTGGCTCAGTGTGACCTCGTAGGTCAGTGGATTAAACCACTGTCTTTTTTGCCGGAGGTTGTTGGTTCGAATCCAGGACGGAGTTTGGTTTGAAGAATCAATATTCTTCACACATATGTTTGTTTGTTCTTATATATATCAATTATATAACTTTTTCCCTTTTTAGTTTGTGATTCATTGCTGGAATAGTTACAGGGGTGCTGATTTATAAGCTGTCGTCCAATTCTCTTTGCCACCATACAGTAATTTCTAAAGAGGATACTTGGTCTTAAAAATTGTGATGCAATGCATGACAGTCACCACGGTAAAACCAAAAACATATGTGTGAGGAATATTGATTCTTCAAAGCAAAGTCACGCCTGGATTCGAACCCACAACCTTCCGCAAAAGAGGACAGTGGCTTAATCCACTGAGCTATGAAGTCACACTGACACCACTGCAAAGTGGTCATATATGGTTCAAAAAAGCCATAATTTGAATATCATCTGTGGATGTGATTTCTGTGTCAACACAAATTCCATATTTCCACAGCATGTGAAGAAAAACATCTCCGTGAAGAATATTTAATCATGGCTTTTTTAAAACCATATATGACCTCTCTTTGCTACGGCTCAGTATGACCTCATAGGTTAGTGGTTTAAGCCACTGACTTTTTTGCCGGCAGTTGTTGGTTCGAATCCAGGCCGGAGTTTGGTTTGAAAAATCAATATTCTTCACACATATGTTTTTGTTTTTTTATACATCAATTATATAACTTTTTCCCTTTTTAGTTTGTGATTCATTGCTGGAATAGTTACAGGGGTGCTGATTTATAAGCTGTCGTCCGATCCTCTTTCCCACCATACAGTAATTTCTAAAGAGGATACTTGGTCCTAAAAATTGTGATGCAATGCATGACAGTCACCACGGTAAAACCAAAAACATGTGTGTGAAGAATATTGATTCTTCAAACCAAAGTCACGCCTGGATTCCAACCAACAACCTTCCGCAAAAGAGGACAGTGGCTTAAACCACTGAGCTATGCAGCCACACTGACCCACCGCAAAGAGGTCATATATGGTTCAAAAAAGCCATAATTTGAATATCATCTGTGGATGTGATTTCTGTGTCAACGCAAATTCCATATTTCCACAGCACGTGAAGAAAAACATCTCTGTGAAGAATATTTAATCATGGCTTTTTTAAAACCATATATGACCTCTCTTTGCTGTGGTTCCGTCTGACCTCATAGGTCAGTGGTTTAAGCCACTGACTTTTTTGCCGGAGGTTGTTGGTTCGAATCCAGGCCTGAATTTGGTTTGAAAAATCAATATTCTTCACACATATGTTTTTGTTTTTTTTATACATCAATTATATAACTTTTTCCCTTTTTAGTTTGTGATTCATTGCTGGAATAGTTACAGGGGTGCTGATTTATAAGCTGTCGTCCGATCCTCTTTCCCACCATACACTAATTTCTAAAGAGGATACTTGGTCCTAAAAATTGTGATGCAATGCATGACAGTCACCACGGTAAAACCAAAAACATATGTGTGAGAATATTGATTCTTCAAAGCAAAGTCACGCCTGGATTCGAACCCACAACCTTCTGCAAAAGAAGACAGTGGCTTAAACCACTGACCTATGCAGTCACGCTGACCCACTGCAAAGAGGTCATATATGGTTCAAAAAAGCCATAATTTGAATATCATCTGTGGATGTGATTTCTGTGTCAACACAAATTCCATATTTCCACAGCACGTGAAGAAAAACATCTCTGTGAAGAATATTTAATCATGGCTTTTTACAAACCATATATGACCTCTCTTTGCTGCGGTTCCATGTGACCTCATAGGTCAGTGGTTTAAGCCACTGACTTTTTTGCCGGAGGTTGTTGGTTCGAATCCAGGCCTGAATTTGGTTTGAAAAATCAATATTCTTCACACATATGTTTTTGTTTTTTTTATACATCAATTATATAACTTTTTCCTTTTTAGTTTGTGATTCATTGCTGGAATAGTTACAGGGGTGCTGATTTATAAGCTGTTGTCCGATCCTCTTTGCCACCATACAGTAATTTCTAAAGAGGATACTTGGTACTAAAAATTGTGATGCAATGCATGACAGTCACCACGGTAGAACCAAAAACATGTGTGTAAAGAATATTGATTTTTCAAACCAAACTCCGGCCTGGATTCGAACCAACAACCTTCCGCAAAATAAGACAGTGGCTTAAACCACTGACCTATGCAGTCACACTGACCCACTGCAAAGAGGTCATATATGGTTCAAAAAAGCCATAATTTGAATATCATCTGTGGATGTGATTTCTGTGTCAACACAAATTCCATATTTCCACAGCATGTGAAGAAAAACATCTCCGTGAAGAATATTTAATCATGGCTTTTTAAAACCATATATGACCTCTCTTTGCTGTGGCTCAGTGTGACCTCATAGGTCAGTGGTTTAAGCCACTGGTTTTTTTGCCGGCGGTTGTTGGTTCGAATCCAGGCCGGAGTTTGGTTTGAAAAATCAATATTCTTCACACATATGTTTTTGGTTTTTTTATACATCAATTATATAACTTTTTCCCTTTTTAGTTTGTGATTCATTGCTGGAATAGTTACAAGGGTACTGATTTATAAGCTGTCGTCCGATCCTCTTTCCCACCATACCGGAATTTCTTAAGAGGATACTGGTCCTAAAAATTGTGATGGAATGCATGACATTCAACACGGTAAAACCAAAAACATATGTGTGAAAAGTCACGCCTGGATTCGAAGCAACACCTTCCGCAAAAGAGGACAGTGGCTTAAACCACTGAGCTATGCAGTCACACTGACCCACCGCAAAGAGGTCATATATGGTTCAAAAAAGCCATAATTTGAATATCATCTGTGGATGTGATTTCTGTGTCAACACAAATTCCATATTTCCACAGCACGTGAAGCAAAACATCTCTGTGAAGAATATTTAATCATGGCGTTTTTAAAACCATATATGACCTCTCTTTGCTGCGGTTCCGTGTGACCTCATAGGTCAGTGGTTTAAGCCACTGACTTTTTTGCCGGAGGTTGTTGGTTCGAATCCAGGCCTGAATTTGGTTTGAAAAATCAATATTCTTCACACATATGTTTTTGTTTTTTTTATACATCAATTATATAACTTTTTCCCTTTTTAGTTTGTGATTCATTGCTGGAATAGTTACAGCATGACAACGTTTCATCATGCTGTTGCTGTTGTCTGTCAGTTGCTGCGTGCTGAACTTTAACCAGAACCGTACTGTATTACACTCGTACTGGTCAAGGTCGAGCACAAAACAGATGCACTGGAGGAGTCAGGGTGCTGATGGGGGGAGGGGGGGCATGTGATGCAGAAAACAGATCCAGGAAAAGAAGGAAAGAAGAGAAAGTGGGGCAGGATGTGGTGACCTAAAACTGCATCTAAGAGGAGGCCCATTCACAGCTGCTGCACCCATTTTACACTCACCTGGAAACCGGAATTCTTTCCACAGTCTCAATAGAGTTTTTATACAGATGATCACTAAACGAGTAATGTTTTTCTTATGGTGTACAAAAATTATTTTAATTCGATATCCTATGCGGCGTTAATATTTTGATGGCGTTTGTCTCCCTCTAGTGGTTAAAGAGTCGCATTTCTGTCTTTGCTGGATGAGAGCGAGCAACCTTCCTGACCTTCTCCTGTTTCAACATGAATTGCAAATAGGAATAATACATGATGAACTCTTGTAGCATGGCGTAGAAAATACGTGGCAATCCAAAACGTTTACTAGAGTGCAGTAAAACCAGCAAGATTACAGTATACATCCTGAATTTATGGCAGATTATTAGAGAAACGTATTAAAATATTTAACATTTCATTGAAAAACACGAACAACTCTTGAATGTATAAGTTTAATCCGATAATAAAATGTCTCGTATGATGATATTTTCATTTCGGAGACCTTTTAATGCATGACTGGTTTTGTTTCGCCCCCTGTATGCGTAGTGTGCAGCCCCCGCCACCAGATGGCGGTAGCGTACAGTTTCACCGTTTACGCACCACCTCCATTGATGCCCTGAAGAAGAGCGGCCTCGCCCGGTCAGGAGCCGGTGCTGCGGCGGATGCTGCCCGGCAGAGACGCTCCATCTGCCGCCAGATGAACCAGGGATCCCCGGTGTCGCTGCGCAATGGGGAACCTGCCTCTGCCCACACGGTAACGCGGTGCTGGAGCTGCAGACGCATCATTTCTGTCCGACACATCTTCGTCCGCATTTTCCAAAAGGAAATACGCGTTTTAAAGTTAATTTCCTATCGATTTAAGAGCGTTTTATCAACCGGGTAGAATGAGTTATTTTGATTTAGCTCGGGCTTTGGTAGAATGGCTGAAGACCTTTGATTATGTCCCTCCTGTCATATAAAATTATTAGCTGTGATAAATTACATTATCAGTAAATCATATTTGGGATGCTTTTGAATGTAATGATCATTCATATTTTGGTTTTAATGACTAAAAAGGGGGAAGGCAAACAGGAGCTGGGAGAAAAATTTTGATGTATTTTTGAATTATAGTCTGAAATTTAGAGAATATCATCAAATATTTTATTCATGTGGAACTATAGAGTTATCAGAGCCATGGATGGAAAATATTTCACTGGTATTATAATCATTGAGGTGAGCTAAAAATAGCTGTAATCCTCTTTAATGCTACAGCACAAGAAAAGAGTAATCTGTAATAGTGTGTTATTATAGGTCCGACCGGTTTTTAAACTTGATTGTGGTTCGTCTTGTGTTCCAGTGTCTTCAGGGCACCAGCTGTGCCTGAACCCATTCCTGAAGGGAAGTTCCTGTCCAGCAGAATCAGCAGCGGCATAACGTACTTTTACGCTCCGTTCTCGGGAGACTCGGCGTGTTCTGCCAATGTCCCCCTCAGAAACTCCTCCTCCTCTTCCAGTCCTCCCCTCACTCCGTTGCTCTCGCATGTTGACACAACCACCCCCTCCCAGCACCGACTGGATGTTGCCCCGACTTCCCGTCCTCTCCTTCTGTTCTTTTCCTGGCTCGGCGCCCAGCCTGGACCCGTTTCCAAGTACAGGGACCTTTACCTGAACCGCGGTATGGATGTCCTTGTCATTCAGAGCGGCGTAATGCACTTCCTGTGGCCTCGATGGGGGCTCAGCTACGGGCTGGAGGTTCTGAAGCTCCTGGAGGAGCCTCAGTTCTCAGGGAGGGCAGTGCTGGTTCATGCCACCTCTATCGGGGGCTACACCTTCACCCAGATCCTCACCCACATCGCCCGCGGACGGAAAGAACACGCAGGCCTGGCCCAGAGGGTGATAGGACACGTCTATGACAGTTTAGTGTTTGGCACCCTGGAGCACATGGCGATAGGTGAGTGCAAGTGCTCTGTCTCAGGTTACGTTTGTGTTCCTGACACTAGTCAGGCCTTTAAATATTTCACTCTGCAGCTGAGCTACGGGTCCAGTTTAGAAGTGGGCCTTCAACCAGTAATGCATCCAAATTCCACAGACATCAGACATCTTTTAATGTGTGTAGAAATGTTTGAATTAACGCTACTTGTAAGGTTAATTATGTGTGTATAATATGAATATTTGTTTGTTCTTCAGGTCTGGGCAAAACTCTCGTGCCGCGCTTCGAAGGCTTTGTCAAAAACGCCGCTTTGCTTTACTTCTGGCTCTTCAAAAGGCAGACGGCGGACGTCTACGACAGCAGCATCCGGGTTTTCCACAACAGCCCCATCACATCGCCAGCGCTCTTCTTCTTCAGCGAGAATGACGCCCTCTGCGACCAAGCCGTCGTGGAGAAGTGCATCGACCACTGGAGGAGGAGGGGCGTATCTGTGGCGAGCAGGAAGTGGAAAGAGTCCATCCACGCGGCCCACATGAGGTGCCACCCGGAGGACTACCACAGCACGCTGGAGAACTTCCTCAACTCGCTGGTTTTTCCTCTATGAGAGGACTTTACCGACATTCTAAGAATAAAATTTCCAAGTTTCATCATTTCTGTATTTTTTTGGGAGGCTAATGCAGTTTGGTGTATTCTAACTGTCTTTAAATGCATGTAATTTAAAAAAAATGATGCTATATTTTGAGAAGTATATATATTACTTACATTACACTTCCTCGGTGGTGATTATAATTAACCCCCCAAATAAATTAAGTTGCTTTAAATGATTAAAAAACAAGACCAATTACAACCAATGACTATTCAATTATTTCATCTTTAATTGTCACTTATACGTGTTTAATGTTATGATTTTTGTTTGGTCACCAGAGCAACTGTCAACATTTTATACAGGCATGATGTCGGCCAGCTAAGTGAGGGCAACAAGGAAACGGAATGGAGCAGAGGTTTCAGTGATTCGTGCAGAAACTCTATTTTTTATTTTGTTATTGTTTAAGTCACCCAGGAATTTAAAACAAGTATTATTTAGTTTTCATGTACTTGCATCAGTTAATTGAACCTCCAAGCATCCGACTTTAAAATAGTCTGCAAAACTGTTGAAGTTGATTAAGAATTGTTGATAATGAAGGATTGATGTTAAAGTTTGAAAGTTTATTGAACTGTACCGTAATTAAACAATCAGCAATCTCACGGTTGTGTATATGGCGACATCTGCTGGTAGGGTGGTGGTACTGAATAGAGTAGATCCTCAATGTTGCTGATTTGATTTGCTTCCCCACGTTTCTTTTACTTAATAATTGATTCAAGCCAACGTTTACGCACAGTTTATGTAGTGCTTAAACGGCTTCGGATCTGTTTCAACGCTGGTTTTTCTCCTTTAATATATTCACTTTTACTATATTTTATTCTTGTGGTTGTTAAATCCTTTATAACCTACACACATGCATATATGCGTTTTCCAAGTGTTTGCATTACTTTAGATATTATATTTAAAGCTAGTATCAATTCAATAGTTAAATAATGCATGAATACAGAATCTTGCTTTGTGTGAATGCGACTATCAACCTGGAAACAAATGAGAACCAGCACAATATCCAGCAGAAGCTAACAGAACTGGTTGTAACTGCAGTTGTAGAGATCAAAGTATAGTGCTGTGTAACAAATAAATACAAACATAGTAGAAATTCTTATCTTTATTAATTCCTAAGGAAGTGTACGTCATTTCTCTGCATGCAGTATGGGAAGTTCTTCCATTATTGTTCCAATGAAACATTTTTTCCTTAATTTAACTTCACTAAGTGTGACGTTGATGGCCTCCACCTCCCAAAGCTTCCTGAACCGATAATGTCTGGCTTTATGATAAGAGTTTCTGATGGAACAGTTGTCCGATTGTGGTGTACGGTCCTCAACACAGGAGTGTGTGTGTGTGATGTGTTATTGTGAAAGTCCGCCGATACTGGTGAAACCTAATCAGTAGGTGTTCTGTTTTGTGTTAGCATTTTCTCAATTAATGCTTCAATCATGATACTTTTTAAAGCAATAATTCTCAAATTTGTTCCTGCTGATTCACTTTCACATTAGTGAGTGACTGGAACTGATTTACCAAGTCAGCTGATGCCTCCAATCTGCTTTATGAGCAGGATTTTAGCACTTAATCTGAAATGTTTCGGTGCTCCTGTAAAGCGGATTCTTAGAATCCCTTTCAGGGCCATTATTTTATAACACAAGGAAGGTGGAGCTGGGGCTCTATGCAGCAGTGTTGCAGTTCTCCAAACTTCCTCTGGAGAGCTGCACTCACCAAGATATTTACATGTAGGCGCTTGCGTGCAGCGAAGCCGTCCGTCACTTAAATAGTCCCATAAATGCAACACGTTAACAAGCTTATGCATTAATTAATGACTAGATTTCCTCTTTGTGTCCCTCTGTTGCCACTTTTATTCCAATCTTTTGCTCCATCTATGTCCAGTGTTGAGAGGATTCATGGCAAACGCCAAACTGATCAGTTCTTTTCAAGTTTTTTACCCCATTTGACATAAATTCCATGGACCTCGGTGCCAGCGAGAGAGAAGTGATTCCGCCTCCGCCAGCCCCGGCTGACGCTATGGACGAGGCTCTGCCCTATTTCCCGGGGCGATGTGTCGCGCAGCGCGGATGTGACTTAAGTGGGAATACCTCGCTCCGATCCGGAGGTCAGATGGCGCTTTGGTAGGTCAGACAACGGCAAACGTGAATCGGGCTGAGTTATTGGATCAGTATAGGAACACGCTACAGACACGGGATCAGGTTAGATTTTATTTGTGCATCCACCTATTGATTATTGCTGTGTTTTCCATACAGTAGATGAAAAGATATATGACACCCTGTTGTTTGCAAACATCTGCTTTGATCTAGATTCCTGCGCAGCTAGCGCCCTTTGATCTTTCCTCGGGACAGTAAAGAGGCTCCGCTATTGTTTTCCTCTCATAATTGCTCTCTGACGAAGATACATCCCTCACAAGCGTCCTCTTCCTCAGACCTCACAGCCGGTCAAAGGTCAGATGAGACCGCAGACCCGTGATGTACCTGTCACACCTCGCGGGACGCCGGCTCCTGATGCTGGGATCCAGTGCAGATACTTTTTGGGGTAAGGGCTTCCTGGCTACTGCCTTAGGAACAGCAAGCCCAGACCGCAAAAAGACCCACAGAGGACAGAATGCGTGCACTCCAACAGGTTCCCCTGGGGTCTAAAGAAGAGAGAAAGTCAGCATATATGGACGATTTATTGTCTCCTATAGGAATCAACATGGGTGGAGCCAAGCCATGATTATGGGTGGGGCCAAACCAGGATTGAGGGTGGAGCCAAACCAGGATTCACAGTCTGCTTCACAGTCTTAGCTGTAGTTGCTTGGGTCAGCTTCAGGACGGCTCCACCCATCCAGAAAGCTTCAGCTCCTGTTATAGGACTCCAGACGCCCCCCCACCGCATTCACACGCCCAAGCCTTCGGGTCAGAAACAAACAGAAACCCAAAGTCGGCATTTCTGAGGTCGTCGGCGAGACCCCGGGCGACGCCCTCTGACGGTTTGCTTGACACGTGGAGGACAAAAGAGGAGCAGTCGGTGAAGCTAAATGCAGGAACTGCATCGCTGTTGCTGGCAACAGCGATGCAGTTCACACATCGTCCCCTTCAGAGGGTGAACGGCCACTCGTGCTCGTGTCAGAACAGCAGGGCAGCGAGTTCTGCGGCAGGAAGGACGCCAAATTTAGGAGCGCGAGAGCCCGTCACAGAGTAGTTGAGGTGGAATGTTACAGGCTGCGAGTTTAGCGGAGAAGCCACCGTCGGCGTATGTTTGCGTTAAATTTAGGAGGTTTAGGAAATAGCTTTGTTTTGGCCTCTGGAGGCCGCAGGTCCAGGAGCTGCCCATCAGCCTGACCTCAGAACGCCAAGAAGGTGTTCAGCATCATGTGCTCTGAAGCTCAAGTTCCCTCAGAAGGAAAAGAACAAGGAGACGCGGTGAATGAAGAACGAGAGAGGTCCTGAATCCAGGTGTGATGCGGGTCACAAACCCATTCCTCAGCCATAAAGCATCTCATTTCAAGTGTCATAAAAACAACACAGGTGGTGTAATATAAAGGCGGGACCTCCACCTCTGTGCATATATTCCCAGTTTGTCCATTTCGGCTGCATCACACCACGTTAAAACCATACAGCACAATAAAAGCATCCCAGCCTAACACCTCCAGTCACACCAGTTCCATGGGGAGGGGGGGTAACAGGACATCTCCACCAGATCAGGATCAAGAGCGAGGAGGTAATTGCCCTAAGATCCATTCGTTGCCACGCCCGTGATAAAAACCCTGGCCTGCAGAGACGTCACCGCCAAAGATCTTCTATGACTTCAGAGGAGGGTGTGCGTCACTTCATGTGCATCATCGCCATTATTAATTTAAGACGCAATAATTGTCAAAAGCTGCTTAATTATTCATTTTGGACCAACTTTGTTTGATCCTTTCACACGCCAGAGGTTTGCGTTGCCTGTGCAGCGCCTTTAATTCAGCTTTATTTTTTGTGCAACTGCCCCTGAATCCAGGCTCGTGTGGTGATCTTAGTTTTGTAACCTTAAATCATATCAGAATATCGAGAATTGGCATTTTTAATCCAGGTGCTGCCCATCTTTCTTTTAAAATTAGGTGCAACACCAGTTAGTGCGCAGGCCTGCATCGGGAAATTTCATGCTCCAGTAAAGATCAAGTTAAAAAAAAGGTGCTTTTTAAAGGGCTTTTGCGTCGAGGACGCACGCGCAGCGGGCACATGACCACCTCTGGATGCTGGGGCCTGTTTGCGGGCATTACGTCAAACCCAGCGTGGACAGGGACCCGAAAGACTGGCCCATTTGCACACGTAGGCATCTGCCACACTTACCTCACCAAATGCGTCATGCGTGAGGGGGGAAAAGGTGTCACCCCCCTGCTCTCCCTCTAAATTTGTCCCGTTGTCCTTTGATTAAAACACAGGGGGGGGGGGGGGTTTGGAAAAAAAATGATAATTGGAGTGAAACGACGGGGATGGTCAGAGCTGAGGGCCCCTGATCAGCCTTCTTGTCTTGGAGAAGTTGAAGCTGCACCACTGGGAGGCGGGAAGCGGCTTTACTGGGGGAACTGGAGCTGTCCGCGGTGCTGAATGCGGCTCCCGGCCTGCAGTGAACGCCCCTGCACGATCCCGGGGGAAAAGTGCGTCTAAAAGGGGCACGGGTGCACCGGCAAACACACGCAATCACCAGAAGACACAGCTGTGGGACTGACACGAGTGTGAACCATTTCCGCTCCCGGTCTCTAATGCGTGAACTGGTCGTGCGTGAATCGGCACTTGTTGCCGAGCGGCTAAGTTTGTGTTTGTCTCCAATCTTCGCCATTTCACTAAAAGAAGTAGCGTTACTTCTTCGAGGCTCCAAGCGCACGACTGCCCCCCCCCCCCCCCTTCCTCCACACACACGCACGCACACGAAAAGTAGCCGCTCTCCGTTTTCAACTCCAAAGCGTTCGCGTCTCACCCCGCGACGCGACTCCCGTCTGCAACATTTCAAACATGAATCGTCACACCAAACATGCATCCTCTTCTCTTTCCCACTCCGTCGCGCACACACACACACACACACACGCGCGCGCGCTCGGCTGCAGATATTGCGTCGGCACCACAGAGGGCTGCAGACGGAGCACGTCCGCCGCCGCTGCGGTGCGCGACGATCGCAGTCAACTGAGTGAAAGTGTACGAGGGTTATACTTTCAGCTGCATATTTGCCTATCAGTCCCCCCCCCCCGCTCCACCCCACCCCCCCTCCCATTCTATCATCACTCATCGATACGCGTCTCGGGAGAAAAACACCGGCCACTCACGCTCCGCCGTCAAACTCTCTCAAATTCTCAATGGTCGACTGTATGGCAACACGCACACGGCTCGGCAGGTTGTTGTTTCACTCACTTCAGTCACAGAGGAGGAAAAACAGACAAGAAGAAGAAGAAGAAGAAAAGAAGGGGCTCACCCAGTCATCACCGATCCGAGGAGGCGCGCATCATTTTTCCTCTCCCCCCTTTTTTCCCTCCAATAATCCCTGGGAATTTGAACGGCACCCATTGATATGCAGCAGCAGGGTCCCCCCCCCCCCCCCTTCCTCCTCCACCACCACCTCCAACCGCCACCCCTCCACCCCTCTCGCCCTCCCTCCATCTCTCTTCCCAGACGTCAGTCGCGATGGCTCCCATTTACTCCGCTGCGTGTTTTTAATTTTGATTTCTGTGCATTTCCCCCTGCCTTCATCAATCCACCCGCGTCTTCCTCCCTCCTCCCCGGAAAACGCCGCAAAAACCTCTAATGGAAGCCACTCAATTCCTCCAGTCTGCTCCTTCTTGCTGGTGACCTGCATTGACGTCATTGCGTCATTAGGTTTCCCCTGGAAACACGGGCGAGCCAAAAATAGAAACGCATTAATTCCAACCCCGGGCTGGGGAGGGAGGGGATGCGGGGTAGGGTGTAGTTTTGGGGGGTGTTTTTGGTGGCTACTTCCTTTTGTCATTCCTTAACCCCCCTAAACACACACTCTGCTCTTTGATTACGCAACCCCCCCCCCATCCTAAAACACGCAAGTTATTTATCCTTCCTGTTCAGTCCAGCAACAGTCAGCAACTGTTATTTTATTCTTTTACATGTTATTTTTAGTTCTTGTTCTGTTAAACATTATTTTTAAACGATAACAGCAGAAATATATAGTTGTCCAAAACCACCGTTCCCATAATGCACCTGTGACATCATCGGTTTTCTCTCTTAGCAACGCTTTTACCACGGAAACGTGTAACTATTCCGCCCATTTAGCTGATCTGAACTTGTGGATGGGTTTCTTAGCAATTCCGCAAACTGCCTGCAGGGGGCGATCAAGACACTCCAGTTGCTCTTAAACCTCACATCTGTTTAGCAGGACTGGAACAGGTCCTGGGTTACCCGGTAACCTTCTGGGCTCGTGGACGTCCACCAAAATCCTCCGCATTTTAGGATTTACGGTTTGTCGTCAGTAGGGTTGTTCCTTTTCAGAGCCGCAGTTGGACCAACTTCTCCATTTCGGAGCGTTGGAGCCGTTGGTGGAACGTTGCCCGGATACGATTGCAAAAGCAGAACCACTGTGACCAGTTTAGGATGTAGTAGGATTTCTGCCAGTTAAGCTTTTGGATTTGTGGCAAACAAACGGAGAAAAGCGAGCAGGAACGCTAACACAAGAATGCAATGCCAAGAAAGATGCTAGCAAAAGAGCAGAACAGGACGAAAAGCTATTTTTTGTAACTGGTGTTCAACATGTTCCAAGCGGGTTCGTTAAGAAGAACATTGTTTTTTTGGGTTTTTTTTTGTTTGAGAAACTTTTCTGCAAACCCAAAAGGTCTTATTGGTTTGAGCCTGCTTCCTCCACCCTTGCAGGTCGGATCAGTGTTCTGTTAGCATGACCTCCATCATCTGCCATTTGGTTCAGATGCTTCTGAGGGTGACAGTGAGGGCGGCGGCGTCTCCGACCAGCAGGGGGCGCTTCAGGCGTCTCGTCCTCAAATGGCGTTAGCAAGTTTTTAAAATTCCTGCTTTTTGCAAAGCGCCAGGCTGAATATGTGGAAAAAGTCCTTTTAAAGTCGGATTTAATGCAAATAAAAACTTTCCTCTTTTGGAGGAAATACATTTTAGGGCCCAGCAGTTGTTCCTTCAGGCTTAAAGATATATTTATTTAATTTTAATAGTTCTACTGCAGCCGATCTAAAGGAGCCAGGAAGGCAACACAATTTTGGGTTATTGCGTTTATATGAACAGTTACGGAATTATTGTTTGTTTAGTCATTGATGGAATAATAATAAACCTTAAAATAAAACCCGAACCTAAAGCAGGAGCGGTAAAAACTGCAGGGGCTGTTGCGGGAACTTTGCAGCGCTTACTGATTGTTTTCATTTCACCTCGCTGAACATTTACATAAGCATTTTCTGGGGCTTTTCTCCGGTAATAAACTTCTCATCCCCGTTGGCTCGCAGCGATCGCAGCCTTCTCCTTATTTATTTCTCCAGCATGTGAAATGAACCCTGCGGTTCCCTGTTGAGAGCCGGTTCCTGCGAATTCATCCCTCGGTGGGCTCCGGGGATGTTGCTGCCCAAACGTCTGCCTGATTCAATTACCCCCCCGCGGGCCTCGGCTGTCAGTCACGACTCTCTTGTTTTAGAAAACCAGTTAAACCTCAACGTTGCTTTTTCACGTTCTCATCCTTGTCGTATTTCCACATGCTCCTGGAGAAGAAGGAGTCGTCATATTTGTAGTTTTATGGCGTTTACCTGTAGTTTCTTAGAGGGCACGCCTGCCAGCGCTTTGAATTGTGGGTAATTCCCTGCAGATAATCGGATTTAGAGTGTCAATGAAAGCTACTTCTTTACTTTTAAAGCTCCACTGCTGTTATTTCAACATGCAAGTGAATCTTTTTTTTAAAATGATCATATCTAAGCATGACATAACAGCCTCTCCTTTTAATCATGGCCTTCTTTATCCCGTTCTTTGCATCCAATGAGAGCGTTTTCAGGTGTGCGTGTCTTCTTTTGGCACAGCTTTGACAAGGTTAAATAGAATCTTTCGGTATTTACTAGTTTTCCTGGAGGAAGAGCCCGAAATGAAACAAACTGTTGCTCCATTTTCACTTCTTAAGCCCTAAACGTATAGAAACACTTGTAAAATGGGCCTGCTCATTATAGACGGGAGCCTTCCGAAGTGATCTGTTGAGAGCCTCCAAAAAAAAGGACCCTTAAATATATGAAAACAGCCTTCGGTTGGTAAAAAATGACACGTTTCTAAAGGTTGTAATGATGCTTTACTCTTCATCTTTAAGTGCTTTGGAAAACGATCACGCTTCTTGGGAGATATTAGGACCACCAAATGAAACACAGCCCCCACCCCCACCCCCCACACCTCACCCCATTACCCCAGTCAATATCTAATCTTCCTCTTCCTCCTTCTGACAGTTCTATTGATTCCCGGGGCAAGTTTTAACACGCTCCTTAGCATGTATATTAATGATCGCTCTCTCTGTGCACTGATGCCACTGGTGCATATCACCAGGCCGCCGCCTCACTGTCAGGGATGCACGTGTGGGTGTGAGGGGGGGTAACGTGAATCACCCCGGCATGCATCAGCTCTATATTCTATATGCTAGTCTCAATGGCAGGACGTGGTTCACGGGTCACAAATTGCGCATGTTTTATTGTAGATATTGACCAAACAGTTTATTAAGACCAAGGTGGGAGCGCTGCACATCAGCCCCCTGCACTAACGACTGACGCCATCTGCTGGAGACGAGCACTAACTGCAGCATTCATTCAGGCTTCTGTTCATCATATGCAAACCTTTTCCTTACATGTATTGTCTTAGCGCCAGTTCAGGAATATGCAGACGGCTTTCAGATGAGGCAATAATCACATGTTACTTGTCAGGCTGTGGATGAAAAATTACCACAACAAAACGGCAATCAAAATCTCTTTGAAGGCGGCATTCTAGGAAAGAAATCAGCCATTTGAAATGTAAAGCGAAACGCAGTTTGGCTTGAAGTATATTGTGAAATCATGTCTACTCTGTCCTCTAATTTGAGATATAAATCCCAGTCACCGCATTTGTGAATGAATAGTCTGCACCACCCCTTGATATGTTTTTTTTTTTTTTAAGCCCCTTTGGAATTTAAATGTATGCAAAGATGAAAGGCACCCTCCAGGAGGAAGAGGTGGTGCAATAAGCAGAAACCCCGGGATTGTTCATGCAGCAGAGCCTGGAAATCAGCTGCGGCATTCCCTGCACCCTCACCGGACTGTCTACAAACCGCCACCAGGGGGCAGGCGTGCTCAGGAGTCCTTCCCCACCCCCCCACCCCCCCTCCTCGCTCTCTCCCTCATTCGTCCTCCTCGGTTCATACATGTGTTTATGCAGAGAACAGGTGATTAAGGATGACACTGCAGTTTCTCCCTGATCACAATTAGACGCCTCAAATTAGCTTCAGCGAGCCACAAACTCACTGGTGCACCTTCAGCATCAACCAGCCAGCTATTTGTGCCCCCCCCCGGGCTACTTTTATTCATTTCGCAGAGAGCCAATCAAACAAAAGGCTTGTTCTGGGTGGTTTCGGCAGAGCAGATGCGCGGTTTAACGGTCCCTCGGCTGGCTGACGAAGAAGACAACGAAGAATAGGAAAATATAACTATATATAATAGGTTGGGGGAGAGAGGGAATGTGAGAGATGGAGGGGGGGCTGATATCAAAGAGGCCTTTGTTGAAGCCTCTTCCAGGAGCTGAGTGAGGATTAGAGCCAGAGAGCAGTGGACCTTGAGGACCTTGAAGGGGGAATTGAATGCTTACAGTGCAGAACTCTATCTTCAAGGCCCTCTACCCTCAACTTTTTTTTTTTTTTTCCCATTTTCATTAATTATTTCACACTAATTGCCAAGATTATTAAAAGAAGGAGCGGGAGAGGCCGCCGCGGGTCCCTGGAGTCTCGGACTCACGCGCGCCTGGGTAAGCAGTATGTCCGCATGCGCTGCTACACCCGTTTGCACAGAAAAGAACAAGGGAAGAAGCACAAATTGAACAGTCGTGGTCAGCAAGGTTGTGGGCCCTCTGTAGCTGATTGTGCTTGTTGATCCATGCAACCATTTCCATTAATTTTAACAGCATGGTCATAGCTCAGCAGCGTCCTTGTCCTGTGGTTAGCGCCGAAGGTGATTGCGTTTGATGCCTTTTCCTCTTTGCTTACAAAAGTCATTAGATGGAGGCATTCTTTCCGAAGAACGCCCCCCTCCAAAGCATGCAGATTTCCTTCCCTTTGAGGTCCCGATTGCCACCCCCCCCCCCGACAGGTTTTTCACTGAGTAACCTACAGAAACTTTTAACGGTCGCCGTCTCCCATTGATCTTGCTAACTACAATTGTCATTTCAGGCTAAAACGTTGTGTTTGGGGCCATATTTGCCTGGATGTCTCCTGCACTGCGGCTGTTTTTATTGTCTAGTTCTCTCATGGGAAATAAAGAGTGCCGCGTCTGCTTTTCTTTTCCCAGTTCACCTGAAAGGAAAGCTGAAGTTATACGATCTTCAGTTGCAACGCGGCGATTCTGGCGGCAGAGCCGCGCAGCGATCAGGAGGCGGGGTAAATGTGACCGTTGGTGGTATGAAAGCAGCATGTTTAACCATCCCTGCCGGTATCAAAGGGATCCGCGGTGCGTTTTCTAGATAATTGCCGCTGCCTTTCCCCCCAAATAAGCGCCACAACACCACAGGACTGCTGACACGACCTTGCTGTGCTCATAATTCACCGCGATTGAAGACGAAGCAGATCAGCGTTGTCATGGAGGAACAGCTCCCCCCCGACCCCTCCAGAAATAAGGAAAGATTAGTCCCCGTGCATCTTGGATTTTCTGCACCGTATTCTTTCATCACTCTTAGCGGCCAGACCTTGAGAGGATGGCCCAGACTGGGCACGGTGCCCGTGGCTCCGCTCGCCGGGGCTCACCAGTATTGAGAAGGATTTTCCTGGGCCGCCCCTTGAACGCATGAATCATTACTCTGAAGTGCAGCGATCTCATGGACCGGTGGCCTTGCCAGCTGTGATGTAATCAAACGGAGGACAGGAAGGGGTTGCGTCATAGTGGTGGTCACACTGGGGACAAATGGTGCCACCCACGGTCATATTTCATGCTCCAGCTCAGAGCATCTGCCCGCCCGTCTTTAGCTTCTGTTCTCTGTTTCTGGTAGATGTGCTAAACATCTGGATTTAGGTGCAAGTCTCAGGCCGAGCCAAAGATTTACACAAATAACCTGAACCAGAGGGGTATTCCTCATACAGCCCAGAATTTCCTGATTGCTGGAATAACTCTGGGTAGGGAACAGGGCTCCTGAGAACCATATGGGATGGATGGGATGGATGGTCTGGCCATGATGGGCAATGCACATATGAGGGATTTCATGGCAGATGCCTAAAAATCCACCTTGTTTTAATGGTTTCCCCCGTAAATCATGTTTATGTTCATGTGATGGATGCATCTATTATCGCCTCCCAGAGCAGCCTGTGTTTGTTGACAGCACAGCAGGAGGTCTGGCTCCAGAGCAGGTCCTGGGGCTGGTAGAAGCTAAAAGAAAATGTCCCGATGGATGTAAGCAGGAGTTGAGGGTTTACCTGATGGTGGAGCCATTCGCTGTGCTGTTGAAATGCTAATGCAGCTGCTAGCACCTGGGAAAATGATTAGCTTAGCTGCATCTGCATTAAAGAATTACTCTTTCATTAGAAGATGCTGTTGACAGGACCTGTGAGTAGAGCACTTTCTTATTTTGTGCCATTTTCCCCCTAGTCCCGACAGCGCGCTGACATTTTAGAACTGGCGGTTATCTCAGATTGCCCCCCCCATCGGAGTCCTGGGATAGCAGAACATTTGATCTTTTGTCTACTGGGCTGTCGAACAGCCCAACAACTGCTGTTTCCTACACATGGTTTGGTATTTACAGCCCCCCGCCACAGCTGTTCAGTGCTCTAAAACCATCCTGGGTTTATTACACCAGAATCCATCGCTGTCTGTCAGTGGCGCCACCTACTGGCTGCTAGCTTTCATCTCTCGCCTGTTCTTAAATGCTTCTTCAGCCCCGTGGCAAACGCAGCTTGTTCAGCCCCGTCTGAAGCTAGCTCTGCTATCAGTAGCGAGCTGAACCGGGAGCGAAGGTAGTCCCGACCCTGAGCTGTGAAACGGACACGACAACCACCCTCCCGCGGTCGAAGGTGCGCGCTCACACCTTTTCATTTTCGATCATCAGAGGGGTTTTGTCCTCGCGTCACGTATGATAACTTACCCTCCTTTTTTTTCCCGGCTTGAATGCTAGATAGAAAAGAGTTTAATGTGTTTGGACGCGTGGCCTGCCTGTTGTGCTACGTGTCAAGACAGCGTAGTGTAACTGCAGAGGAGGCTGCCACGGCTGGGCATGCCCTTGCACCCCCGTGGGGCTTTTGGAAAGTGCACATCTCACCAAAATGTCACTTTAACTGTCGCGATCCGCCCTAAAAGCAACCAGGAGGGCCGGTTCCTCCTCAACGCCGGCTCCTCTAAAGCGATGAGCGCACACCTTGGATTGCGCACGTGCGTGGTGCTGTCGACAGCAGCGCACGTGCGAGGTTATTAGTCGTCAGTGTAAGGACGACGCGTCCACTTGAGCGGGCGATTCTTCTGCGCTAATGATGAGCCACATATCGCCGCAACTGAAGCTTTCCCAATGAGGCGCGCGCAGTCACGCAATTATGATAATGAGCCTTTTCGCAGGCTGCGAAAAAAAGGCGCCGGAGGCAAGCGGGAGGACGAGGGGAAAAGTTGCTCCAGCCCTGAAAATAATTTGACGGTAGTTATTACAGGCTTATTGCGGCGGATGACATCTATTTCTCTGGTTTCTGACAGCGCGTCAACCCGCCTTTCCCAGAATAGCTTTGGTTGGCAGTTCGGGACTGGCGAGGATAAATTAGAAGCGATTCCTAGAGAGCCGTATTAGGACCCTTTTTTTCCCCTTCCTTCTTTTTTTGAATAGTGCCACGTTTCTGAAAAGAGGGGTGGGGGGACTCACTCGGGCGGTTGATTAAGCAGTCAGGCACGCTGGTGAATGTGTGGATTTCATGGTGACAGAGCTTATTTGGGTTTGTCCTTTGACCCGCGTCTTCCCCTAATTCCAACCTTCCGTCCTGTCACAGCCGTTCATTTTTCCTGCCCAGTTTTCCTCAAACGGTCTTTTCCTCCTTGTCCGCACGGTCACCTCGAGGTCCTGCATTCTTTTTCCCACCCAGGCCTCCCAGTATCCCAGTGCTTTTCCCACAGGTGCATCCTGGGAAATCCAGGGTTGCTCCTTCACGCCCCGCTGAAACGGCTCCTAGCGGACGGGTCGAGCCGCGGTGAACGGTGGGGTGTTTTCAAGGGCGCGCTTGTGAGGGGGAAGTTTTGATCACCCGCGCTGTTCGTTCACCAGACTCAGATCAACCACGCAAACAACTGGAGTCCTTTCAAGGGAGAGTCGAGCAGCAGTTCAAGCTTCCTCTGTCAACTCGTTCGTCTGCTGCTCGCTCACCTCTTTTATTTGGTGCACACAAGATTCATGTCAACCTGACCTCACGATTCCTTCTCTTCCTATCTTCACGACTTCCTCGTGTCCTTGAACATGGTACCTCTCAGTGCTGGGTACAAAACAGCTCCAATACTTGGTTCAAACATACATACATTCCTTTTCTTAAACATTCCTTAAACACTCTAAATCTACTCACTGTACTTACTATAGCATTGAAACGATAATAGTAATAACAACAATAATTCTTCTCACACGCTGTACGGCGCTTAGCATTTCACCCCAGCCTCGGCTCCCAGCACGTGTCTGAAATGATAATCTCGGCTCGACGTGATTGATCCCTTGTTTTAAAATTCAAATAGCCCCCCCGGCGTCGCCTTTGAACGGTCTTGTCTATCACTGCTCTCCGTGTGGACTTGTTCCAACACGCGTACATGTGACGCCGCGCTGGACTTGTGTAGCTTTATTTGAGTAACTTTTACACCGCATCACCCCCCCCCCCCCCCCCCCCCCCCGTGTGTGTGTGTGTGTGTGTGTGTACATCCATTTGTCCTCCCCCGCGCACACTTTTCCCAGATTTGACTGCGTTTGATCTTTTATCTTCAAAACACAAAGATTAAACAGCAGCGCCGACTGCGAAGCCATTAGCTCGGAGCCAAAATATGTTGATCAAGATTGCAGTCGGAGCCTTTCAGAGCGGCTGAGACGGATCCACCAGCGTAGGGTGGCAACAAAGCTGGTTCAGACTGCCCCCCCCCCCCCCATATAACGCCTGATGAGGCACCTGTGAAGTCCTGTTATCAACATGGTGACATAGAAGAGACACGGAAGTGTGGAAAATTCAGCGCTGCTCCAGAGATGAACGACAGAATGCAGAGACCTCTCCCTTCCTTCCCCAACCCCCCCACCCCCCCCTCAGTGTGGCAATTACGCGGTTGAAAATAGAAACACCATCGGTCAAACCGTACTGATTACCAGCGCTGGGGCTGATGGTCTGGATTCTGTTAGACTTCCAAGCCACATTTTGACCCTCCACGTTTGAGGAGCTGGAAAACTGGTGGTTAATTAAGACCACTGCCCCCCCCCCCCCCCCCCCCCCCCCCAACCCTTTACCCTCCCCAATGCAACAACATAATGAGAAACAGTGGAGCCGTGGCAAGAGCGGAGACAGCTAATTTTCCCACCACCGTGGGAGACCGTCTTCAAACGGTGGCGGGCGGAACGCGAGAAACGGGGAAGATGCGAAAACATCTGGTCGTGCAGAACTTTGCTGCTGCGTAACCTTTTTAGCCTCCGCGTCCCGGAGCGCAGCGGTTCTGCACACGTTGGGAGGAGGCTCTTGGCCAGAGTTCAGCCAACAACAGATTAATTGTCCCAAAGCAGAACGAGGTAAAGAGTTTAATTTGGTGAATAATCAACAAGCATTAAGAGGCTTAGTGCCTTAATTTGAAGCCTTATTGCGTAATTTAATAACGTTTCCACGGATCCCCTTCGGAATTCAACGGCGCGGCTGAATAATAAATAACACTTTGAGATCTTTATCTGTTTAGTCACAGTCAGACATCATAGCAATTCAATTTGGTAAAAAAAAAAAAAAAGATGGATCTGCAGGGTTGGGGCTCGATTTCCCATTAACGAGTTCTCCAAAAATATTCCGTTCGGCTTCATAAAGCTCGAGGAAAAACTTTCTCTGACTTTGTCCCATTTAGCACTTAGAGCACCTTCGGGCTTAAAAGGCTTCGTCAGGTGTGTGTGTGTGTGTGTGTGTGTGTGTGTGTGTGTGCATCCATTTGTCCTCCCCCGCGCACACTTTTCCCAGATTTGACTGCGTTTGATCTTTTATCTTCAAAACACAAAGATTAAACAGCAGCGCCGACTGCGAAGCCATTAGCTCGGAGCCAAAATATGTTGATCAAGATTGCAGTCGGAGCCTTTCAGAGCGGCTGAGACGGATCCACCAGCGTAGGGTGGCAACAAAGCTGGTTCAGACTGCCCCCCCCCCCCCCATATAACGCCTGATGAGGCACCTGTGAAGTCCTGTTATCAACATGGTGACATAGAAGAGACACGGAAGTGTGGAAAATTCAGCGCTGCTCCAGAGATGAACGACAGAATGCAGAGACCTCTCCCTTCCTTCCCCAACCCCCCCACCCCCCCCTCAGTGTGGCAATTACGCGGTTGAAAATAGAAACACCATCGGTCAAACCGTACTGATTACCAGCGCTGGGGCTGATGGTCTGGATTCTGTTAGACTTCCAAGCCACATTTTGACCCTCCACGTTTGAGGAGCTGGAAAACTGGTGGTTAATTAAGACCACTGCCCCCCCCCCCCCCCCCCAACCCTTTACCCTCCCCAATGCAACAACATAATGAGAAACAGTGGAGCCGTGGCAAGAGCGGAGACAGCTAATTTTCCCACCACCGTGGGAGACCGTCTTCAAACGGTGGCGGGCGGAACGCGAGAAACGGGGAAGATGCGAAAACATCTGGTCGTGCAGAAGTTTGCTGCTGCGTAACCTTTTTAGCCTCCGCGTCCCGGAGCGCAGCGGTTCTGCACACGTTGGGAGGAGGCTCTTGGCCAGAGTTCAGCCAACAACAGATTAATTGTCCCAAAGCAGAACGAGGTAAAGAGTTTAATTTGGTGAATAATCAACAAGCATTAAGAGGCTTAGTGCCTTAATTTGAAGCCTTATTGCGTAATTTAATAACGTTTCCACGGATCCCCTTCGGAATTCAACGGCGCGGCTGAATAATAAATAACACTTTGAGATCTTTATCTGTTTAGTCACAGTCAGACATCATAGCAATTCAATTTGGTAAAAAAAAAAAAAAAAAGATGGATCTGCAGGGTTGGGGCTCGATTTCCCATTAACGAGTTCTCCAAAAATATTCCGTTCGGCTTCATAAAGCTCGAGGAAAAACTTTCTCTGACTTTGTCCCATTTAGCACTTAGAGCACCTTCGGGCTTAAAAGGCTTCGTCAGGTGTGTGTGTGTGTGTGTGTGTGTGCGCGCGCGTGAGCGTGTGTGTCACGACGACAGCCCCTAATTCAATTGAGATCATGATTTGTATTGAAACTTGCATCAATTGGCCATAGTGTATCCATCACCATGGCAACAGTGCAACTCAAGGAGTGATGTGCAAATGTCGCCTCTCCTCTTTTTTCTCTCTCATGTCGGCTTTAATCATGTGTTTTTGTACGCGTCCATTTCTCGAACTTTTCCTCTTTTTCCGGCTCTTTCCCCGGACATAAATGGTTCCTTTCTAACGTTGCCGCTGCTTCTGCCCTCTCTTATACATCAGCATTAAATACATTCATCCTGACACTTTCCCCAAATGTGCCGTGCCTTTTCTTTCCTAAAAAATGGTGAAAAAAAAGAAAAGCAAGCCCTTTCTCCATCGGCACTATCTCTGCAGTACACAGAGGAGTGTGTTTCTCTTATTTCTTTTTTTCCGAGCGCTCCTCTCTTCTCACTTCCTGTGTGTAGGAGCTGAAGGTCCTTATCAGCCCTGACACACAATTCAACCGTTCCTACAGCCCAGCAAGTCCTCCAATCTTCCTCTCTGCCTTTTTACATATTTTATCTCCTTTCAGTATTTTGTTCAATTTCCTCAGGCCGTCTCCTTCCTCGTCCTAATCTCACCCCTGGTATTATCTTCCCACAGTGCATATGCTCCTACGCTCGCGCCGCTGTCCCTTTCTGTCCCCGCTCTGGCTCCACAAACATAAATATTTGGGCGTCCGCCATCGGAGCTATCCAAGGCTAGTCCGTTCCATGCTAATGTCTCTGGCACATGATGATAAATAAATTCACTCTGACAAACACGCAGTCATCAGCTTCAGAGGATTGGACCCGTTACTTTGCCTCCCGGACTCCTCTCACACACACACACACACACACACGCAAACATATCTGTGGAGCAAATATGCAAATTCGATATGCACACACAACAGTATAGTGCATACATTAGTACAGTGGTGAGTGCAAACACGGTGCCGCATGCAGACAAACAACAAATATTGCCCCTACATATCCAGGCTGTGCAGACAAGTGTGTGTGTGTGTGTGTGTGTGTGTGTGTGTGTGTGTGTGTGTGTGTGTGTTTGAGTCGACTGATGATCGGGCAGCTTTTGATTGAAGTATCTTCCACGTTCCTGGGGAGACAGAGGGCGTTGGATGCAGGACAGTTGGATCTTTCATGTCTCTCTTTGGAGTTCCAGGGGAAAATCCTCCGCAATGCAGCATTGTAGGGGAGCGACCCCCCCCCCCCCCCCCCCATAGCTACAAACCGGTGGAGATATTCCAGTAGAAGAGTTCTAAGTTGCGACCGCAGTGCCGCAGACGTGCGCGCCGCAGAGCCACGCTCGCTTTCTAATTGCTTGGCCCCACCTCTTTGTACTTGCACATCCTTGTTTTACATATTAACAGCCTCTCTTCAGGATCTATCAGTATGTAAATCAGAGTTTGCGGTTTTTATTTACCCGCGCCGGCGTCGCTCATATCACAAGCGCTCGCGCGTGCTCGCCAAAGCCACTTGATCCACACAATCTGCAGTTTGATCGTGGCTGCTCGCGCCTTCCGTTGCTGCATCTTCACTTGTGAGAAGGGAGACCAAAAGAGACATCTGGTCCGTCTGCAGCGTCTTTATTCACCTCCAGGTCCAGGATCTGAACATGCTCGGGCCCTGAGCTGTAGGCAGACTTTCTAGGTGTGCCCTGTCCTCTCCGTGCCCCCCTCAAACTACTCCCGTCTTCATCTTCTGGCTCTGTTTTCTTTCCTCAAACCTCCATCCACTCTTTTTTTTCTCCCCACAGGATCTGTCTCCACAAGCAGAATCGGGGAGTAGACGTTCAATATCTCTCACCTTGTCGCGCCATGAGGAAGCCACCGCCTTGGCTTTGTTGTGTTGACATATTGATCCTCTCTGCCGCGCCACATGAAGTGTGTAGGCGTCAGTGTGTCTTGGCTTCTTCTGTATGACACTGTGTTTTGTGAAGTTCCTGGAGTCTAGATGTTAGCTTAACATGGAGCACCATGGGAAAGCATGGTTTTACGGCTTCACCCCATATTTGAAAGCAACGGCAGGAACGGGGGACACCGGCAGTCCTCACAGGTGTGGTTTTTTTGGGGGGGGGCTGTCCTTTGAACATGATATTTCTGGCAATTTTTTTCAGCCCCAGGCTGTTCAATTGGCATATTTGCAAGCCTAAAGGGCGCCAAGGTAGCCAAGCAGCCTCACGCCAGAAGCCAGCTGCCCCCTCACCTTCCCCTACCCACCAAATGGCCATCAGAAGACAGAAGTCATTGGTCACCTGGGGTTGTTTTGTGGTCATGGATCAGAGCTCATGTTATTCCATTAATGAAGAACCAGAGAGGGTCAGCTGACATTAAGAGTGGGCTGTTTCCAGACCCCCCCCCCCTCCCCCAGTTCAGGCATCCTTTCGTCACTCCTGACATCCTTGAATCATCACCACACTTGAGAACCAACATCCTTCAATGTCCCAGTTTCAAAAAGTTTGGAAGTGCAAAGAAGAAAAAAAAGTGTTCTTCAAAAACTGCGAAGGTAAAAGCATAATTGAGGAGCGGCGAAGAAAGGAAATAATCAATGTCTGAACGCTTCTGTGGGTGAGATGAGCGAGAAAGAAAAGGAGTTCAGCGTGGAAACAAAGGCTACGGATCGATACGCACCGGCAGGCGTGCGTTGCCACACCATTCCTGGAGGAACGCGGAGAGAACAGACTGTTCGTCTCTGCCCGCTGACAGCACACAGGGGCGTACAGTGTGGGCCCGACCCGGTCGGCTGGCGTTGAGAACCGGAACGCCCCCCCGATCTTTACAAACACACATGATTCTGGTGATTGTCATTGATTCCATTGTTTCTTTTGCTCCAGTCTCTCTGACCCTTCCTTCCCTCTCCACCACCTGAGCGTGCACGTGTCCTCGGCACAACTTCCAGCCTTTGCGCGCGTGCCCTCTAACTGCGCACCAAGTAGGAAAACTGTGACGCAAGAATGGGCGCTGCAGGCTTTTACTGCCACACAAGATCACCGTAAAGATGCGGCCCGACTATATTTAGCAGCGCTGACGTATCCGACGACTCCTCCTGCGAAGGACTGTGACTATTTAATGCGAAATTTGCTTCAAACTGCCGTCTCCCCACTAATCCGGAATGATCACTTTAGCCACGTTTAGCCGCGGTTGCACTTTAGCCTTCGCTTGCTTCTGTCCTGTTGGCATTGTTTCCACCCTTTCTCCCCAGTCTGTCCGGCTCGGTGCAGGGATTTAAACTCTATAATTGACCCGTGATTGCCCTGGCGGGGGGCCAGCTGACCGCACCGCCGCCCTACAATCACACACACCCAATCGGTTTTCAACGCCCGCTTCCTGGGGAAATATATGTTTATATCGTGTAATGTTATGCTAATCGTTTGTTTCCGAAGCATCTTGCCATGAATAACTTCTCGCATCTCCAGATGAGAGAAATCCCAGAGTGTCGCAGTTACTCACTTTGTTTTTATAGCAGGCAACGGCGTTCAAGAGCTGTGTGGCGACAATAAATCTCCCCGCCACAATATCAGCATGAAGTAGCAGGTTAGCATATGTATTTTAACTTTCCAAGCACTTTATTAAACACACTGATTCTTTTTTTAAAACCAAGCTTTTTGTTGCTGGATTCGATGCGAAATGGAAAACATACCTGTCCGCAATGATGGGGTTAGCTAGCTTTGTTAGCTAGAAACTTTGCTATCTCTTACAAAAGGGCGCTTTTGCACTTGAAATGTGACTGAATTGGGCAGACTGTTATTGTAAATTAAACAAGCTAGCTCAAACAGAGCTGGAGTTTTAGATTGTCCAGCGTGCCACCGATTACGTTGCAGCGTACCAATATTGGCCCCCTTCCCTGAGGTTGCCGACCACTCCCTTAAAGACCAGGCCAACTTGTTTTTCCTGTAAATTTCCAAGAAGTATGAGTCACATTAATTTGTCTGACATGATTTATAGTTTCATTTATTTCCCATGAAACCTGCGGGCAGAGGTCAGCTCATTTAGCTGCATCACAACTTTTTCCATCTCTCATTTCACTGTTTTACTGACCGCTTCCACAGCTGCTGTGGTCCAGCTGGAAAAGCAGGTGAACTAAAGAGCAATTAAAGTTGACTTGCACCCATCGCTGACACAGTAAAGCCCCTTTTAAGGGGAGGAAGAGTTCCTCAACTCCAGTGCTCAGAAGATCGATATGGTCCTTCAAGGCCAGGAGATAAGAACAGTTATATACAGCAGGTACGTGCCAGCATCACTTACTGCCTGTTTACAGCTGCTGCCTATAAACCTATAAACACCCCAGCTTTTCCGGAGATTTATGATTTATGATTCCAAGAAAAAAAGACGTTTATCTTCAGGTGAGCAAACGTGTCGGCGTTTCACAGTGATTGACAGTCCAATAGTTGCTTAAAAATGGGAAAAAAGGACTCAACTTTAATGTTTTCCGATTCAAAGACGTTCCTCCCCAACAGCATTATTGTCTCAGTGCTGGTGTTTATTTATTCATCCCCCCATTTTATCTCCTTTTGTTTAGAAGCAAGAGTCGGACTTTGTTGTGATTCCGCTTGCGCTCGTCACCATCGTTTGTGGCCGCCTTCCTCTGAAAATTAGCTCCCAGATCCCTTCCTTTGTCACAAAAGGACTTTGTTTTGCCCTGTTGAATATGGCTTATTCATTACTCATCGACTGAACGGTTCCTCCTATTTGTGTTGTTGTCGGAACAGTTTTCTGACATCGGAGCCGGTAGGAATCGCCTCGTATCCGTGTTTCAGCGCGGCGCTTTACAGGGCCCGCTGTTACAACTTTAAAAAGTCTCTATTTTCACCTTTGCCGGTGAAAACGCTCAAAATCTTAAACCAACCCGCGCATTAACCTTCTCTGCTCTTCCCTTTGCTCCACTTTAATTCGGTTTCCACGTTCGCGCGTCAGCCACAACGCTTCCTGACCTTGGCGCGTCCCCCTCCGTGGTGTCAGAGCCTGTGATCTCTCCAGGCCCTCGAGGATGGCAAACAGTCAGAACCCAGTTCGTCGTTATACCGCGCTGTTAATACAGCAACTGTGGAGGAGGCGTGCCGCCGAGACCTTCGCTGGTGACCCATGGTGATTCACGCTTGTGCACGCGTCGGTGCTGTATGTATATTCATGCACCTGCATTTGCGGCAATTTCCGCTTTAATGAAGCGTGCGCACCTCCCCAGGCAAATCCGGCTCAGGGAGGCAGCGCGATTTCATCGGTTCCTTGCCGTATCGCCCAGGCAATGACAGAAGACGTCACTTTTCTTGCCAGCTCTACCCCCAAGATCCCACTTTTATTGGCTGGCCCCGCCCTGCCAGTGGCGCCCAGGGTTTGAGGTCTCCTCGCTCCCCTCGTACGCCACCCTCACGGCTCGGCTGAGTCTAGCCAGATGGGGAGGTGATATTTGAAGGTCAATGACCTTCCTGTCTCGCTTCAGAATTGCCTTTTTATTGTAATGGATCAAAGGGAAAGAGCCCGGGTTTGAAAGCGTTTGAAGAGTTTTGAGGAACCACTCAGTGTTTTTACTGTAAAACTGGGTGGACTTTTGCTTAAATCTGCTGTGCTTGTTGTTGCTCTGAGTTTTTGAATCAAAGCTTTCATTTTTTGGACTACTTTTGGTATTTAGGAGCGTGAAAAAAACAGTTTGAAAATCCTTTTTATCCAACAACTCCTTTTCCCTGGAAATCAGAAATCGTTGACGGATATTCGTCCAAAGCACTTTGACACTTTTTGCTCTCGCTTGTTCGTGCACCTCCACCCGCCTTTGGGACACCTTATGTGCAACTTATACCGAAAGTGAACAAATAAACATAAACGCATCGCTCAGACGTAGAGAAAAGTGCCATGAAGCCGTGATTGACATCAAAGACATCAAAGCGGGTTCGCGTTTCCAGTCGGAAACCAATACGCTGACTTCCTGCCAAATTCCGTCTGTCTGCTGGCTCCTGGATCTGGCAGCCCGGCTACATTTTCAAGGCCAACTTTTCTGACTGGTTTTTAAAAAAAACAAAACAAGTGTTGACAGAAATACGTGATCAGACATTTATATAGCAGAATCACCGCCCAGATCTTAGCAAATGCGCTTGAGCTTGTGCGCGTGTGCGTGTCAGCAGGCCTCAAACTCTTCTGTGCACTTAACCAACTGCACCCAGATGTGAGGCAGCTGGAGTGAAGCTGCGTGTCTGCCAGCGTCTTTGCTAAAAAAAACCAAAACCATTTTAATCAGAAGCTCCGGTTTGGGCTGAATCTATGGTCGACCGGCCTCTTTGATTTCAGCTCACTCACAAAGCAGAACTGAAGTGCAGCCGTACAGACCAGCACCGCCTCGGTGACGCCAACCTCAGACGCCGCCTGCGTGTTTCCTGTTGCCCCCCCCCCGGTCGCTGGAGCCATCAGCAGACAAACAACTCGGTAAACATCAAAGGCGGAGAAGCCATTCAGTCGGACGCAATTGGACTCTTCAAGGGAGGTGGGAGGTGATTTATCAAAGCCAGGCGGAAGGAAAAGGAGCCATTCCGGGACGAGCCGAGGAACACGGGCACAAGGTTGGGGGGGTGGGGGGGGGGCACTTTCAAGTGATGAATGATAGAGAGAGTTTTGGAGAAAGTGGGGCACATCATAGGGCACGTACCAACCCATATGTGTGTGTGTGTGTGTGTGTGTGTGTGTGTGTGTGTGTGTGTGTGTGTGTGTGTGTGTGTGTGTGTGTTCTAATCAGTTTTCTCTGTGCCATCTTTAAACTCCCCCCACCCCTTCCAGCCCCGGGGATATTTTCGTCTGGCTGCAGTGTGCTGCTCAAACGAAACACAAGGAGATGCACCTCACGCAGCACAGAAAATCAGCTCCCATCCCTCCTGTCTCTGATCCAGGGATGTTTTTCAGCCAGCCGGCGTACATCCAGTCCCCTTGAAGAGTAGGCGGAGCCTCATTCCCAGCATCGCCAAAGTAACGCCGTACGACTCCCATCGTCCAAGTTTTACCTTACGAGACGGCACCAAATTGACAGATCTGCACGTCTCATCATGGGGAATCTGCTCTGTTGCTTTGTTCATTTGTGGTATAGAGGAAATCCTTCCCTTGATCTCCTTATAAGCGCAAGCTTTTAGGCTAACGAGCTAACTAATCCATGTGCGGTTTGAAGTTTATTACTGATTAAAACTCAAAGTCAGGCTCAATTCCAGGCCAACTCGGGCAGAATTCCATCGTGTTTGCTTTTAAAGAGGAGCAGAGTTGTTTCGTTAACAATCGTAGCCAACTGCTGCTACGCTAACCGCATATTTGTTACCTGTGGAGGTTGTGACCCCAGTAGCTAATTCTGAAGATGTTTATATCTTCAGAGCGTCTCCTTCACCATCAGCCCAGAGCGGCTGCCAGGGCGCCGCCGTGGCGCATTTGCGGATACTGCCCCGCTCGGCTGCCCCGCTGCTCCGGGGGCCATGCAAAAGTTACCCTCGTTAGCTGTCCGTGACGTCAGCGCTGCAGCCAACACAGACGTTATATAACTGCGAACTTCGACACTACGGCGGCCGGGAGGGAGGACAAGACGGAGCAAGAATGACCAGTGAAAATGTTTGGACACCCTTGACAGCTTGGAATATTACCTCTGTACCCATATTTCAGAGTGGAAGTCAGAATGGAAGTTTTTGACACTTTAATCAAAAGTCGAAGCCTTCATTACGATGCCCGACCGCGTCTCCCGCTGCTGTCTTGAATATTCAGCGGAAACAAAGGAACATGTGTTTTTATAATGTGCTGGCTCTTTTTTCTGATCTTCACAGGGTGCCTGTTTGATTGACAGCTCCTGCTCTTGCAGACATTTTGGGCCATGTTTGATGTTTCCATCATGCTACACCTGTGTTATGCGCCTGTGGCGCTAGCTTGAGACAATACCGCGGCCTACAGGTGTTCGAGAATCCAGAGAGTTAGATCTCCTGGAAGGGGGGAACCCGCTCCTCTCTTCCCGCTTTCATCCATCTCTCCGCCCCGTGATTTTGCTCCCGACTTCCCCGCTCGCAGTTTCCTTCCTCTTCTTCTTTCCTCCTGCTGTTTTATCTCCTGGCCCCACCCCCTGTTTGGGAGCCAGCTGTGTAACTCCGCTAATGACGCTGAGAAAGCACGCTGTCAGCACATCCTCCGTGCTGCCGGGGCATGGTTACATAAGCTAGTTAACAATGCCGGCCTGCTGCCATGTCAACCCCTCGTCGTTATTAGGGGAAGGGGAAGATGAAGATGAAGAAGGCAAGGGCGGGAAGACGGGAAGTGAACATTCCCACCCTGTCACTCATCCATCAGTAGACATCCCATCATCTATAAGATCATTTTTTCTCCACCATCCACAGGAGTGGCTGTATGTTCCCACCTGTGTTCCAGTATAGATGCCAGTATTCTATAGCAACATTGGATGGCGGTTCGACCAGGGCCGTCACACTGCTCACGCTATCAATGAGAGGCCTCAGGAAATTAACTGCAATTAGGGGATTAACGACTACTTTTGAACAAAAGCAGAAAGACCTCCCACCACTTCTCGCCAAACCCATTCCGGTTTCCTGTTTTCCATCTCTGAGTACTAGTGTGGATCAGCCCCATTGTATCGTTTAAGACCTTCCTTTTCTCCTCTACATCTTCAAACCAAGAGTATTTTTTAACTTGGAGTATTTAAATCTAAATTCTTAATCCCCCCGATTGCATTCCGCCCCCCCATCTAATCTTTAATCTCCTCCTCAACCGGAGGAAGCAAGGTCATCTGGGACGAACCAGAAAAGCAAGAAACATTCTGACAGTAAGGAACCCTTACACCACTGTCTAAACCAGAAAAAAAGAAGAAAAAATGTCAGATTTATACAATTACTAACCTGCTAGCAAAGAGGAATGAGCTGCTCTTGTGCGACAAATTGGAACGCTGCCTAAAAGAAACGATGCCGCGCACAAACACAAACCCTGGCGCCCAGCTCCATCCTTCATACATTGTGAAATAGGTCTGTGAAATACCTTTACGTGGATGCCTCCGCTTCACAGGAACAAGGGGTGTTGATGGCTAATAAGGGTTAGCGTGTAGGTAGCATTCCAACGGGTACATTTATACCGCCTTCCAAAAATTAGATTTCCAGTTTCCCTCCAGCTCAGCTTGAGTAATAGCAACTTTGCTTGTGTGTGTGTGTGTGTGTGTGTGTGTGTGTGCGCATTTTGCAGTCATTTAGGAATGTGCCGGCTTCAGTCACACCCTCGAGCTTGATATGTAAAGTTTGCTTTGATGTTAATCTGGAGCAACATTGGCTTCAATGAGAGTGTCTGAAACAAGACAAGAATTCCGATGGGCTTGAGTCGGAGCTGTGGGTGTTTCATGTGCGTCTGTGCATGAATGACGGCTGGCGTTTCATTCGTGCACGTATGTTTTAGAAGTGGAAAACGAAGTAAGTAGGGGACAAGAGGGGAGCGATGCAGAGAGCACGGGTGCACGTGCATCAGCCGCTCTGTTTGCCCGCAATATTATGTAATGTAAGAACTGGTACAAAGTGCTATAAGCAAAAAGCTCAAACGAGGGAAGAAAAAGGGAGGAGAGGAGAAAAAAAAAGCTGAGGGAGCCAGACCTAAATATTCAGAAGTGTATTGGATTGTTGGTGTGTTTTATCATGCGCAGCCATTTAGGCATCTGCCCCAAGCATCAGATAAATTGATTTAGTGCGCCTCTCTTTAGTATTAGATGTTTCTCCTCTCCTCCCTTCCCCTCTCTTCTTCTCTCCTCTCCTCTCCTCTCCTCTCCTCTCCTCTCCTCTCCTCTCTCCTCCCCCCCACATGTTTAATTTTCAGAACTCTTTTAGTCATCTTCATTGTGCAACTATTTGCAACAAGGGAGGGAGTGAAAATAAGGCCAAGCCCTGGTTTTATTTTGTAAAGAAGCTCCTCTTTCTCTGAGGGTGTTCTTGGACCGATTTGCAGGACATGTCAGGAGCTGAGCTAAGACCGTCCTGTCTCTTTAATGAAGGCTGCGGTAAAAAAAAGAAAGAAAGAAGAAAGCCAACATGCCTATTCTCTGCTGGCTTTCTCCACTTAATTAATTTTGCCATTACCAGTGCTCCTTGTTATTGGTCTCCAGTGGACTTTTATGGCCTAAGCCAGACATGTGACTCCCAATTATAAGAATCTGCAGAGAAATGTGACAGGGAACATGGTGATTTAATCTTCCACGCGTGTACCGTACTTTACATGCAGATCAGTGCCTTGTCTTGTCGGTATTAAATTTCCCCGTCCCCAGCTTCGCCTCACACATGAGCTGGTCCGTGCTGACAGATCATAAAACCTGACTGCACGCAGCAGGTACACGCATAACCCACGGGCATCCACAGTGCTGCAGCAAGAGCGAGCGAGTGAGGGAGAGAGGGGGGAGGGGGGGCTGGCAGAGGGACAGCACGAGAGAGTGACAAAGCTATGACAGAGGCAACACACAGCGTGGAGAAACATCACAAAATAATGGAGGAGAGGAAGCACGGGCCGCTGAGAGGATGAGGGAGAAGAGGCAGGAGTGTCAGATAGCTTATTGAACTCGACAGAGATGGTGCAGTTACACACTCGCACCTGAGAGGGGCAGCAGAGATGCAGCTTTACTATTGCTGCTTTCTATGCTTTTGATTTCACACGCTAACAAAGACACTTTTTTCCCCTCTCACCGTAACAACAGTCTGCCCCCCCCCCCACACACACACCACACCCTGCTTCTTTGCTCTCGTTTGACAATGAAAAAGAGAAGGTGCATGCTTTAAATCCGGTGCCACTCTCGAGAGCTGGCCTCCTCTCTCTCCTACATGCTCAGTTTGCTCTGTCTCCAATAAGTGCTGCTGAGCTAGCAGGTGATGCACACTGACAGTATGAAAGTACAGCTGGTAGCAAAGGCTAATTGGTGCAGACTGGCTCAGACAGTGTAGCCGCCCATTGGTTGAGGAGTTTGGGGAGGTGGCGAGGCCAGAGAGCACGGCAGGGCGTCCAGTTTGCTCTGCGCCAGACGGTCCCATGTCGATGCGTGTGGTCCAGACGCACCTTTGGTGGCTTGCATTCCGCCGGTACTGGCGCGATGGTCCTCGTCTTTTATCCCCGGAGAGAGCGCAGCTTATCCTGCGGAGTGCACGGCCATTGCTGCAGGGCAGGCCGTCAGAGTAACCGTCTGTGTGAGTCATGAGCTGTGGGGGAAGGACTTCTAAAGCCAGACTCTACGAACCGCCTGTAAATATAGACATGCATTTTTTACGATATAAACATGTGGCTGGATGTTTTATGCATAAAGATCTGTGCGCTGTGACACCTCTTCACCTGCTTTCCTGTGTTGCTTCTCGCTCTCCATGTATATTTTTATCATAAACTGCACTTGTTGCCTTTGTTTCTTCGTGCCCTAGCATACCTGCAGTGTTTTCTCCTGTGGATTCGGGAAGTGGAGTAGAAGTCGACACTGTGGAGGAGAGAGCAGCAGAGGAGGGTGATAAGGGAGCAACTGAAGCGCCACATGCTAACAACATTGCATCGTTAGCCTTGAGAACTCCTGGCAGGGTTCGTCATTGCGTGCTGCACTTCACCTTGATTTGGAAGCAAATTCAATTCAAAGTATTTTTGATAATCCAAGAATTGTTCTCTCAGTCCCCTTTTATTGCTGTGCTTTAAGGGCCATTAATCTACCCTGATATAGTTGCTGCAAAATAAATGAGCATGTAGTGAGCTTACTTGATTCCTTGCGAGCTTAATTAGGTCTCCTGCCAAATAGCCTCCAGGCTCCCGGTCTTCCCCTTTGTGAGGTCACTGTGGGTTTCCTCCATCATGAGATCCTTTCTGGTTTTAGGGTGTGGAGCTTCCGAGTCCAAACCAGAATGTGCAACGATCCCTCGCTCAAAAATCTGCTTTGATTTGGTTTCACTGCCTTCAAAACGGAAAGGTTCAACGCTGTCGAGGTTGACAAAGCTGCCACGTCATCCTGGGTTTCAAAGGAACAGCACAATTCCGAGGCTTCGCCTTAATGCTCGCTTCTTTGCTCATTGGCCATAGCCTCTAGCTTCTCCTCGAGATGCCGGTGTGTGTAATGGGGCTGCTTTGGAGGAGCTCTCCCCCAGCTGGTGTGCTAATTGAGGTGCAGAGACGAGCCCCGACCAGATGGAAGGAAGATGCCGCAAATTGATTCCTCGCATTCGTCTTCATTAAGGCCTCTGCTCTGGGGCTCTATGAAGAGAGGAGAGAAGAGAGAGACCCCCTACGGCCCAGAGGACTTTGCCCTTATGGGGTAAATTCAAGTTACTGTATGTGGCTAAAGATATCCAGAGCCCCTTTCTGTGTCCAGCCTCAGGGAACTGGGCATCCACCCCATGCCTCCTCCTTCCTCCCTTCTTTCACCTCCTCGTGACCCCTCCACTCGAATTCAAGCCTCACCTTCTGTCAGCCCCCAGCACCACCTCGCCACTCTCAATTATGTTAGCGACTTCAGCTAAATAGGCCACAGAAGAGTCAACTGGCCATGCAAGGTTGCTAGAGTTTTGTACCACGTACAGGGTTGCCTTGTGACCCCTGTTGAGCCCCCCCCCCCACGTCTTTGTCCCGCTCCTCCCGCATTCATCTCACTGGCGTTCCCAATGATGCCGCCTCTGCAATTACCAGACAATATAGAAGGAATAATCTGTCACTTCCACAAATTACCTCCCCCAAAATTAATGGGCCCCGTGTTTACGTAACGATCCCCTCAAATTCTCGCCGTGGGAGCACTAACCCTCCATCTTCCTGCCAATCGGCGGGCTGCCGCACATCCTTCAGCCGCGACCGGCCGGCGGCTGAGGAAACGAGCGCGAGACAACGCTCTGCTCAACCCATGAGGAATGAACACGTTGGCGCCTTTATTTGCCCCGTGTCAGAAATATGTACCCAATCAAAGTTCCTCTGTTCTATTTTTTCCCGGCATTTTGGGGGGAAAAAGAGGATTTGTCAGCGGCGATAAGCTTCTGGAGCGCACGGTGCGGCAGTAACTTGAAAGGGGATTTTGGGAGGGGATGGGCTGGCTGGCAGGCAGGGGCGCGGTGCTGTGGCTGGTTAGTTGATGGCGGGAGGTTGGCAGGGCGGAGGGAGCTGGGAGGGGTTGCCGTTTGATGTTCCATCTATTATTCGTGCCATGTTACCTGGATTATGTGCAGACTGACTTGGGGGGGTTACTTAGGCCTGTCACCAAGCTGCCTGGAAGGGCTTTTTCATTTCACCGCTTGTCTTCCTCGCCCCCCCACCACACACCCATTGCTTTTCCTGTCATTCTCACCCTTCTCCCCAACGCGGTGACGTCCTATCGCGCCTAAATCCCTGTTTTCTCTCTCCTTTCATCCGTCTACCCTTCCGTCCTCTATCTTGGTCTCCTTCCCCGGCTCGGCGCTCCTCTGTTCTGGGGTGACATTAAGCAGCTTAGCGCGTGTATTTTCGCATGCTTACAGTGTGCTGGACACCGAGTTTTACTGTCACTCCGTATATATGCAGGTACTCTGGGAATCAGGGGCTGTGGTTACTCCCACCGTGCGGGCTTATGTGCTTTCTGCATCTAATTTGGGCTGTTTAACATCGTGCATTGAAGCAAATCTTTAGATTTAGGAGAGAAGCCACTGTATCGTTTGGTTCAATGCTTTGTGCCTCCTGAGCCTGATTCGCTACTTGCTGGTGGACTGATTTGTACTCAAACACCAAAGTGCACGTTGCAGTCTGTGAAAAGAGCTGTAAACTGAGTCCTTAATTCCTACAGTCTCTTCAGAAATCCTCCATTATCCATCTCCCGAGCTGAAGAGGCGATGTCTGGTCTCTGGAAACAATCAGAACCGTGCACAATAACCCCATCGCCTCCTCTTGTTTCTTCCTTCTCGGCAGATTGCAAACCAATTATATCACAGTGCCCTTAAAGTTGCTTATGCTCTTCCCTTGCACGAGCCGGATGCTCGCTGGCATGCTTTGCAGAGTTTTGCATATGTAGAGGCTTTAACTGTACATCTGACAGCCATTCTGGTATTAACAATAGCGTCTTCGCCAAGGCAGATGGATAAAAGACTGCGAATATTCACTAATACGGCATTCAGAGAGACTCCAGTGTTGCTTCTGTGGTTCCGCTGCAACACTAAAGCAATAAACTTAACAGATTAGTGGTATTTTTATGCAGTAAAATGTGTGTTTAATGGGGGAGGAACAAGCTGAAAGCCATTAACCCGGACCGACTCCTCTCCCAGTTTGTCTGTAGAAGATTTGCTTAATTGAGTTGGAGTAAAATGCACCTGTGTTGCTCTTTTCTCATTCCAGCATTAAAAGCAGCGCATACTTACAAACCTGTTCAGTCTTGTTATTTTCCAGAGTTTCTTTTCATGGTTTCACATTTGTGTTGCGCCTCACCGCCTCCCGGACCTTCCAGGCCTTCCTCCCTCTCGGCCTTCCTTATCTCCCCGGTCTCTATCGACATCCTTGCTGGGGGTGCGTCGGTGAAAAGCTTTCATGTAAAAGGCTGCAAACACGGGACAGCACCATCATCGAGCCCCCCTGTTCTCCCGCCTCTTTGATTTTGCTTCAGTTTCATCAGATTGAGTCCATTCGGCCTCCGTGTCTCACAATAGCTTGTTTTATAGAGTGCATTAGCGGTCAATTTAAGCCCGCTTGAATGGTAATAGCATAGTACCAATCCTCTTTGGCCCATCCATTCCTTCTTGCGTCATTTCCTTTTTATATTGGTTTTCCTTTGTTCCTTCCTATGGGAGCGCATATTAATACATTCCCGTACACACTTTAAATTTCATCTGATACATGGTCTGGGGGCTGGAGCCTCTTCATCCTCAGCTGCATGCATGCCTGGAACCCTCACGAGGATCCCGTTACCGTAGAGCTTACTATAGAATTCCTAAACGTCTCCTCTCTTCGTACCAGGATTGGCATTTTGCTTGTTTGCCTTTTTTCCCGCTCATCACTCTTTTATCGCTCACCCCTCCCTCGTGAGCCTATGTTATCCAGTGCGGGCCCTCTCTGCATATCCAAGTTATGGATTTCTCATCACACCTCTGTCGGGAGGTTTTCCTTTACTTTTCCTTCAGCCACAGCTGCTTTGAATCCTTCCACAACTCTAATTTCATTACATCTGTTGTCCTGCAGTGGTTAGCGCTTCCTAAATCCTCGCCCTCGTTGTCTTGAGTCTCAACATTTATCTCCCTTTACAGGGTGATTCCAATAGATGTTTTTCCTTCCCTTTATATTTCTTTGTCTCTGCTGAGAGTGAGCTGAGAAATGAAGACACGGATGCACAAGCCATCGAGCTTAATGGTGCAAGGTGTCGACCTCTGAGCAGTAGCAGCGACCTAGAGCTGGAGAAATGAAGCCAAACCTCCCATAATGCCACGGGAGAGGAAGGGATAACGCTTCAGAATACAGTGAAGTTGACAGGGGTCACACAAATGCTTCCAGGGTCGTCGTTCGCTTACAGTTAGGCGGGCGGGAGGGCTGACGGGTCACCGGCGCAGGCCGATGCCCGGCACACGATGGCTCGGAGGAAGAAACCACAGTTACGAAGATCACACGGAGAAGCGCATTCCCAATGGATTCCCGCAACATCACAGGCGCGGTATTCACGTCGAGCAGGTCGTTGAAAGTCAAAGACACTTTTTTTTTTCACCACGTTTCGCTTCTTAACGACGGTTGTTTACAAACCGCCGCCGTGGACAAAGGAGGAATCGGAGCGTGCCTTCTGAAAACAACGCGGACATTGAAAAGTGACACAATTAGCGGGGTAATCTATTTGCAATTAAGTGTGCCGCCCCTGTTGGAGGAGCAGCGGACAGATGTTTCATTAGCCTTGATGAAGAAAACCACAAACAGACGCTGGGGGTCAATAGTCTGGGGAGAAGTATTTGATGATGATATAGCGCACAGAAGAGTGCACATGTCTCGTTTGCGTCTGAGGGAATATTTCCTTGAAATATCAGCATTTGCATGCGCATGGCGGCGTCTTTACAATAGAAACGGATGCATTTATTGTTTCAGCACTAACCCACAATAGTAACCCATTAAACTGTCTGTTTCTGACCTTTTCAAGCTCAAACTCATTTTGTGTCTAATAAAGAATAAGCAGATATGTACGAAGGGTCGGAGCGTTTGCATGAGACTGTGAGGGTCTCGCGCAAAACAGGCCAGTCCATGTTAATAATTACACATTTCTTCCACAGATCTTATAATTATATTCGAAGGCCAGCGCAAACTGCACCCTAAATTCCTGAAATATAATGGCAGCGTGCTCCAATTACAGCAAGGAGAGGTAATGATACGATCCCACCAGCGAAGATAATGGCCCTTAAATGCGTGTGCATGATCACGAATGTAGAGATAAACACTCAAGTGTGGCCCTCGACATTTCACCCTCTAATAAAATTAGGTGTTCCCACTTAGATCGTGCCGTGCAGGCTGCATCGGCGCCTTGCAACTTCATGAGGAGGAGGAGGAGGAGGAGGAGGAGGAGGAGGAGGAGGAGGAGGAAGAGGAGGAGTAGGTTGGAGTGAGTCACAGACGCTCCCAGAAATGGTTTAGGACCGGGGTGATGTAATCCATCTGTTTGGTGCCCCCCAAAATCTTAAATGTTTACAGTGGTGGGAGTGAGGAGGTGTGAGCGAGGAGAGAGGTAGAACACGGATAAGGAGCATGAGATGCAGCACGGTGTCGCATCTTTATCCTTAACTCACATTTACCCGTGTGTGTGTGTGTGTGTGTGTGTGTGTGTGTGTGTGTGTGTGTGTGTGTGTGTGTGTGTGTGTAGTATAAAGTGTAACAGAACAGGAGAACCTAAGGTTTCAGCATCCACGCCCCCTTTGCTTTATTAAGAGGCGAATGAGGACGAGTTACCCTCCGCCTGCCGCTCTATTTTGAGCTCTTTGGATCGGAGTGCAGCGTCTCGGTTCAACCTCAAATCTGCGGAAGACGCACATCCTCCGACCCGCCCCTGGTTTTTGATCCCTGGGGCGGTGGGGAGAGGTTTGAGGTGCTGCCTCCAGCTGGCTCTGAGCTGCTGAGGCAGCGTGACAGCCACTGTCTAAAGCCCGCTGATGAACTCTAATTGACCTTTTTTGCGTCATCATTTCAGATGGGAGAAATTCTGTTGTGCAACCCTCTCCCCCCTTCCTCCGGGCCCTTCTGTCAGGCTTCTCACCATCACTACCACCCTGTTAGGACCATTTTCCCTCTTGTTAATGTATCTGAGGCTTATTGTCACTGATCCTTTATATAAAATTGTCACGGGACTTGGATGTGATTCCATCTTATTCCTGATTGGAATGGTGCTTCAAGTGTCACACTTGGGACTGTAAATTTTTTCAGCCATCCTTGAGAGCATCACCCTCCGTCATCATCTCATTTCTCCTCTAATCAGCCGTGACTTCGATCCAGGCGGTCATCGGCCCGTAACCTTTTTACAGCTAACCAAGCTCTGTGCGGGAAGAGATGCATGCTGGGATAAAATCACAGGAGAAACAGGCTGAGCTAATGGCAAACACAACTAGGATTTAAGTTAGTGCTCTGAGGTTTGCCGACCTCCTGTTTGGAATATTTTCAGAAACTCCGAGCACCTGAACCTCATGAGAAAATCACATTTGTCAGAGGGAACCTTTGGATGTTGCTGTGAGATTGCTCAATCTTCTGGAAAATGGTTCAAAGACGCGGGGGATTAGAAAAGCACTCAATATTCATCAGCTCCCATGTTCCAGGAAATGAAGATGCAAACAAATGAGGCCTCGTTAGCACCGTGACTCCTGATATTGTGAGATGTAGACTTCCGATGTTGCCATGCTAACACCCGATCTGGATGGCACAACCACCCGTAGCTCCTGCAGGATTCACCTGTGTCGTGCCTGAACAAGCAGCAAAAACGTGCACAGAAATAACACCCCCAGGTGTCAAATTGATCCACGAATGTCTCCATCACGCATGTTCCATTCACCAGAAGGGTCAATTATTACCCTTTTCTTTCCATACTGTCATCTATTGTGTCTTTCTTCCGCTCAAATGTTCAATCCAATTTCCTCTTTTTCTTCCTTTTTTTGCTCGCTTGCGCACAAAGACGGACAGGATCTGGGTTTTCCCTCGCCTTTGTCAAGTCCTCATTGGCTCTTTTCCGTAAAAAGCCTGCAGGCAGAAAATGCCACAGGCCCTTTTCTTCATCCGGTCTGTCTGAGCTCTCTGACTTCTTTGGCCTTCCTCTGCGGCAGCGGCGATCCCACTGATACCTGTAATATTGGCATCGAATGTCAGACTATGATGTTTCTTCCTAGCCACTGGAATATATTTTTAAAAGTTTTTAGGAATTGTAAGTGGTGATCCAACCGTCCCGATGAATGCATAATCATTGGATGAAAGCTCAGACCGAAGCGTTGCCCCTTAATGGCTTCCATTTGTCCCTGCCATATTGGGGCGTCAATTGAATAACTACACTCGTTGTATTGAGCCCGGGCAATTTTTGGTGCTTTTAAAGTGCCCTCGCCAGTCATAAATCACCGTGGAGACGGGAGGCGATGAGAAAGCCGAGAGACTGAGCGAGCGGCCTGCAGTAGCCATCCTTTGTATTTAACGCTAATACCTGCAGTAAATGTGTGCATTTTCGGCGTCTAAGAAAAACCCGGCACAGACTGGAAATGTAACAAATGCCGACAGATAATCAGGAGGTCCTTCGCTGGGTGGAAGCATTCCTCTTCACGCCAGTGACGCGGCAGCTGTAGCTGTCTGCTGTAAACGCTGTCAATCAATACTCCCACTGCAGCCGCTGTCGGAAAACAGCGGGCCGACCCCACCTATCTGTGCGACCTTCAGCCATGCACATGCGCGCCGCTGCCCGTGCTGAGGTGATGGTAGTTGTGAGACGGGGGGGTCGCGTGCTCAGACAAATGTGCTTGCCAGGTTGTGAATGACGGGTTTGCCATCTGAGCCTGGTCCTGCTCAAGGTTTCTTCCCGTTCAAAGAGAGCTATTCCTATGACACCGTTGTCTGGGTGCTTGCAACAGACATCAGATTACATTTCAGGTCAAGTCCCTTTTTACCCACATAAATATGTAAAACTCTACAAATGGGAGGGGAGGTTAGGTGCAACATCGCAACATTACACATAAGCACGTAAATGTAGGGGCGTCTGTGGAATTACATGCTCGGCCATCCTGCACATGATGCTCCCACAAACCCACCGAAGGAGCTCTTTAAATATTCATGCGGCGGCACGCCTCCGCCGCGTTCTGCTGTGCCGTGTACAACAGTGGCTTAGAACAATGGTAATTTAATCACCAGCCTCGCGTTTTCACATAGAAACCAGCAGGACTACACCGCTGTAATCCCATTGTATTGCTTTACAAAAGTGCATCGTTGCATCGGGCATCTACATAAATAGACATGTGCATGCAGAAAATTCATTTATGCTCAATCCTTTATCAGGAATATCTTATAAGGAAAAAAATAGGCTGGGATGATATGTGTCTTACTGTGTCTTGTGATTCAAAGTGGGGGTCGCGGCCCTTTGGGGGGACGCCTGCGGGTGTTACAGGGTCTTAATCAATGGCAGAGAAGATAAAGGGGAAAAAACAACAAATTGGAGGCTAATTAGAACATTAAAACCTTATCTGTCATGCTCATTGTTCTAATTACCTGTCAAAACATTCTGCATGTTGACGGTTCTTTACATTTTCCTCCAAACTATAAAGTTAATGTTGTTTGGGGTAAAGTTACAGAAACCGTGCTCGTCTTCCCTGTTTTTTTGTTCCTTTTTTCCCCTGTTGACAAATTCCATTTCCATCCATTATTTCTTCCCTTCTTTCCCCTCTGCAGTGGTGTCCCTGCCAGCATGAACCAGTAAAGCAGCGCTTCACATTGATTTCTTACCTTATGCAATCTTACTTATAACTCCGGGAAAAAACAAATCAATTCTTATTAGCGCAGAGCTGAATGTGAACAATGGATTTGCAGGCCCTCTGTAGTATTTTCAGTACCTTAATGGATGAAATAAAGCATGAAGGATATTCTGATACGATATTAATATAGCTGGTATATACACATTCATTGCCACAACCATGGAAAGCATTGAGACGATAAATTTTTCACTTCACGTATCGGAGAACCGAGTGGCTAGCGTAACGCAAACCAGAAGTCTTGACACTGCAAACACAAAAACAATAGACGCGTGGCAGGCCTGCCCGTCCCAGGGGGGACGTCAGGGGCTGACGGTCAACACGGACGGGAGCTGTAATTGCACTCGAGCTCTGTAAGAAGTTGTAGAGATGAGATCAAGGCTCTGCCCTTATCTCGCCGCTCCGTCCCTCCAGCCGAGCGGCACTTTTGTTCTCGGGGGAGAGCCAACGTGCGTGGATACATAAGGACGTGTGCGATTTGATGCTTAGATAGGACGGACAAGCTGCTACACTGGAGGGGGGGAAAGAGCTGAGGTTCATACACCTCGAGACGGAGATAAAGGAAAGTGAAGGATGGCAAATTGGAGGAGATTGGTGGACACGCAGAAGGATAGACCGTCCGTTTAAAGAAGGATTTTTCCCCACACCTTCTCCCTCAACCTTCTCGCGCTCGAGCACAATATCCGACCTTTTTTAAAGCTTTCTTTTTAAGCGACTTTCCGAACATTCGTTGTTTCCGCCGAGGCGACTGTCAGGCATTATCCAGCCTACATCTACTTTCCTCCACGTCCGCCCTGATGGAACGCTACGGGAAGACGTTTGGCCGTTTGTGAGAAGGCGTTCCGCTTGGCAGTTTCTCAAGTTTTAAACAGAGTTTATCTTTACTGCAGATAGCTCCACCAAACTTATCCCCCACGTATGCCTCTCTCTGGATCAAGTTTTTGATGAGTTGGCCCCGAAGAGGTGCTGCGCAATCAAATGCATCACTGAGTAAGCCGCCATAAAACGTCCTGGGAGAGAGAGCTACGGAGAGGCGAAGGGTGGAAAGAGAGGGAGGGTGCGTGTGGATCGATCACGCCGCAGTGTTTGGAGAGGCTGGAGTGGCCAGCCATGAAATGACTGTTGTCCCTGCAGTCGGTGCCAACGTTGCCCGCAGATCTGGGCTCGCTCCGGGGCTGTCGCGGATACGGATATGCGTGAAATCCAATGCATCATAAAGACGCGGCGCGTGTTTTGACTCTGGCTCGCTTTACATATTTATTTGAACACGTGCACTGTGGCAGCAGTTTGTTTTTTCAGCCATATGCAAGTCCAGACGTCAGGACTTTTTATGGCGGTCTGAATCGATCGGCGACACCTGAGCAACGCTCGATAAGCTAGCGTCCGCGTTGAAAACGGGCAACTCTGACGCAACAATGCAGCGAGGTGACCCGCCGACTGGCTGCTGTCGCCTTTATCCGGGTTTATTCAGTTATTTATGAGTCGCCAACCAGGTTCTGTAGCTATAATTGCCTTTATGGCATCATCATATGCATGCTCGCCTGCTGGCTTCAGCATTAACTGGACCCCAGGGGGGCCGAATCCTCACCGAGCTGCGAGTGTTGCTGCAGACTCTTAATGCATCTCTCTTGTTTGACTGGAGGAGCCTCAGGCTGTGCATAACATGCCGTACAACAGGTTAATATTGTTTTAAGATGCCCTCAGTGGGAGGCCCAACCTTCCCCCTCCCCCCGAGCAGATCACATTCCTGTGGCGAGCGCTGCACGCCATGAATAAGTCATCTCTCGCCACGACGCCACCCTCAAGTTCAAACCACTGCGGTCTCACGTGGCTGCTGCTGCGTAGCACCTAATAAAGATGCATTGTGGTGCGTTTCATCCGAAGGGGGTTACCCCTACCCCCAAGCTGTCCACTGACCATCAATAATCTGGTATTAAAAGATGCTCCGCCCAATGGGACCGTTCGGATCCTCCTCTGTTCTTTCCTCTTTAAACCTGCCTCCCTCTCCTGCTCTCCCCTCCTCCCGATTGAGGTCGTCGTCATGAACATTTTCATTTTTCAATCATTTCATGTGATTTATTGTTAGAGGGTGCCAGGGGCAAAGTGGGGCCATATGAAGAGGGACCTGTCAATGTATTTATTCTGGGCGACGTCGGTGTCTCCGGGACTGTCCGCTTGTAGCCATTCACACTGCCGCATTGTGGAAATTACAAACCCCGCCGAATCCCCAGCGATTCACCGCCAAAGTTCTCATTATAAGCCGAGAGAAAAGAACAAGGACCACAAAAGAAGAGGAGATAGGAGCAGCGACCGAGGGAGGGGGGGAAAAATAGTCTTTCCGTCAGCAGGAGTCCTCATAAATATTGTAATTGTGCAGTTACAGAAAGGAGGCGGTGTGAGCCGCAGCGCTGTGATTGACTTTGAGCGAATGCTGTTTCACCTTTTTTTCTGGATGAATTGAACACAACCCCCCACTTCCCCGCCAAAAAAGACCTTTGTGAGCCTGACAGTGAAGTCATTTGGCTCCTGGGGAGGCATCATGGGAAGCCCAACAATGATAGGAAACACATCTACATGGTGGCTCTTTTATTTGATCAAACCTAAAGGGAGATTCCGCCTTTTTTAATTATTGGCCTCCAACCCAAAAAGCTGATACCCAAGATGGCCCAGGGCTCATTAGCTTAGCTTCACGAAGAGCAAATGGGAGGCCCTAAATAAGTCTTTATAAGCTAGACACTGCTCTTTTCTTAGTTTGTTCCATTCCTTGCTAGGTCTACAAACATGGAACTTTGAGCATAGAGTTTGTTATACATATAAAAGTAGGCTCACGTGGCAAAACGGACAAATCGTGCACGTCTCTGCGTTCAGATGCGCCAGCGCCGCCCCGCTGGGAGGGCTTAAATTCAGAGGTGCAGCATTTTCATCATCTTGGGCGTTCCATATGTGTAGCTTAACTACTCATCACTGTGGTGGTTTTAGAAGCATCAGCGAATGCACATTCCTTCAGAGGCCTCATGCAAAATTGAACACCATTTTTTCCCTCCCTTCCTTGACTAATGCAGCCCGATTGCTTATGCTCTTTGAGACGTTTTCATCCATATTTGAGTCTCTTCCTTCCTAAATTATCCTCTGATATCATGACAGCAACCAATTAGGATCTCGGGTTCCAAAAGCGTTTGAAATTTTCGGATTTCAGCGGCGTTGCTTCATCTGGTGAATCGTACCGTCGCGCACGTGTGCTTCTCCTGAAAGTTCATCCCGAGCCTTTAATATGCGGGACGACGGCCGGTTTAGACTGCGGTATTTTTTTCATTATTACTATTCAGAAACGTTTTATTACGGACAACGTGAAATCGTTGCGGGAACGCTCATCAATTCAGGTGCCTGAGAGGTCTTGAGGTGATGCGATTTGCAGCCTCCCCGGTGCGCCAAGTATGAATTAAATGTGGGGAGACGCGCGGGACAAGGCGGGCAGAAGTGTTGTGGATGTTTACATGCTCTCCCTTCCATCTGCAGACGCGTCATTATTAATTATTCCCGTATTCACCACTGTGGGCTCTGGGAAGGCTTCAAGCCTGAGCTGAGCGTCTGCCCGCTGCACGACAATTACCGGTAGTCTGTTACATAAGTGTCAGCCAGACGCACGCCCACATGTGCACGCACGCACACACACACGCAACAAACACACGGATAAAACACGACCATGCTGCGTCTAGCCCCATTGTCTGACTCTATACGTGCATTTTTGTTGATACTGTATGTGCAACCTTTGAAAACCTTTAGCTGAGACCTGGCTTTCCGTCCTAGCTGGTCACCGCGGCAACGGCTGAGGCAAAGAGACTTCGACTGTCTAAACACAGGCGGCCAATCCCATCACACGTGCCAATAAGCTATAAATCGAGCCACCGCCGTCACCCTTGGCCCCGGCCGCCTATCAGCATATTAGCGTCAGCGCCTCCGTGTTTTCGCCGCCTTTGTAGCATTACGCACGTGTTCCAAGGCCCGCCCACATTTTTGCCCCTCCGAAGGTGATTCCAGGAGCTTATGAGCAGCGATTAACCCATGTGGAGGAGTCAGAAACTGTTCTGAGCTCTGCCCCTGTTCCCTTGGTGATACGAGTCATCTTTACTGGCTGAGCGCGCCGCAGTGTGAGCATTGATTAGCCCTGCTATGCTAACACTGAGGTCTGTGTGGTTAATATGGAAGAAACTAATATAATAACCTCCCAAACTGCCTCAGGAGCTTCCAATCATCCTACCGTTCATGGCAGGAGATCAGCAGCCGACGGCTCCTTTGCTATTCTGGCTCCTTAATAAAGTTCTCTGAGAACTGGATCTGGTGCTGCGACAGGTTTTTGTTCGTCGGGTGTGGAAGGGAAGATTCAACCTGAGCCAACCTGTTTCTTCTCCGTCCTTCCCCCTAAATGCTGCTGCCTCCGTCCTCTGAGGACTGAATTATCCTCCTCTCTCTGCAGAGGGAAATAAGAAAACCTGCTACAACATTTCAAAAGGCTCCAGAAAGTCGAAGCTACAACAGCGGCAGAAATATTCGATTCTTTGTTGTCTAATAGCCCCCGTCATTTAAAAAAAACAAACAAAAAAACTTCTTTTTTTTCTTTTCACATAGTTTATCTTTGTGTTGTGCTCTTTGGGCTTTGGAAAAAAAAACATTTGAAATGCAAATCGATGTTTCAATTGAAGCGAGGCCTTTGATATAAGCACATTAATCTGCTCTCTATTTGATTTCGCATGCAGGGGCCTATCTAAGTAAAATCAAATAATCTTTTTAAACTCCCCCACACTAACATTAGCCCCTGGTTTCTAAGGTGGCTGAGCGGACTACTAATGCGAGATCCTAAGTGTCCTTTCACACTGTAATCAAATTGATAAGGTGATTCTGCTGCTTCCTGACCTCCGCTTTGAACAGTCCTCCGCGATTCTCTCCGTTCTGTTGAGGTTCCAGTGCTGACCCGGGGGCCAGGCTCGCTCCCAACCAGTGGGCCTCTGATGACGGAAGCGGCCTTGCGTCTGTAACCGCGGGATTTCTTCGACGCTGCCTGAACCTAGCTCGACGTTTATCCCACGACTGTCCGACAAATCCGCTGGAAATTACGTCCGATTTGTCTGGTTTTTTTTTTAAATTTCCAGACGGCCACTTGGCATGCGTGGTGGGAAAGTGGCCCAGCTGTCAGTAATTGCTACAGAGAAACAACGACGCCTCCCCCGGACAGAGACCCCCTGCTGTGCGGGCGCTTTAATTGAGTGCAGAAGACGACCTTCAGACAGGTTCACGCCGTCTGACCTTCGCCGCTCTTTTCTTGCTCGGGACCTTCTTGTCAGTTCCAAAGTGTTAGCCATTATCTTGATATGTTTTCTTTTTTACAGTGCGCGAGCCTCTAACTGCTGCCCGATAACGCAGGGAGGCACTTTGAGCAGCTTTGAGCATTTCTCCTTTTGACAGGCCTGTCTTTCCACACCGCTAATATCTGTCTCTGAGGAGCTGCAGTCGTCCGATAAAGGCGGGATGTGTGTTATAACATGCCAGTACTCCGTGTATGATTTATTACAGCGCCGCAGAGATAGCGTCTCTCACCGCGTCAGGATCGTCGTTATAAACTCATACTGAGCGTCGCTCTCCTTCCGTTGCCTCTTCACATGTTCCCATTTGCAAAACACATCAACAACAGGTAGCGCAAACACACGAGCCGAGTGCCTTTTGTCGTGTCTGAATGATGCAGGTGGCTCCAGTCATGCATAAAGTAGCTTCTTTACGCCGTTCTTTCACTGACTCTTGTTTCATGAACAAAACGAGGGAAATCGAGCGAGCTTAACCCGAGACCCGTGACGGCGTGAAGGACGACGTGGAATTAGAAACGCCGTCATATTCATTAGTCTGTTCTTAGAAACTCAATTGTACTGTTATTTGCTAAAGCTAAGTGCTATTTTTCCTCCCTGGGTGTACTGTATCCACCTCTTCCTCTTGCCTCCCGATTGCTATTCTCATCCCGATCTCTCTGAGGTCGACTCGGTCTCTGATCGCCCGTCTCTCTGTTGTTCTACGATAAAGCCACCTTTCGCTTTCAGATCAAAGCCCGAGTTTGCATAATGGGAAGAGACAACGCGCGAGCGTTGGAATAAAGCAGGGACGTGGGGGCGGCGGAGCGTTCTTAAAATGGAATCCTGATACTTTTCCTGAACTCTCTCTTTTTTTAAGACTTTCTATATCATTCCAACCGTGACCAAATAAATCTTTCTGGAAGTTAAAATGGTATATTTATTCCTTATAGCCTGTTCTAGCGCTTAGCAAGATGCAATGATCAAAGAAAGTGTTCGCTGTTTCTAAACATGTGAAGTACTGTTCTAGTTCTGAGGATACAACCGTCTCTGTGCCTGGATGTTCCGCTAGGTATCCCATAATGCATTTCAACCCAGCCAGCGATGGCAGCAGCAATGGCTGCAAAGTGCGGACTTCGGGAGTTAACTTGTCCAATTCCAACCGGTCCAGTGTTCAGGGACCAGTAAGGACTTAACATAGCATTTAAATGTGCCTGCTCTATATGATGAGGTTTGTCTTATCGCTGCCGTTGGGAGAGCCGCCAACCGTATTTCCTAATTATTAATGGGCTACTGTCACACATTTGGGAAAGGAAAGCCATAAGTCTCTCCGGGCGATGGGCGCCGGGATGATTAGGAACGTGATGTGCCGAGAAACATTTGTCCTTGGTTAAGGCCTGTAGCATCTGTGTTAGCGGTCAGGGAGTGAAACGCTTAAATTTACAGTTTCCATTAAAAAATCCCATCTCGTCCTAAAAGCTCTTCTTTTTAACCCCGTTGAATGATTCTCTCGCTTTTTAAATGCACATCCTGTCCAAATCCAGATCAGGGCGCATTTTGCTAATTGTGGTTTGCTCTGAGATCTCCACCTTGGCGCCGAGCCACCGAGGCCACATCGAGCGTGTAGCGGCCGATTTAGTTCCCGTTCCCTGGCGCTGAAGCAAGAGCCGAGCGCAAACTAATGGCTGTTATGGGAAGTTTTCTTTGTCCAACAGCAAAGTGACTCTCACAGCTCTGCTGACAAATGGAGAGAAAGGCTGTGCCGCCGGGGTGAAAGAGGTTTTACAGAATAAAAACAGGCGGCATCCAGATGCTTCATTCAAACGGGGGAGAGCAGGTAAAAAATAAAAAAAAATCCACATTTTGCACTCAGCGGTGTTGGAACACCGAGACAGCTTTATGTGAACAGACTGCGGTGGCGGCGCCGTAGCTCTCTCTCCACGTTTCAAAGTGCCCCCCCCCCAATTCCCTTCCTCTCCAATTCTCATCCTCCCCCTCCTTATCTCCTCCTCTACCTCTGTGTCTGCGCTCGTCTGTTTTCCTTTGTTTCTTCGGTGATCGTCCTTATTTTTTTTGCTTTTTATTTGCTATTCCCTCACCCGTAGTAGCTTAATGAGCTCCCCCTCTTTCTTCAAGTGTATCCCCCCCAGCCTCCACCTTCTATCCTCATCCCTACAAGCGTTTCTTTGAAAGTACTAATAACTCAGTCGGCCGGTGTATTAGCGGCTCCCCCAGTAACATTAGCCCCAACAAATCCCTTACATTAATAGAGTCATCATTCTTGCCTGCTGCTGTTCTTGCGTGGATACACGTGTGTTAGCATGTTTGACTGCTTCTGTCTGCATGCGTGGCGTAAGTGGGTAAGTCTTCATGTGTCATTGCTAATGGCACATGCTAGCGGATCGATTTATAGCACCGCTGGGATGTGGTACTGGAATGGGAGGAGGAAGGTGGGCTTCCTGGGCCTAGCAATGCAGATTTATGATCTTTGTGGGTTGTGTCCCTGGACACTAGGCAGGCCTGGGGGGGCACTGCAGGTATTTGCTGCTGGTGTCTCTGAATGTCCTCATCCTCAGCAGTGCTGAAACGTTAGCATAGCATAGCCAAACAGCGGCCTGTGCTTGCAAGGTCACTTTTGTAATGAGATAAAGGTCATGCCAACATAGATTTATTTATACGATACTATTCACAACAAAGACTTTTGCTAATATTGAAATAAGGACAGTGAAAAATGGGTTTAACCTTCAACACCGCACAGGCAGATTTATTGCTTTCTACTGTCAGCAAAGGTGCAAAAGGTTAGTAACACGACATTATTGCCACAAACCAACATAACTGGCATAAATCTCACATTAAAAAAACAATTGTGTCTCATTCGCTGCCACAACAGGTTGTTAAGTTTCATCTGATTTACAAGAAATGGAGGCACAAAGTGGAGTTTTTCCTGAATAAATAGGGAAAGGGTTTTTATTTAATGCTCGTCACTGTCACCGCTAACAAGCTAGCAACTGTAACAGGCTCCAGATTGTCGTTACACATGTGCCCATTAGATAGCTTTTTAATATAGCCCATAATAAGCTGAACAAATGAACTGTGGGATCATTTTCTGTTAGAGGATAGTCTGCGTCTGAAATTTAAGGCAACGTAATTTCCATTAAAGTGCGATTCTATCGGAGGCTGAGGAAGTGGAGCCAGATCTGATTAGGACACCTTTTTAACTGTTCACCCCGTAGGTTTGATAAGCCCCGTTTATGTTAATCCAGTCCCTCCACCTATAGATTAGGAAAAAATCTATTATTTACTTGACATCGGTGTCAATGAGGGAGCAGGTTTGGGTTTAACAGGCTCTTACAGGGGATCAGATGGACAGGGTGGAGTATCGCCGATGCTAATCTGCGCTCTCCAGCTGCTTCCCGTGTCACGAAATGGGAAGAATAGGATCCGATGACGGGGTTTAATCAGCCTTCCTGCGAACACTGCAGCTAAACATTATGAAACGTTTCCTCTCTCCTTCCCACATTAATTGGAGCCACTGTGTTCCGGCCCTTTAAGCTCTACCACGGAGGTCAGAGGACGTCCATTTGAGAACGCCCTGCATTTCCGGTGCATCCCTGAGCCGAGTTCTGTCCCGAGTATCGCGCAGATTAGTATGTGAAGTGTCGACCCGGCTGCGGCGCCTCCGCCCACGCCGCGCTGTTCTTGGGCCACCTGGCTGAGAGCACCTGATGGGAAAATCAAAGGTTCCGGGTCTCGGTCCATCACATGCAGGATTCCGGGGTGGATGAACTCGCTGCCAGGCGTCCAAACCCTGTCAGGAGAATAGACACGCAGCTCCAGTCTGAGGATGTCTTTCCTGTCTCCTGGTCTTTCGGTCCAGGGGTCACTGGCTGATGGCGTTAAACATAATGGGTCCGCCATTCTGAGGAAATGGGGTGAGTTCACTTTGAACCCGCACCCTGATGCAACCGGCTGTACAAAGAGAAACGCTCAGGCAATCGCAGATGAGTTCAGCGGCCGTTCACCCCGACTTTCTCCAGGCTCAGGACGCCTGTGGCTCCAAGTCTTCTCTGTCCCTTCCCTCCTTGGACGAAAGTGGGCGGCGCCGCGCTGAAGGTGGAGTAGCTTAATGGGGGATTACGACTCCACCGAGATAAATGGAGGAGCAGGGGAAGGCGGCGGGGCAACGTCACCATGACAATGGCTACTATCCATCAGTAACACGGTCCAATCGCACGTGTTTATGAAATAATCCATTACAACCTGAATAGTTGAGCATTAAGCGCGAGGCGCCTCAGACAAGGACGGTTGTGGAGCGGCGACGCGCTCTGGCGCCTCTCATGCAGCAGATTACAGCAGTGCATCAGCTGTGATTAGCCTGTCTTGGTGCATTATGGGAGTACACGACCCCGTGTTTGTGTCATAAAAAAAAAAAAGCCTTCCAGCCGTGCGCGTGCGCCGGTACGCTGGAAACCGAGGCAGGGAGGGCCACGTGATGTCTGCCTTTCTGGATTCCATTTATGAGGAATAATATTGCCAGCTCCTCCGACGGATGGCAGTTTGTTTACACTGGAGAGGAGGCTCACGGGCACGGAGGCGTGCGTGTTCTCTGGGTTCTGGGTTGTCTTTTGGAGCAGGTTTGCGTCTGTGTGGCGCCTGGACTCCGGAGAGCTCTTAATGAGCGCTGATCGCGTTAGACATGGCGTCATGGAATCAAAAGGCCCCTTTGTTGCTATAAGCAAACAACCCACATGCAGGGAGAGACAAATGCGGTTCTGCCAGTGCGATACGGGCCGACCCCTCGACGTCCTCTCCTCAGGACGGTCACTCTGAAGCGAATATCCCAACAAGCGCCCTTCAGCTATTTTTCTTTACCAATATCTCTGAGTAACTTCCCATCTAACGGCTCCCATTCCTTCTCATCTCCATCTCTATCTCTGGCTTCAGAAGAGCCGCCTGTGTTTGCTAATTCCCAAAAGCGAGCCGCGTCCAAAATAATATGCAAACAGGTAGAACCCCCCCCCCCCCAAGTTTCTCCCTGTTCAGGAATGCGTCTGTTCTACTGAACGCGGCTGCCCAGAATAATTAAAATGCTTCTGGAACAAGTGAAGTCCTTGAACCTCCCTCTCTTTCAATCTCTTCCTCTCCTTGTTGCCATGGTGTTGCGGGCAGCTGGCACGACGTGTGCTAAGCCACCCGCCACAACGCTCCATTACAGAACGAGAGCTGCCGCTTTTGTGCTCTCTCAATTTGTCTCACTCCCCCCCGACTCCAGTGCTCTTGAGAAACCGTGTCATGATTTTCTCTCGGTTCCACCCAGCTTCCTTCGATTCTCCCCATGGAGCACAACACGCCTGCTTATGCTAGCCCCCGTTCCCAGTTCGGACGTTATTTAACATTAGCTCGCAAAGGCTAGCTCTGTACGCGATCTCGGAATGACCAGAATCTCTGGAATAGCCAGAAATAACCAGAAAAAGAAAACGCATTTCAGCTCCGGCAACCAGCTCAGTTCATGTGCGTTTGATCGAAATGCTGTTCTGAAAGTCAGGACGAAATGAATCCGACGATGCTAACCAGTTCACGAGTCCATCCAGGTCCTTCTACATCAAGTGTGCGCCTGAACACGCTCCCCTCCGTATGATCACTCCCGTCCTCACCCTCAGAGACTGATGACTTTGTCGAGACGAGAGTCGCTAATGAGCTGACATCAGCAGCGTCTGTACCCGTAAGACAGGCGCCACGGCGACCTGCTCTGACCCAAGAACATCCCTTCACAGACCCAAAAGGCATGACTCATCAGCAATTCCGAAACTCTGCCTGATTAATTCATACTCCGGTGCCATTCCGTGAACGCTGGCGTTCGGCCTGTAACTTGTTCAGCCGGGGGCTTGATTTTCACTTCCTAGAGTCGCTTCAGCCGCGCGGGGGTTCTGTGCTGGTACACGGCGGAGCTTGGCCTCCTGCTCGTGGTTTGGGTACAACGACAGCCTGCCAAGTGCCCACATACGGCGCCCAGGGCCTGGAATCTGCGCAGGAAGCTCCACTTGGCAGCTTTAAATTGAAAGAAAAAGCATATTCTCCCAGGACCTGCCGAGGCAAAAACACTGCGTGAGCGTAAACGTAGCCTCTCTGGCCAGTTTCCTGTCACTCCTGTGCTTCTAAATTTGGTTAGCTAAACTGGAGGAACCATTCATCTTCTGAGATTCTGTGCCTCCGGGATGCTGTTTTTGGTGCCTGTATTCCACCTGGTTATCCGTTATGTAATGACATCCTAAACCGTCTCTGAAGATAGTTGAGCGCGGCGTCGTATCGCTGATAAATCATCACCAGCTCCTTATGAGAAATTGATATAATTACATTGAACAAATGAGCACATCCCTGAGAAAACCGGCTGGTTGGTCCATAATTGACTTCCCTTCAAAATCAGCTTGATTGCTTAACAGAACACGACAGGAGCCATTTGTAGTTCGGGGCGGAAATCATCGGCGGCTCCACGGAGGGAGTCGGGGCTGTTTCATCCTCGCCGGGATACGATTCTGAACGAATATGTCGAGTTTATTTCGAGAACTCGACTCCCACGCTTCTTGCCCGCAATGCAAATTGGGCGCCGGGCTCATCACAGGCCTCGGTACGCTCCGCATCCAGGTGTGCACGGAGAATTTGATGTCAGGCAACTAGGGGGACAAGGCCAGGGGCTGGTGCGTAACATAGCTGTCTCATTTCGCTCGGCGCGGCTCCGTCGGACTCCTCATGTTTTATTCACTCGCCACTCAGTTCGGTCGCTTCATCTGCAGCTCCCTCCTGTCAGGTGTCCCGTTCTTCCTCCCGCCGCCATATAAAAGAGAACTGTTCTGATCATTAAAGTTGAAACGACGTACATTAGAGTAATTACGTCGAATCTGCGGGTTAGACGTGGTTCTTTTATGCAGAGTTGGTGCGGTTTTACTGCCACCAGCTGCTAATTGCTTTCGAAATTCCCTGTTTTGGTTCGACGGACGTCAGCGTTGCCGCTCGGAAACAACGGGCCTTTGTTCTAAAGTTTGTGCCAAAGCGTCAAACGCGTGGCAGATTTGCACGCTCGCATTGATTTTGGCATCAGCCACCAGACGGGCTGCCCCATTTGGAGAGTGTTAAAAACTCAGGTGGAGTTATTAAACTGATTAAAAAGACACTTTACAGCCTGAAAGAGTCTTTTGTTTTGACAGCAGCCTTTACGGCAGGTCTGATCCCCGGTCTGGTGGCAGATCCAAGTCCCGGTATGCGTGGTCCTCTCCCTGCCTTTGTCCCTGTAACGCCGTGTCTACCCCGCTTGTAAACCTCAGACTCTCTCTCTTTATGAGCCATTACCAGCGTCACACCATCAAAAAAAAGTTTCACTGCCTCATTTCCTTCTTTTTCCCTCCGTTACTCCGCCACAGCTCAAAAATCAGCCTTTTCCCTTCAGCTAGCTTGTTTTTTCCCCTCTCTGACAGAACTTCGTGTTACCTCCACGGAGGTGTAAACGTTGGACTGGCAATTTGCAGCTCCTGCTGGTAATTTCCTGTGTAAATCCAACGTACTGTCCGGTTCTATTTCCTCCAGACACCCAGAGGTGTTTCCTTGCAACTGGGGGCGAGAATACAAGAGCTTCAGTTGCCCAACAGAACTCACCTTGGGGAGGGTTCTGCTACCCCCCCTTCCTTTCTTTGTATCCAGCTTCTTTTCCCATCACATCTGTCCTTTCATGAGATGTTCTGAACACTGAAGAGAATGTTCCATGCTTCTGTGTGATTTCTTCTCCCTACTTCCGACATCTGTGGTTCTAATCCCCCCCCCCCCCGTCCACACCTTCAATGACACCTACATCGATTTAATTATAATAAACAGGTAGAGGAGCTTGCCAGCGACTAATCTTAGTCAGTTTGATTAATGGTGTTTGCCGAGCCAATTTGAAATTAGTTGCAGATATAGATGAGGGCTTTTTTTCTCTCTCTCTTTTCACGTGTTCGTCTAACTCGGAGAGGCTCAAAAATTGGTGCCGACACGTCTTCTGCTCCCTGATCTCAATATAATCTCTGCACCTCACTGATCTCCCCAAAACAATCCATGAATCATCATTAGGTCTTATGATAATCACGCGCATTCCCCAACACGGAACCGTATTAGTCCTCCTCCTGCTGCGGAAACCCCTCCAACTACATCCCTGGCAGCTTCCTCAGGAGGAGTCGTCATCTATATGCAAATGAAATGATCCTAATTTCTTTATTAATGTTGTTATTTCACATGTTTTAAACATATGCGCAGCTCTCGTTCAGTGCATTTACATGCAAAACACAGATTCTTGCCTCAATCTGACTGTAACTGGACAACTCGGGCACATGTTAGTCCGACTGATATCAGGGTTCTCCATATCCGACTGGTATGAGCTTTAGTCGGAGTTAAAGCTCCACAACTTCCGTAGAAGGAAGGAGGTGGAGGACATGTTCCCGTCAATTATTCGGTTATCTTGGCTTTCACTCCAGAGTCCTGGAATACCTTGAAGAGTGCTTGTAGGAGAGCAGATGAACTACCGCAGAGGAACCTCCTCAGAGGAACCTCCTCAGGATGGTTTCTAATGAGATACGTCTCTGTCTGACCTCTAATATTCCTGAGTTCCTTGGCTCCTACTGTCCTCTATCGTGCTGTTACGAGTAAAAAGGACGAGCTGAGGTAGAATTGACGCCACGACTTTCCTTTCCGACAAACACAAGAACATCCGCAGCCGCTCAATGGGTGCACTCACGCATACCCGTGTACCATTTGCATGTGCGCTTCTGTTGCCGCTGGAATCCTCCTCCCCGGCGGGTAATGGAGAAATAAAACCTAAAAAGAGGAGGCCGCATTACATCCCCCTCACTCGCTTGACACAGTTAAGGAGATGCCAAGCTAATGTAAGCCCTGAAGACACGCGCACCATTTTCCCTTAATGTTCCAGCTATTAGTTATTAATGGAGGAGCTGTGCCCACTGAAAGTGAGTCAGTGAGTCGTTGGGATGGCGCTCATGTTGCGGATCTCAGCTTCTGCGTGCTTTCACTGTGTAAAAACGTAGGAATTTTTGTCGAGTGAACCCTTCAGTCGAATAAATAATGAATATTTTCTCCTGCACCGAGCTGAACTGCCCCTCACTTGTCCTGCAGCTCTTTCCAGAAGTCCGGTCACATATGCAGTGTGTATTCCATTTTCCGTTCAGCCTGATGAATGAAGGTCAGTCCCCAGCCACAATACACCTCCGTATCTGTTGGCCGGGGCTGTTGGCCAATACCTTCAGCCCCGTCCCCGTCCACCCGCCGCCGTCTCTCCTGGCGTTCTCTTCGCTTATCGGGAACCCTCACACCTGTGGCGAGCTGGTCGCTCTCTCCAAACTCTCGCCAGAGGCCCCAGACAGGATGGCTGCAGATAACCTTTTCATCCGAGAAAAAACCCACATTTGGGACGGAGAAGGGAGGGGAGAAACCCTCCATCCGTCACTAAGACTGTGGAAGCCACGTCCCTGTTTAACCACAGCCCAAAGCCTCAGGGCAGCCTGATCCCAATAAAAGCCCCTGAAAACACAGGATATCAACTCCAGCTTTGGACTTAGAGTTTAGCTTTCCTGACGGGGAGCTCAAACGTCACGGGCATTAACAGTCTCTTCCCAAGTTCTAGCACCAGTCTTGGTCTGGAGGAGCCCCCCCAACCCCTGTGGTTAGGTGCACCTTGTACCAATCTGTTTCAAATGACAGCAGCCACTTAGTTCATACCTGCACCGGCTGGAGGGGGAAATAAATGAGAGTCGCGGAGTGAGAAGGAAGGTGGAAGAGATGTTAAAGAATGCATGGAGCGGCGCCCCCCCCCACCGCCGTTTTACAGTGACTTAGCTTCTGCAGCAGGGGGTATAGACAGCACCATTACGCATTTCAGGGAAGGAGTCGGGCTGATGGTACCCCTGAGGTGAAATGTCCGATAGAAACAACAGCCCGGTGTGTTTACTTCCCCCGCCTCTCCGATCGGCGCCGTTACTCATCCGTCTCGACTTGTGCCCCCCCCCCGATGTAGCAGTGAGGAAACTCCACACTCCACCATCCATATGTTTTCTCTGCGATGTAACAAAAAGAAATGTAATCACCTGTATGAATTAGGACTTTTCTGACACCGTTTAACTGGCCCTAAATCTGGCCCGTGTATGTATCTGTACCTAAAGATTAAAATCTATCGTCCGGCAGACACCCAGCTGTTTCCTTAAAACCACTATTCGCGGCCCCCATTCTTTCCAGTACACCGTAGCTGTTTTCCTGCTTACCAGGCTTGGGGCCAGGAAACTGATGAGAGGTTAAAGCCCACCCACATACGAGCACAGCCGCGGGAGGCGGAGGATAATAGCCCGCAGCTGTTTTGGTACTTTGGTCAAATGCTCTGGATGATCCGGGGGTGCTAACCTATAGGTGTCTGAAAGAGTCCATGGCTCCGCGGCCGTTTACTTTCTGGTTTTGTACTGTTTTTTGTGAGGAGCCTGTAACGGTACACCTGCTGGAAGCATCTCAAATGTCAGCCAGTGCGTGCAGCTTGGTGGAGTGAGCCCAACGGCCTCTTCAATAGCATCCTAACGAGGCCTAGCTTCTGGAACTGAAGCTTGAGTTTTTGGTGCACTTCATCCCAACCCTAAAAGGTCACTTTTAAGGGCTTGAACACAGAATTTAGCGCCTCCATCCAGCACTGCTGTAGGTCATTTTGGTTTGAAATGAAGCTCATTCAAACCACTAAACTGTTTAAAACGGCGCCCGAGCTGCTGTCTTGGATTCATGAAGGGACATGTGGCCAACTAGCATAACTTTTTACTGTAATTAATATCCAGCCTTATTTATTCGCTCCTCTTTGATCTCAAATGCTATTTTTTTAATTTATTTTTTTAACACAGCCATTCGGCATCCTGGCAATGCCGGTGCAATAAGGACAAGTGCCAAAACCAATAGGAATCCTCAAAGGATTAATTCGCAGCTGATCGTGTTTGTGGTCGGGCAAATGGTCCCATCCTCGTCCAACTTCCCGATGACAACACACATAATTGACTTTGCTGACTTGGCAGCCGAAAATATCTTTTGGACGATGATTTGCACACGAGCTTCATCATCATCTGAATGAGGGCTGGGAGAGCGGCAAAGCCGCCGCCGGCCCTCAGAAACAGGACTCCACACAGACGGAGGTTGTCAAACTGTAGTGGCTGTGTTAATTGACATTCTTCTGCACCGCCGGGGCTGCTGGTTAATATTAATGAAAGGTGAACGCCACACGAGAAAGGCCATATTTATTTTCGGATTTACTCGCTGAACCGAGCCGCCGCGTGCGAGCCTCCATCAATATCACTTTGCCACACCCGCCGGGCTGTGCTCTCGTCTTATTGGATGTTAATGATGTCTACACCTGCACCTGTGGCGGTGGACCTCCGCTCTGGACCGCGGCCATCGCTCACGGCTGAGGCGCTCGGCATCTGCTGCGGCTGCCTCTTTTCCCTGCGTCCTCTTCACCCCCCACAAAGGAGTTCTGTCCTGCTGGCTGAGTGATGGCTTAATCAGAGCTGACATGCTGGGTGTCCTTTGCTGGACTGACAAGGCTGTTGCAGGTGTGTGTGGGTGTGTGCTGCTCTTATGGAAGCCTTTCTCCGAAGTCTTTTGACAATAATTTCTGCCAATCCTTGCGTGGGGTTTATTTTTAATAGCCATGTCTGTCTAAACACATTACAACAGCCTACAAAATGTAGTTTACATTCACGAATTAGCATTTAGCACAGCGGAAGCCTCCACTTGACGGGTATGGGCTATGAGTGGGAGAGTCCGACCTCATTTACGCTACATGCTAACCCCTGTCGGAGCTCCTATAAACTAGAGTGTTATGCTAATATCAGATATACAGTAGGCTGCAAGTCCATAAATTAAATTGGGCATGATTATTTATGAGAAGCTGTTGTTGACAGGTCGTTCAAACTGCAATATTTTGGGTGATTACACATCACAAGTTGCTGCTTCATTAAGCAATTACTTTTCAAAGTGATCTACAGACGTGCAGCATTTTAAAACCTGGCCTTTGCCCTCCTTTCTAGGTTTTATGTCCGTTTTCTTTATTCCGCTATCTCTGCTTTTATAGCCTGTCATTGTCACCTCCACCCCCCCCCCCCACAGTGGCTTTGTGCTCCCTCCGCTCTTGCGGTGTTTTGCTGATGCTGCATGTGTTTCCTGCCAATGTGAGGCGCAGGTCTCAGCACAGCTTCATTGTGCTCCACCGATTTTTTCTTTCTTCTGTTTACTCGTTGGTAAAGAACCCAATTAGCATACCAGAGAAGCTAATTAACGTCCCAGATCTCACATTTCCTCTCTGAAACCAAAACTCTGTCATTCGTCAGCGCAGAGTGTCAAAGAGACGGTCTCAGTCACGTTGTACACGTTCTCGTACTTGTTGAAGGAATGCCTTTCCATTTAAATTAGCGTTAATTAGCGTTAGCGTTGATAGGACACTGACAAAACTTCTCCCTTTGGAACATTTTCCAGTTTGACGAACCGACAGTGTCGTGAAAAGTCTGAATTTGCTGCAAACAGACGTGAGCTCTGACTTTCTCTTCCACCTTTACCTCCGTTTCAGCTTGATTTTTTTTATTTTCTTTTATTCCTTTTGTCAAACGTTTTTTCATTCTCCGCTCTTCCAAGGTCAGGCTTTCGAATTCAGCTCCCGCTGTTAAAGATTTCGGCAGATACGTTATAAATCAACGTGCCGAGTGTGTGCAGAGCTGCGGTAAATACATTATTAAGCTGGATGTGTGCGCTTGCTTATGCATCTATAAAGGAGACAGATGGTGGAGAAAATAAAAAACCTGGAGGAAAGAAATTTGTCCCATCCAATATTTTGGTTATTCATTCCCAAAATGTTATACGCTCTGACGCTTAAGCCCCGAAAAGTGAAATATTTCCCACCAAATCCAACATTTACTTGCACGGAACCCATTCCGGGTCAATCCATCCCTGCTGCAGCGAGGTGATAACCTGTCGCCGACAACGTGCGGCCGCCTGATGCATGGTTTGATTTCTCGCGGTACTTTTTTTTCCCTTCGCTTTGGTATTCCCGGTCGGAGGACACGGCTGATCCGTGTGCTCCCTCGCACGTCTCGTCTCTTTCACACCCGCGATCCCGCCCGGAGCCGGATGACCTCTTCCCGGCTGTCGTGTCTCGAGGGAGCTTTGGGAAAAGTTTAGCATGCCTTTGAGGGATAATTATCAAACAGTAAAACTCCCACACATCTCTGGCTGGGTAATTGCTTCCCTCCATCTCTCCTTTTTTTCTCCTACCGATGAAACCGTCGCTTCCTGAGGCCCTGACAATTGACAATTCCCCGGAAGCCCTCACCTCTCCCGAAGACTCCTGAATGAAAACGGCGAGGGAGAAACAGTGCGGTAATGCTAGCCGGTCTCTTCATTCATACGGTTTTCTTCCCCGTTGTCATGTCTCTGGGTCCAGTTGCATGCTGGGTAATTTGGTCGAGCAAAGGTGAACTTTGGAGGAATCAGTTTTTGCTAACAGGCCTAATGACATTTAATGGAAAATGATTCATTTATTTACTTTTCATCTGGTCAGCACCTCGAAAAATAACAGACTGTTGTTTTTGTAGCTTCTTTCTCATGAAATGTGAAATATTCCACATTTCCATGTATTATTTTCTCCATTAAAAGGGCTCTTATCAATCCTACCATTCTTTAACTCCCGTATCTTTTGATGTTACTCTTCTATATTAAGCCATATTTTATTAAGCCCCACAAAGGTGTAATGGTTTCTCTGCGACTTTTTATTATCAATTTGGCTCTTTCCTGTAGGTTTTTCAAGAGACGACAAGTTATCTAAGCCTCAAATAAACTGCACTGATTACCGATTCCTCAGAATGCCATCGTTTATATGGTTTGGCATTGATCATTTTCTCTGAAGATATTTCCCCTTTAATGCGCCGTCACTTTGACTTTGTCCTCAGTGCCTCAATTCCCTTTTCTCAAGGCACAAAACGACACTTTTTGTCTCACTATAGCTTCTCCAAGTGGAGTTATACCCAATGAGGAGCGTGGTGGGCGTGTCCTCAGGTCGTGCGTGTCGCACTGTTGCGTAGCAACACAGATCTGATTAGCTACCTAACCTCTGTTGTTTCTCTAAAGGAAGTAAAGGAGACATAAACTTGTATACATAGCAGCGTGACCAGTGGGAGGATCAGCATATCCAATACTGAGCGGCTTCAAACCCGCGTCCACGTGCTAATGCAGCTAATGTCGACCCCCTTCGTGACCTTACGCAGCTGTGGAAATAGTTGGAAAAGGGAAACGCATGAAAGACAGATTCTCTCTCTATCTCCGCCGTTTTATGTTGAAATTTCAGAGGGGCAAAGCAGACGCTTTTTTTTTTGCCAGCTCCTCTTTCAAGTGTCTCCCGCCAGTTTCTCCTTCATTTTCCAAGGTGTTCTTATTTAGGAAGAAGATAACGCCCTGGGACGTTGGCAGGCGGGCTGGGAACAGGTGGTTTTTCCGTGTTCTTTTAAAGTTATTTTATATACGTGAATGAGTGATGTTCTTTCCGACGCGTCATCGCAGAAGCTGTCAGCATCACTGGGATGACGAAGATCGTGTCTTCACCATTTCCGGCGGCCTCTAGGACTCGACTACTCCCCAGAAATGCGAACAAAGGTGTGACCTTGTGCCGCCTGAATGGGGCGTATATTCACCGCGCGGCGTTCTTTCTTTTCTCATTTGGATAGGACCGCATTCTCCAGCCTTTAGCATCAGATTAGCCGCTCATGGTATTGAATGGCGCCCCCCCCCCCCACCAGTGGTAGTTGAGGTTCTCGTCACGGAGCGCGCACGTGTCGGCAGCATAGGTCTGAAACTCTGAGGGTGCTCTGATCCAGACTTTGGAGGTGGATTCTGCTGTGTTTGAGCCATCAGTCAATAACCTGACTGGATTCAGCGCCGTGAGATTTGTCTCAATGATTTCTGCATCTGTTCAAAATGGAATCAGAGCTTATGAATGCCCATCGATCGATCCAGTGACTCTCCTGGTTTGGTCCGTGCGTACAGTGCAGTTCTTTACTCTCTGATTCGCCTCACTCGGCGGTGCCGGGCGTTCATCTGCATTGACCACGGCGGCCTTGTTTGTCCTTTTCTTCTTATCCTGCTTAATGAACTTGGCCAGGCTTAATGCAGCTGAACAGACCTGCGCTCATACTAATGAGCCGCTCGCAGGTCCCTCTACCATCCACGTTTAATGCGGTCCCCCTCGCCACGTGCACCGCCGGAGCTCCTCTGGCCGAGGATTCAGGGTCTTAAGGAGGCGTGATTGGCAGATGAATTTAAAGCCGCTCATTAAGCCCAGACCAAAGTTAACTTGGCTCCATTTGGTGGGATTCCATCGGCCTCTGTGAACAGAATCCCTGATTGTGGGCCTAACCGGCTCCGGAGCCTCGGCACCATCCATCACGTTATTCTTAAAAGTCTTTGGGCTTTTTCATAATTTAATGGCATTTGGTAGAAAAAAAAGCAATTAAATGTTTCTGTCGCAGCCTTCCTTGAGGAGGAGATGAAAATGATGAAAAGGTACAATTACCGCTTGATTCCTATCTCTGTATTTAGCTAACCATCTGGAAAACCCACAACATCGCATTCCCAAATGCCTCCGTTATCCCATAATATTGGCATAACAAAGATTTGTGACGACATCCTGAGTTAGCTAGCGTGTTAGCATCGACACTGTCAGGTGTGTGTGGCTTGAGGCTGTCAGTTATCGAACCGTAGCCAACTGAGCTACATATAGAAAAGATCTCAAGAACATTTTTGAAACAACGGCTCTTTAATGAGGAGCACCAAAGTTCTTCAGTGGACCGATGACGGGGTGGAGTTGCTCCTACACCAAAAATGAGCGACAAAACTATAAAATTTGCAGAACCAAGACAACTCGTGAAAACTCAGTAGCTTGCAGCTGTAGTTCGCCTCCCCAAACCGCTGAAAAAGCTCCATTATGTGCTTACGCGACAATGGACACGATGGCGTTTTTGGAATTCTCCACTCTACTTTTAAAGGGGGGGGCGCATCAGGTCTGTTGGTGGCGCCGTGGTTTGCGTTGCTGCCTTGTAGCGGGAAATTTCTGAGCTTGATTCTGGTTCAGGTCTTCCTATGTGTATGTTCTCTTGGATGCTGGCGGGAACCTGCCCCTAACCCCTACCACCACCCCCACCACCACCGCCACCCCCACCCCCCCACCACCACACCATAACATGAATCAAATGGTGATGACCTTCACCACTTCCAGCCAGTAGGGGGCAGTGTGCCTCATTGAGGAAGAGTTGTAGCCGCGGCGCCCTCCGAGCATCATCTCATCACTAAACCATGACATAATTACAACATAACTCTATTGCTCCCATGGCGACGGCGCCGTCCATTCACTCTAGTTACGCCGTTGTCAGACCTCTTTATCCGCGGCCTTACCTAGCATTTGTTAGCTCTGACATATTCCAATTAGCTCTGTCCACAGCAGCGATGTTGATGGCGATTAATCGGGGACAAAGTCGTGCTTTTCGTCACCCCCGTCCCAGCTGCACGCGTGATCCAAAACGCCGCTCGCGCGCGTGTTTACAAATACAAATAACGCTTAGAAACGGCGCTGTCACTCCGTGGGCAGTGACTCTGCTGGATGATAGGTTTTTCTAGCTCTCTCAGCCTGCCTTTTCCATTTATATCCCCCTCCCAGACAAGCTCATCCATCCATTTTTAACTTCTCGCCGGGTTCTACTTTGTCACTTTTAGCTCTTCGCCAAGATCTAATCTGTCCTCCACGCAGGTGCGGCAGGAATTAAAAAGCTCTTTATAACAATGCTAAATTACATTTTGCCCATGTGTGTGCACGTTCATCTGTCCGTGGTGTGTTCGTGTGCTTGTGTGCGTGTGCAAATGGGGGATTGGAAGGAGGGTTAAAGGATGGAGAGATCACCCAATTCCTTTTCATTACGGCCGTATTACAACACTGTGGGGATCGTTGAGTGCGTGGACCAAGTGCAGCCAGAATCCCATTTGGAAATGGAACTAATGTCGTAACCCAGGCTGCAAATTAGTCCTCTGGTTCTCATCAGCGCTGCCAGATTTGAACCGGTGGACTCTGGCCTGTTGGCCGGGGCGACGAAGGTCATATTTAGGGCAAAATGTGGATCCCAGAGACAAATTTCCCAGCGTGCTTTTCTTCTGTAAAGGCTCTGCTTCCCCTGGAGGAACCATTAGTTTCATCTCTTCCAATACGGCCGTTTGCATTCAGCGTATTTAGACCGAAACAGTTTGTTTCTTAGCTGTAACGAGCAGGATGGAATGAACACAATGAACCGTCAAACAGGAAGTGCTCGATGGAGTAAATCTGGATAGAGGGGCGTGTTAAAAAAAGAACTAATGACATTTTTCTGGGTTGATGCTAACAACAGGTTTCAGACCCAAGTGTTACGTGATTGCGGTGATTCACGGTACGGCCGCTTTCGGCCCCAGTTGCTGAGAAAATTCATCCCTTTTACTTTCTGAACGCTCGAGCACCACAGAAAAGACCAAATATTTGCAGCAGTCGCTGGGAAAGAGTTCTGCACACAGAACCGGGAGTGGGCAAAGCTGAGATTACTTTCAAGCCTTTGGGCTTCAAAATGTCGGCGGGGGAAGAGAAAACAAAGCGAAACAACAACGCAAAGCATCGGTTTGTGTGTGTTGGTGGCTGATTTTCAGCTGTCAGGTCAGGATTCATTCAGATGTGCTCGCGGGCTCAGCTCGCTTTCCAGAACGTCCCCCGGACGGACTCATCCAAGCGGGACCACGACCGGGGAAAGCGAGTGAAAAAAAGACCCAAATGGATAAAAGAAAAAAAACCAACAAAACTATGACACAATAGCACGTCGCAGAGCCAAAAATGCCACATATTCCATTCATCACCTCGGCGTAGCGACGCGGGGAGCTGGAAGGGGAAAGGAGGCCAGACCAGGGAGGAGGGCTCAGGAGGAGCAGTTTGAAGAATGAGTGTGTGGATGGAGGGAGAAGAGGGCAGAGAGTGAGCCATAAATTAGAGAGGGAGAGATAATCCGACGTGGAGGAGGAATCCAGGCGGCTGCGAGAGGGATCCAGGAGGAGACGTGCATGCTGATCGCGGAAAAGGTGACAGGCGGGCGGGGACGCTCCATCTTTCTGCGTGAACTGGAGGCTGGAAGAACAAGACCCACGCTTTTCCCTCGTCCGCGCTCTCCATTTGTCCCTTTGTTTATTTGATTTGCCTCCTGCCAGAAGCTGAGACAATTTTCTGGATGAGGCCGGCGTTGATAAATTGACGCCGGCGGCCGTCCCGCCGCGTGGCCTCTCGTTCCGAGTGGCAGATCATTTTGCGGAGAGATGCCGCCCCTTCGTCCCTCTGCCCGTCCATCCGTCCGTCCCCGGCTGGTGGCGTCAGCAGCTGCAACAGCGGGCCTTCTGCATCGATCCACCTCAGAGAAACGACGACGTCCGGGCTGAGATACGGACCCACAACCACACGTGGCAACAATCACCTGCTCCTCCCAGAGAGAGACGGAGCCGTTCGTGCTTTGAATTCTTTGATTCCAGAAGACCAAAGAGAAGAACAGAGCCTGCCTGAATATTACGTATCGCAAAGTCGGCGCTGGTTAATTTCATTGTCAGGGCAACCATTTTGCTAATGCGCGTTAGCGACATGTTCAGGAGCTTTAACATCACTAACGACGGGCCGAGCACTCTTTATTGCTTCCTTCTGTTTAAAGCAGCTATCTTTCAAGTTAGAAGCTAGTTTTAAGGTGTGTGTGAGGACGCTGTCTCCAGCCACTTAGCTTAGAGCTCGTATTGACCTCTTTGTATCGAACCAGCGGAGTGTCTGCAGCTAACGGCAGCGCAATAAAACCGCGCTGCGGTGGTGCTCATCCAGGCAGTCACTCCACACTGATTAGAAAACTAGCTGATACATTCTACGTCGGAAATAAAACTCTTCTCTTCTGACGCATTATAACCATATTTGTGCCTCACTTTGGGTATCTAGGGTGGTTGGACAGGAGCTCAACCGCAGGCTTTATTCACTGGAAAATGTTTTATTACTGACCTTTTTTTTCTGTGGGAGCCTCTCAGTGTGCAAACACAATGAAGCTCCAGCCCTCAGGGGCTCATTCGCGGGTATCCATAACGCATAAGAAGAGAGAAAGCTTTCCATTATTGCAGGTGTGTTGAACGCTCATATTAAGTGTATGAATGAAACCTTTCACGAAGCCCATATTTAATGTGGTGCGCTTTACCTGAACTAGTCACATGTTTCTAAACCAACCATCCTTTTAAGAAGTCTCCATTCGTGACGTTGTCCTCCGCGACTCAAATTAACGCTTTATTTCGGTTTCCCTGCTGCAATATTTTTCATTTGCCCCACTTTTTTGAGCACCTTAAATAACTGAAATGAATCCCCCCAAAAAATGACGTTAGCCTGCGAAAAATCTCCTGGTTTGATGTCGGACTCCTCCGTTATCCTCAGATCTCCCCTCTGTTCTGGCTCGGCTGCGCTGACGGGATTAAATCCGAGATTTGGTTGAGATTTTTCTAAGAACCTTTTCTTTCTTTGCGAACCTGAGAGGCCTGAAAAATATCCAATTGATTGCAGAGAAAAGGAGGCAGCAAAGGGAGCGTAATTAGCCATTCAAGAGTGATACTTGGACTTTAGAGGTCTATTACTTATTCAACTGTTATGACTCAACGGTTCCCTTAAAACCACCCGGAGTGAGTCGCACAGTTACTGCTGAGTTCACCTGATCTCCAGGTGCACCGCGGAGAAAACGTGGAATAACATGGAATAATGTGGAACGACTGCGCCTTTAACCCAGAAATGGAGTCTGTGCCAGTTTGCTTTAATTAATTTGATTAATCTAATTAATTCCCACCTTGAGGTAAGTAAACCGTGAGCGAGAGGGCGAATTTAAAGATGCTCACTAATCCAAACCCAAACATGTCGTCCTGTTCCCCGTCGCAACCCTCCCATTTTGTCACAGGTACCCCCGCCGGCGCCATCCGTGTCCCCCTCCACCTCCCCGCCGGCGTGCCAGGCCGTAACCTAGATGGCCCGCTATCGGCCGTCTCATCCGTTACACTCTGCTCCCATTCAATCAGAGCGCGGCGCCTCGGAGGGGCCGCAGATAACGTTCTCATTATCTAAACCCTCTGAATTAAAGCAGCCAGGACTGATGGGGAAGGGGGGGGGCAGTTTACACACAGACACACACAGCAGCGCACGTGCACGGCCCGTACAGGCTCATCTAACTCATGTTGACTCTTTTATCCTAATTTGTGCGCCCAGGGAGGATCCACCACTGGAACACTTTGTTTCCATCTCAGCGCTCTGAAGAATCTAAAGAGAGTGTTCGTGACCCCCCCCCCATCCACGTGTATCTGTGCCTGTGAAGCTCCCCATGCTCACCCACAAACCCGGGGCTGGGTATCATACCCCGCCGAGCGAGCGTCACTTTCACATGTGCGCCAGTTTATCAGCGGCGGAGGACGCCAGCGAGCGCCGCCGGGGAAAAGCTCCTGCCGCACGTGGAGCCCCCATTGTTTATTCATGCCCGCTAAATTGAAGTGTGCATCCCTGTATTCTCCAGGCTGCGCTCCCTGGTGTGTAACAATGGGGGGGGGGGACAAAGGACAGAGATGGAGAGTCCTCTTCAATCAGATTTTCCCTTGCAGAAGGCGCTCTGTGCTAACTGGTCTTCAGTACAGAGGAGATGATGAGAGCCATTTGTCCATATTAAAGGTGGTTCAGAGAAGTTCTCTCCACTCCAAATGAAAATCCAATCCCAGCTGCAATCCAAAGATAATGCTCTTCGGCTCCTATAGGGCCTCTTTACCTTCAGGTGCCCGATTGACTCATGACTTAATAGCAATCGGAGTCAGACCCCCCCCCTCCCGTCACCCCTTTATCTTGAGTGTTGCGCATATTGATTGTTGCCTTTTACCCTGGAATGCTATCGATGCCCCCCCCCTTTTCCGCCTCCTCTTTGACACTGAGCCGTTGATTTCGAGTTTTCTCACTGAGGGCGCCGAGTCGATGGCGGAGGGCGACGCTCATCATCGGTTCGGCGATGGAGCCTTCAGGAGGCGGTGACAGTTTCCAGCGATACGATTATGGTCGTGAGCGTCAGTTCGCCGCTAAGTGCAAATCCCGACAAATGCTTCGGTTAGCATCCCTGACGTGCGCGTTGAGCAGAGCAGACAGGGCGTAATGTAAAAGCATCGTTCTCACCTGGGGGATGTCGGGGGGGGGGGGGGGTTGGCTTTGTATTATTTGCGATCTACAGGGACAAATGGCGCCACGCTTAACTCGCCGCGCATCCACTTCCTGCCTCTTTTCATTGACAAAAAGTAGGTCACCTCCAAAATGGCGGCCGCTTGGCCACCCTCGCTGTCCCCCATCCTGTCGGCATATGTTTCCCTCCCGCCTCAGCCAACAACAGGCTTCTGAATAAAACACCAGAACAAGGACCCTAAGGACAGACGGACGGGCGGACGGACTCTCTCCTTCAGCTTTCGCGCCACCTTTAATTACCTGTCGAAATGGAATCCCTGTAGGAGTGGCAGCACGTCTTCAGGAACGTCTGCGGCGGTATGAAGGGATAATTAGACAGTGGTGCTTTCAGGAGCGCAGGAAGAGGACGGGAGAGGACGGCACAGCCCCCGACTGTTTGGACAGCAGTGTAATACGGGAATGTTCTGCATCGTCCTCGGGTAATAACCTGAACACGGTCCCTTCTTTCGCTCTTCTCTGTTAATTATTCCCATTTCATCCTTCCTCACCAGGCGTACGGAGGAGACATTTTCTGTCAATTCTCACAAACAAGCTGCCAGTTTGTCCCCGACGCCAGACAGACGCCCTGATCCTGTCACACGTGGGCCCTTCTGGGCTTCTTCAAGCTACGCATGTGTAAATACAGGATCAAACCCACCTTAAACCAGCCCAGGACCCTGAAAATCAGCAGCATTCGGCATCCGCCGCTCCATAATCACCCTGTCCCACCTCCATATGCCCGGCATTAACGCGGAGCTTCACCGCCACGCTCGGGCGCCACGTTCCCGCGGCCGCATGAATATGGATCAGCCGCCGCTGCAGCACTCAAACAATTTGCATAAAAGATGATGGCCGCGTAACGTCAGCTCGATTTGCAATGCATAGGGAGCATATGAAGGTTGCGTGCTCCATCTTTGTTGAAGCATTAAATCACCTCGCCCTCCCAACATCCCATATTCTATTACCCACCTTGTCTTTTCGTCCCTCAGTCCCTGTTTTATTCCACCTGCTACACTTTGTTAGCAGCGCCGCAATAGCCTGAGCCCAGAACATTAGGCTACGTCATTATGTTACATTTGCGCTCTGAGTTTTTTCCTGTCCTGAGAAGCTCTTTGTAAATAAAGTAAAGTAACAAGCAGCTCAGCGGCTGCCTGGACAGCTGGTAATTCGCAATAAATTGCAGTTTACGCCAGCGCGGGCAGCGGTAGAGAGGCCTCCACCTGTAAATGTGTACAGTATATAAATGCGTGTGGGACTGCACACAATTCCCCAGCCGGTGGTTGTGAAAAAGCGACCGGATCTCAGCCAGGACGCGGCGAGATTGGATGCACACTAAGGTGGAAGTGAGCGCGAGTGTCTCACTTTCCCGGGGCTTGATTTCTGCTGTGGGTGTATTGATTAGCTCAGCGCTCCTGCGCTAGCCGTGGCCTGCCGGGATCACAGCTCAGCTGTGGAAATATCATCACCGGCGGCGGCGCATAACCTGTTTTTGGTGCCCGGAAACAGGTTTGTCCAGTCCCACAACCGCATCATTTCCTCCACGCGTAAAGTTTTGCAGGATTTAGCCTCCATGAGCGCTAATAAGAACGATCGCTAGGCTGTTTTCCGTCCATCAGCAGCCAAGCGTCCGTCCCACTCTGCCAGGGCAAATCCTCACTTTATAGGGAAATCGTGGAATCATTGTCTCCGTTTAGACGGCGGCCAGAGGCTTTTCTGCGGTTCTCCTCAGCAGCAGATGAGCTCCCTGTGGGAAACTAATTTAGTGGTTACGCTGCTCGTGGATGGTCTCCCACCAGGCTGCCTGTTTTATTAAGTCACTCACTCACTCACTGTTCCCTCATAGGCTCCACTGCTCTTCAATCTGTCTCTTTCATTTCCATCGCTTCTCTTGCTTTTTTGCATCTCTGCTCCTGTTTTATTATTTTATTTTCCAATGCTCTCCGCTCGGCTCACCTGCCCCGTGAGCGGCCCACTGCCCATCTGTCACAGCGGAGAGTTGCCATAAACCGGCCGACTCAGCATCTCGGCGTGATCTTCTTGTGAGCTGTGAGCGAGGCAGCGTCCCTCTGGGACGGGGAGGGGGGGGCATGTTCTCCTTTCATCCTGGAAATCAGAGAGGGACTGTCAGATTTGGACTGAGCGGTGAGGAGATGGGCTTCCTCATCCTCACGGGCTCCTACAACCGCCGCGGCTTAAGGAAAGCGTGCCGTCGTGGAATTACTGAGGAAAATAAACACCTGGCACAGCAGGTTGAGCCTTCGCTTGAGGAGAAAGCAGGAAGTGAGCGTTTGCCACGGCAACCGGTTCACAGCCTGGTAGGCAAGCCGAAATGTAAATCACACGCAAAGTGTTGTTTACATCTACAATTTGGCAACTCTGCGACCATGAGTTAGCGCACGTGTAGCGACCAGTGGATGACAATTTGTGCTTGTTTATATTTATGGCAGACACTAATGACCCCCCCCCCCACTCATGTCAGACATCTGTGACGGGTATTAGGTGAGATCGGGTTGATCCACAGTGCTGATATCACTATAGATCTACCCACCAAACACTTGGAGCTAGCTCAGCCATCACAGCGATGTTAGCCTCTCTGACAAACCGAAGGTTAAAAGAGCTGATAACCTTTACGTCACAAAGGTCACGAAGAGGTCACGAAGAGGTCACGAAGAGGTCACAAAAGATTCCACAACCTCTTTTCGATGTTCACTATTGGTTCACTATTGGATTGGACCTCATTTCCAGGGAGAATGAACATAAATAGGCTGGAAAACTTGGCAGGAATCTGCGAAAAATAGCAAGCCAGCGGCTATCAGTGACCCTCGATTGCAGCTTTTAACCACCTATTAGGTTTTGGGGAATGATCGTCCAAAATTTTAAACACGTACGTGTGAATTACACACTCGGCTAGCCTGGAGCACCGTGGCAACACCACTTTTACCACCCCGACATCAGCAGGTTCGTCCCATTTCAGTCGAGCTGTTATTTGCAGCGTTCCCCCACTGCTCGGCCTCGGCGTTATAGATGTCACTGACCTTTTCCTTAAAATCTACATCGAATTATGCCATTAGGTGCGTCGCCCCCCAGCCCCTGAGATGCCGTCTTCATCTTTATTTTGGGGCTGCTGCATAATTCATAAGGCCTTGCCCTGATCCAGGGCTGTAGCCGGTGTGTAATCTAGGTGGGATCGATGTCTGACAGCACCGGCTGGGAACCAGAACCTCTCCTGTCTTAACATCAGACATCCGGTGGGAAATATCGCGGCGGAAACCGCAAATAAAAGCCGTTGGCACCTTAATCAAAATGTCAACAGTCTCTCTCTCTCTCTCTGCTTCTGTCCCTCTGCAAGAAACACCAAAAAAAACAAAACAAGCAAATTTGGGATTTATGCCTAATAAGCAGACTTGAGAGGCGCATAGATATTAAAATGATCTATAAATGTCAAACACAGGCTGTTAGCGACATCTTTGTGGTTCTGGTGGAGGATCTGGAGCCCTTTAGGGTGGGTAAATGTTACAGTATTGTTCCAGACCTTCGATGTGAAAGGTATCAGATGTAAAGCACAAATTTGGAGCAAACGCTGCACCCTGAGGACGAGCGCCTCTATGTTTATTCACAGCTTAAAAAAAAAATCTAAGTAGGACATTGGAATGCCGCAGCTCTTCTGTGGGCTTTTCCCTTGTGCCGTAATAGTTCTCTGATGAAATACAAAGGGCCTGCGTGTCTCCAACGTTTGTTCGGATTGTTCAAAAGTAAACTTTGTTTCCGCGGCCGGCAAGTTTGGGGAATAGGAAATTCCGCTTCTGGGGCTTCCAGGCTCACAAACAAAGCCTTGAAGCCAGAACCAGAACACACTCTGAGCTCACTTTGTAGAGGCAGTCATATTTTAATATATATTAGGCTTTGATTTATTTTCTACCTGTGCAAACGCGCGCCGATGCCCAGTTTGAGGGGATTTTCAAAGGGGAAAACTAGAAAATATCCGGAGTTTTTCTTTTTTTCTCCGGCCTGTGAAGCAGCAACATTCCACAAAATATGGATTAAAAGCAGTCAAATGTGTCGTTTTCTGCATAGTGAGCAGAATCACCTGGACAGTAGCGATACCGATACCATTAGCAAATATCACTCGAAATCCATATTGCGTAAACTTGAAGCTAACGGAGAGCAACTATGGAAACTAAAGCACTTATAAACATTTTATAACAGGCTACTTGAGACAACGGATTGAAGCTTGAGCTCCTCGGCTCTCAAACTTGGCCTGGATTCTGTGGCGTTCTCTGTAATGAGGACATTAGCTCAGCTCTTGTCAATTTGTCGCCGCGCTTGCCCCCGGTTTGCTGCTGCGCTCTTTAATCCTCACCCCAACAGTGTTCAAATCTTTGCCAGCGCCCTCATTATTGTCTTATCTGCAACCAGGCTATCCAAACTCCCCATCACATATACAGGCATGCTACGGCTAAAAAGACCCTGCAGCATTAGCATAATTCCAAACTGGAACACATCGCAGCCTTTTCCCCCTCTTGTACCTTGGTTATAAATCTATTTTGCCTCGTGAATATCACTCTTTTGCTCCTCGTGACAGACTTATTAACCTGTATATTGTCTGTCCTGATATAAATGTTGCCATTTCTCCTCCAGAAACAATCAATATGCTGTAAATAGAAACGCCACCTCTTCAGCTTCTTATCTGTCACCTCCCATCCAACAATATTACTGCAACACAGAGGGGTAACTAAGCCCATCCATTCACACGGAACCCGTGGGTCCACACAACTGGTTTCCACCCCCCCTCCTCTCCTCTGAAGCCCCCCCCCCCCGTATTTCTTTTCTGTCTGTCATGCCTGAGCGGGCGCTCGCGTTCCCGTGGGGAGCTCCATCAACCTGCGTTGCTTAAGCCCCGACCGAGCATCAGCGCCTGCATTCCTCAGCAGCCAGAGCGTCTCAGGTATCATCTGTTGGCGCATTAGAGCCAGAACCGGCCCAGCCTTCGGGTCCCACAGCTGCCGGCCCAGTGAACCAGTAAAGGAGACTGTGTCCTGGAACTGCTTTATCGAGATTAGAACCTGGTGCCAGGATCAAGATGGGCTCCCTCGGCGGGGGCGTCCATGTTTGAGGCGCTGAAATCCCCTCCGAGGTCCGTGTTAGTCAACTGTGTCCATCATTCCTGCGATGGAAGCTCTGGTCGGCAGGAGCTTCGGTTCTGTATATTCCACAACTCTGCCTCCAAAGCTTCAGAAAACCTTGAAAACCGAGTCCGTTCTGATTCATCTTCAGGGCCAGGCTGCCTCACGTTAAAGCGCAGAAGCTGCTTAATGGAGAGCTGCCCTTCTGCAGACCTTGTCTGGCAGCGTGCACCTTTCCCACAGCTCGTACCGTCCTGCTGCGCCCCGCTCCCCTTGACCCACTCAATCCTCAGAGGCAGCACTAACACACATTTGAAGGACTCTCGGATGTCTTTCACGCCCCTCGGCTACACTATATTGCCCCAGAATTCGCACCTGAATACAGAACGTGTCCAGTTTAAACCAGTGTATGATGGGGAATACCCAGAATGCCCCCCCTCCCCTCAGAAAGGGATCTAGAAAGGGGAAAACAAATATCTTAAAGAATTTAATCATTTCCTCTCATCCTGCCTGCCGTGATATATCTGGATATCGCTGACGCCGTGACGGATGGCGGCTCCGGACTCCGAAGGCACGCCGCCGCGCTCACGCTCTCCAGGCGGGAGGCTCTTTCCAGCCCATTCGTCTCAAGGTGCCGGCGTGTCGACGGCGATCGTCCGGCGGCCTCGGCGTTGGAATCGCAACGGCGACATTCCGCGATGAACCAGCCTTCGGCGTTATCAGCGCGGATCATCTCACCTGCCCGAACGTGCAGAGCTCAGCTCAATTAACGGCACAATCTCATTTACTCCATTAACTGCCCGCTGTACCCCCCCCCCCCCCCCCCTCCCCTCCCCCTCCCCCGCCTGTGGGGAGGTCATTAAAACATTGACCTTCACAGGTCAATAGAGATTTTAAAGCAGTGCAGGAATGCTTCCACTCCAGGTTGATCTGATCAGCGGGGCAGCGATCAATAAAGTGAACGAGCGGTGTCTCTAATGACTTCTATAAATTACGACAATTCCGACGCCCATGTTGCAGTCGATTCAGACCGACTGACGTGGAAAACAACACGGAAAACAACCCCCGGCCGGGGCTTCCCTGCGGCTGTCTCTGATGAACACAATCTTTGGAGGTATTACTCGAAGATTAAAGCGTTCCCAAACCAAAAAGGCCATTCGGAGTGCTTTTAGACGTATTCCGTCTTCCGTTTGTTCTGTATTCCGGAGCTCTGGTGGCTCGGTCGTCACTGGCTCGTTGTCCTCTAACCTCGCCTGGATAGGAGAAAGGTCAGGAAGGCCGTGTTTAGCATCAGTTTGGGTCCAGTACCGTTTTGTTTTTGTTCCCGTCACGGTTCCACGGTTGCGACGTGTCCGACGAGCCCTTAAAAGAGGCTCCGCTAATCTGGTCGGTTTCTCTCTCTGTTCTCCTTCCACGGTGCTGTTTATCTGACCGGAGCCCTCCGCGGTGCCATTTGCGCTGCGCCGCGCTTATCGACCGCGCGATAATTCCGAGAACCCCTCAGCCGGCGTCTGGTTCATTAAAAGTTTCATCAGGCCATTCTTCAAAAGCGCATCCATCTGCCTGCCGGGACAGGAGAAGGAGAGGAATGTAAAGGAGGAGGAGAGTTGGAGGAGATGTGTCCGTTATCTCTGGGTCTTTGTGCTGCTTCCTTTGATTTCATTTCCTCTGGCGCTCCTCACTTCCTGTCTGGATCTCGGAAAGTTTGGGCGAAGCTCCTTCATTTAGGAGTCGCTTGAGCTGCTGTCGGTGGAGGTCAAAGGTTGTAGGTGATGGGACAGGAAATACAGAGGAGCAGCCTGAGAAACCGAGGAAAATCTTTTTTGGTTCAGAACAGCAAACCGACCGGCTAATGAGTTAGCCAAGCTAACGGACAATGAGCCAAAAATGAGGTCAGACTGCTGTCGGAAGCCACTGCTAAATATTGGCTTTAAGAACACCATCATTTCACTTACATCTAATATTTGAACAAGAACTCAAAGTGAAATAAACTATTCAAGGACCTCACCCTTGAAACACCTTGAAAGGCAGCCAGATTTGAAATCTCAGCCGGAATCTGAACCAGACGGGCGCTTTAGCCTCCACAGAGATGATTCCAATCCCCACTCCCGAGGAGCAAGGCTGACCCGGAGAGATTTATGCCGTTTGTGTGGCAATATCTTTAATTTATCAATAAAACTGTCGGGTCCCTGCTAACCTGGGCGGCGGCGCCCTCGCATCAATCAGCGCGTCTGCATCAATCTGCGGCTCTGCTGACCCGCAGTCCATTACACTGACCACCGCCAGGTTGTCCCGGGAAGCCAAAGTTGGGTGACTGATGTCTTTCCCGGGAAAGAAGACGCAACCAGGGGAGACATTCTGAGGGTCTGCCAACAAGTGTCTCCTCGGAGACGGTCACGCCACGGACTCTTCCCCCGCTCTGGTGCTAACAGGCGGGTAATTATGGATAGTGGTCCAGGCTCCCTGTCAGCGGGCAGATTGATATCAGCCCAGCACCGTCCTGTTTTTATTCCCCTTCCTTCCCAGATGCCAGGAACATGATTTGGGAAATGGAAAAGCTCCGGAGCGCTCATCTATCAGGCTCCAGCTTGTTTTCCAGGCTGTCCCCCAGGTAAACAGGAAGAACAGGAGAAGGACAGAAAACACGTTGACAATATGGAGAAAACTCCATGACGGGGATGATAATGTAAGAGTGGAGGGAAGGAATACGATAGGGACTTAATTAGATGATGACTAGTTGCAATTTACTTTCCCTCATTATTACAGAGTAACGGTGATGCAGGATTGAGCCTGAGTTGGCAGTTGCTAGCTTTAGCTGCTTTCAAACAGGAACTCACTCCAACGTTCATATCGAAGTTTGGGTTTGGTTTTTTTTTAATGTGCGTGTTCGCCTCGCTTGAGTTCAATACGGTACTTTCGCCAAAAGCGCATGCGCGTTAGATGAAAATACCGCAAAGTTTCTCAGCGGGGACGAGATCTTTTGAGTAAACCATTAGTGTCAAGTTCGCCTTCAACATGGCAGGGAAAACCTGCACGAAAGCTTCGTGACTCGGTTCCGTGATCTACAACTGAAAAGGCCAGATCGTATTCCTCGTTGGCCCTTTTAATGTGGAGACGCACTGTTTTAAAGCCCCGCTAGTCACAGATGAAGCTGCAGCTGAGTTGGAGATGATCGATCTTTGTGAGGAGGACCAACTGAAACCTGCTTTAAGGGAAGGGGCCATTGGGTTCTGGAAAAGTGTGCCAATGGAAAAATACCCCAATGTCAAATGGGCTGCGCTTAAGATCCTATCAATATTTGGGTCAACATACGTCTGCGAATCTGTGTTTTCTACCCTGAAACACGTGAAACCAAAGCATCGATCTGTTCCAACTGCCTGGCAACAACTGAATACAAGCCAGATTTGAAGAGGATTGTTCAAAGCAAGGAATGCCAGAAGTCCCACTAAGCAACATGCATAGTAAGAGAATTTTTTTTTTAAAAAATTGTTATATTTTTGTTTGTGGACTTAGTTGAATTGAGAGTTTGTGTGTGTGAGACAGTGCACACAATGTTCATTGTTGAAAATGACTGGCCCGTGGTCTGTAGAAGTCAAATTCTGTCATTATCATGTTGGTGTGTGACATTTACAATAAGCAGAGGTCTGTGTGTGTGAGGAAGGGATGAGGTGATGTTCATGTGTGCCCATGTGTATGATGTGGCTCTTTGGCTCTGACTGGTTGGCCACCCCTGGCGTAGATAAACTTTTTTGTCGAGGAGTTTAGGTGAAAAACAATCAAGGCCAGGAATAGACCCAGGTTTGGCTCAGTTTTCAATTAATGGTGCAAATAAAACACTCTCTGTTTGCTTGTTACTGCCTTTAACGCTAACGTGCTGGAGCTCCACCGTCTCCACGGCAACAGGTTGCAGCAGAGCCTCAGCAGCGATGCCGGAGGAACACACGGCGAGGCTGAGAGTTGATTAATAAGCTGATAAGCCTTCGTGTTTCTGGCCCATCAGCTGAAATCATTTGCTGGTTTTAGTTTGTTTGTCGGCGTTATTGTGCAAGTTAGCACCCGTTTGATAAGCTACACGTTTGGCTAATTTAGCCAACGTCGGCCTGCGGCGTTATTTTATCGCAGATGCAGGAGCGTTGCTGCTTTAAAGCGCGGCTTGTTAGTTCAGAGCGAGCGTCGACGCTCCTTCTGACATTTAATGCCTTCGCCTAGCGCCCTTTTTGTCCTTGTCAGTGTTCTTCGATTGATGACCAAGACAATTATAAGCCGGTCAATCAGCAGCTGGCGTACAGAACCGACGCGAGGAGCTCCAGAGATTTATCTCATGAATATTATAGCTGCATTCCTGTCACCATTTTAAAAGCTCCTTTGCACAAAAGTGACTGTGGGTGAATTGTTTTGACACCGGCCTGTCACTTTTTTTCCCTGTTTTTTCCTCCCCTTGTTGACGTCTCTTTCATTTCCCAGCCAGGGAGGCCGGGGGTGGGCTATGAGTGAAGGAGAGGCAGTAAAGAGGATGGACTCCGCTCATCCATCCCATGAGTCGCGGGCGAGGAAGGGAGGCTTGTGGGGAAAAAAAGTAATTAATCCCAACATCTCAAGCTCCATAAACAAATATTGGATTTTCAGTTTAGGGCAGAAGTCCCGGGTAGATATATGCAGACACGTCGGGGCTCAGCCCCTCCGCGAAGGCTGGCAGGTATCGATTAGCTGGCGCCTGTAAGTGCCCTTAACTTTCAGATAGCAAAACTGCCATCACAGAGTGGGGAAGGGGGGGGGCTGTGGACGTCGCGGTGGCCCCCACGTGTCTCGTTAGCCTCGTCTCAGCTTATGGGGGCCACTGCTGCGCTGCGTGTCGGCCCAAACCCAAAGAGAGCCACGTCCGATTCCTACGATTCGCAGCCAATCAGGCTGGCGAAGGAGGATTCGGAATAAGTAAACCTCCACGGAGCGATGACTTTGTTTAAGCAGGAATCGAGACGAATATTAGATGATGTAATCGGGGGCAATACGCCAAGACGGTGGAACAATAGACGTTTTAAAGGAGCCTGTGTTTGTTTTCTGAAATAGAAAGGCTCTGCTTAAAGTTTCCAGTTGAGTAAATACAATGAAACTTTGCCGAAGCCATTAAAAACGGGAGGGCGCGTTCTCTCCGTCCCCTAAAAGGAGGCCGCGGGGCCTTTGTGACGCTGACCAGCTCACCTGTCAGGGCGCTAAGTGGAATTGAAAGCCACTTTTGTTTTTCATTTGATTATCGTTGAGGTTATTTCCCAGTGGCGGCTCCCTTTGCACTTGTCAAATGCTTCAGGAAATCTGCATTTAAAGTGGATCTCAGAAGAATCGGCACCGGCAACAACAGCCGTTACTCCGGGAACTCTGCATTTCTAATCCTAATGAGCGCGAATCATTAATCCCCCTTTCGGAAGTTCTTCAAATATGAAGCGATTCTTCAGCACAAACCTGGAGAAGCTGCACTCTGATCTGTTTTTGAGTCATCCTGGTGTGAGTCAAAGATATTCTGGGATACGTCGCCAGACAGTTCATGACTCCTACTTCAGCTGGTTGACGGCAAAATTCTGTCTAAAACCTGAATTAAATGGACATTTTGAGGCTGCCTCGCTGCGTTAGCATTAGCTATGCAGTATTTCTGCGGAACTGCTAACCATTGCGCTAATTGGCACCATCGGCGGCGTCCGCGAGCCCACAGAACGGTACTCAGCCCCGCTCGCCCCGTCGATGAGCGATGATTTATGCGCGACAGCCATTTTGTAGCGCAGCGCTCGCCGTGTCATTATGCAAATTTACCACGATCCGAACAATGAAATTACAACTTATTATTTAAGATCTAATCAGCGGCGGAAACGTCGCTTTTATTAACGGCGGCCGAGCGTGCCCGCGCGAAACCGACTCTCAGCCTGGCAATTTCGGCACTTCTGTGAAGTTCACGCTGTCGCGCGTCTGTCATTCATTTTCATTAGCGGCTATAAACGAGGCTGACATCTGCTGTATGAAAAATGTAATTATCAGAATGCATAAATATGTAAGTCACCTGCATAATTGATGCGCGCTAATGCACATTGTTGAAGCTATGAGCCCCCACTTAGTGGGCGCGGGCCACCTGAGCCATAGGTGGGCTCCGGAGTGGTAATTGATGCCTCAGACAGTTCCCAGTCCTGGGAAAATGTTAATGGCGCAAGATGGATCCTTCATTAGGCGTCTTGTAAGCAGGAGCGCCATTCATACCCGTGAGGCGTGCAGAGACAGCGGGGGGGTGGGGGGGTCCCAATCCTTGGTCTCTAACACCACTCCTGCTTCAGGAACTGGGTCATGACCTCAGACGCACGCACTGGGAGGACATTCTAATTACACTGGAGCCGTCGTCATGAAGATTAATACGTTAGTTAACGGCGAGATGCATCACGCTGCGACCGAAGGGGAGCCAGTCGAGAGATATCAAAGAGTCGGGCCAGCAAGTCGCTGTGGTTCCCTGTTAATCATAACGGGTTAAACCAATATCGCTCCTCTCTGGGAAGCGTGACTGAGGCTGTGGCCTCCAGAGACCGCCGGAGACTCTGAAGGAAATGAGGGCGGATGCAGCAAAAAGAAAACCAAGGTATTGCAGATTAAAGACGCCTTTTCTGAGAGGTGGCTTCACTGAAGCTGAGTGTGTGTAATGACGCCTGCGTGTATTTATATTTCCATGGGCCATAAGTTACCTCGAGTAAACAAAGGTAAACAAATGCTGCTAAAACACCCCCAGGCTGTGGAAGTAAGATTTCCTACACACAATAAATCAAGCATTTGGTGTGGAGCGCGCCAGTGTTCTATGCAGGTGATTGTGCTTTAATTTGCTCACCCACCTTCGTTAGAGGACGAACCTCCGTGCACTCTCTGTCGGGCCTCACTACCCAGAATCCTCTGCGCGTCCCCAAGGCCTCGCTACGTTGAGAGTTTACGGTCTTCTTTGAAGCCCGGCTGCTGGGGAGGCTCATTTTTCATCTGGTGGGCTTTCACTCGCCCATCCACATATCTGTACACGTGTGTGCGTGTGTGTGTGTGTGTGTGTGGTGTGTGTGTGAGACTTCAGCTATCTTTGGCATGTGTCCCTTTTGCGTGCCGGGTCATATCTTCCCGAGGATGACACCATCTAGGGTCTCTTCATCTTGAGATGGAGTTTGTGCACATTCTGTTCAATTGTTCTGAATAATTCAACACCTCCCTTGAAATAAACATGACCACATACACCCCCTTCACCCCTTCCCCAATTATCGCTGTCTCTTAATTAGACCCTCATTCCACTGCAGAGGCACTCCCTGGTGACCGTGTGTGTGTGTGTGTGTTCTTGTACTTGCTACATACTGAGTGCCAAAATCTGCATGTTGCTTGCAAAGTGAGGACATTTTGACCGGTCCCCACAACTTCAAAGGAGTGTTGGGGGTTAAGTTGAGGGTTAAGACGTGGTTTTAAGGTTGGGGGGTAAGTTGGGATGGTAAGGGTAGGAAGTTGGATGATGCATTATGCCTTTGGAAGTCCTCACAAAGGTGGAAGTACAAGGATGTGTGTGTGTGTGTGTGTGTGTGTGTGTGTGTGTAGAGGAAGCTTCTCTAGTCCAATTCAGCTGTCCTCATTTGCCATCGTTGTTCTGTCAGGCTGGCGCGTGCACGCGCGTTTGTGAACATCCAGAACAGTAACACGGTCGGGGGATCCCTGCTGTACCTGCTCCATCAGCGAGCGCCGCTCCCACAGCAGCTCAGGACATCAATATCAATCACCGTCCCGTCATCGCAGCCGGTCGACTCGGCCGCAGTCAATGATTTCTTATTTTTAAGGAATCGATACGCGAGGCGGGCGCCCACACGTGAAAAGGTGTTTACGCTTTTGTGACAGCAAAGTTTTTGTGTGTGCGGCTTACGTCCCCCTAAGGTTTGTCTCTTCGGGGCCGGTTCCTCCCGGGGCTCTGATTGACAGCGACTTACCTCCGTGGCAGGAAATCCATGCTCCCGCACCCTCACCTTTCCCCCCCCCGCCTGCCGCCCCGTCTAGATTTATTGTGATGTTGATTTGATTTCTCCTCGCTTGGCCTCCCGCCTCCTCTTCTGTCACCTTCAGGCGTCTCGGTGAGGCTTGATCCCACCGGACACTCGTAGGTGTTGAACGGATAATGTTGGCGCCCATTAGAGGTAAACCGGTATATTTTGGTTGTATGATTCAGTCTACTGGGGACATCAGAGGGGGCTGCGTGGAACCCAGGAAACTGTCGCCAACTTGATTTAGCTTTTGAATGTCTTACCAAGAGCCCGTCACCCCAAGCAACACATAATTGGTATCTTGTTGGTTGAGGCCCTGCCAGCAGCTCCCAATTTCATTTATTAAAGTTGGGACCGGCCCACTGGGACTCGTGTCAGGAGAACAACGCGGCCTGACCGCACTCATAAACCAGTGTTGCGCCTGAACGCGTGGCGCTCTCTCAGCTTTATTTATCCGACACGACTCCTGCTCGTCGTCTATCTCCATCGTTTGACCATTCCCCGCGCTGGTCCCTCCTCTTCCTCTTCACCAGCGTCCCCCTCCCCGCCCTCTCTGTCAGCTCTCTGTCGGCCGTCTGATGGGCGTAGTTGACAGGTGACAGTCTCATTTCCGTTCATGCACGCTTCCTCTGCTATCTGTGGGCTAAGCCGTAAGTGTCACATTAAATCCCGGTCCGGGAGACGGTGACAGAGGAGCCATTCACAACTGCCGTTATATGTCTCTCTGTGGGTGACACCCACCGATGGAAATATGCTGCAGTGGGCCCTTGTGGAGGCTAAGACATGTTTAGGTAGCGGCGTTCCTTACATCACCACATAGCGATCCCGTCTCGGAAAATACGGCAGCAGCCTTGACAACAGCGATGCCGATCATATCGGCACAAGATCGCAGAGTTCTGGCTGTAAATCCGGGTTTCGGAGGGTGCCTTCCAGCCAGCACAAACGGGAATCCAACACTCACTGCCGATCCCAGAGGCGGCCATCCTCAGACCTGCTCCACCGAAGCGGGCGAGGAAACGTTGTTGTCCTCCTTGGCGAACCTGGTAAAAGGGCAGCAACACCTGAACCATTACCCCAAGGAGAAAGCTGTGCTCTGAATTTAGCTGATGAGATTTTGCAAGGTGCAAAAAGGAAAGGCGAGGGGAGCGGTAGGAAAAATCCCAGCGTAATTACCGAGACCCCGAGGAGATTTGGAGGCTCTCTGGATATTGTGCGAGGGGCTTGTGTGAATGGAACAGTGGCAGAAAAGGGGAAAATGAATTATCGATTCTAATTACACAGGCCTGCGATTCACCGCTCTCTATGTGACGGGACTCCTTTCACTTCTGTCATTGTCGGCCCCGTTAATGGGAAAAACCCAGAAATTAACACCGCGCGCCGATTGGTGTTGTTAAGCGACTAAAGTTGTTGAGCATTGATTATTGGATTTGAGTCCAGTTGCATGATGCTTCGTGGTTTCGAGGGCTAGCTCGAATGAACGGCCATTAAAAGTCTTAGTGACACCTCAGTGATTATCAAACGCTGCCTGGCCGGCTATGCTAGGCAGGGAAAGAACCGTGAGTAGCTTTATATTAGCATATATATAGCATATATAAGAAAGTTCAACAAATTCCTGAACAACCATAAATTTATGTCGCGTCAACAGTGATTCCCTTACAATATTCTTGTGCACATGCTAGCTTTGGGTAGGCAGAGACAAAAGAATTTGTCTTTTCGACTCACAGGTCGGTAACACATCATGGAAATAGGAGCTTGGGCCTCTCTTCTGGAATACCGATGAGACGCGGTACCGAGTTCCCAAATGTCTGAGACACGTGCACGCTTTTATTCAGCTGCACGCACGGATGGTACGACCTTCACGTTTCAGATCCCAGTGATGACTTATAGTATTTATTGCTATATAATTGGACACGAATAGCTGAAGGCCTCACATGAAAGGCAACTTAATTCACATTCCTACCTTGAGCGCTTTTATTGTGAAGGTCTCTATTTTACCGATTTATTTGTATTCATCCTGATAGTGCCCCCCCCCTGAATTCCAGCCACATCTGCAGTCAGTTCATGTCGTTTCCATTCAACTCAACTTTATTCATACAGCATCCGTTTACAGAAACCCAGCAACAGTGGCAGGAAAATCGGTCTTTTGACAGGGAGAAACCTTGAGCAGGACCAGGGCCGTTTGGGAGGACCCTCCCCCCAACGGACAGATAGGTAAAGGAGAAGGAGGGGGGAGGCTACGCGCATTCTTTAATGTACCTGTTTGCACAGATGAGCGATTATCTGCTCGATTCCTGTCAAACGTGGCCTGGACACACCGGGTGGAGGAAATAACACAACCGTGTCTCCATGACTCAGGAGGGTGTGATGGGATGGAGAGGATAAGATCTCATTTCTATTTCCTGGCACGGCATTAACGGGGGAAAAAAAAAATGGGGGAATGTTGCCAAGGCCAATCCCACTACCGCTGATTCATTACATTACAAAGCGAATGTTGTAATGGAACGGAAAACTTTTAAATAATATTGGAAATATTGAAGAGATCATCAGCGCCGGGTCTTGTCACAGACAATATTTCCTTTGATTTCATTTTCCTCCCCCTGCCTGGCCTCATATCTCACTCCCAGCGCGCTAACATAGACAGAAGTACCAGTTTCAGCATCTTCCTACCCCATCTCACCCCCCCAACGTTTGCTCTGTGCCTTTCCAAATCTCTCCATCTTTTCCCCAGCCCACCCCCGTCCACCGCCCCGCCTCCCCACCAGAATTCAATCTTGTATTTGGAAGTGATGGAGAGGAGCTCGGCGGTTTTGATACCAGGCAGGGTGGAATATCTTAAACTGCAGGAAAAATACAGATAAATAACAAGACTGTCTGTCTGCCCTACTTCCTGTTCCCTCAATATTGCTGTGCCACATTTGGCTGTGTGGGTGTAAATAAAATAGAGGAGGGTCTTTGCTGGGAATAATGCTGCAGAAGGGCATGAATGAAGCGGTCAGTTTTGCGTGGGCCGCCGTCTCTCTGGCAACAGCTCCAGCGCTTTTGCAGTGGACTGCAGCGACGGACAGATGAAAAGAGGAGGAGGGAGAGAAGAGGATGGGGGGGTGGGGGGGGGGGGGCTGGATGAGGGTGTGAAACGCCCGGCAGAGAGGGGAGATCGAAAGGAGAATATGGAGCCAGAGATGCTGGTGGAAATAAGGCGCCTGGAAGGTGCGGCAGATGTAGAAGGAGGAGGGTGAAAGCGAGATAAAAGAGAGGACGGAGGGGGGTGATCGATGGAGACGGGCTGGTGGATGATGGGGAGTGGTTATTGAGGGCGAGTGCATCCAATAACCTTCTGTGGCTCTGTTTGTGCCAGGTCTGTAACCACTTCAGCAAGGCAGCGCCAGGAATTCCCTTGTTGGCCAGCAGGACAAAGGCAGGAAGGGTGCTGGGAAACGGCCCTCGGGGGGAACATGAGTCGGCACTGACAGAATTGATCAGATTTTCCCCACCTTGCTCTCTTTTCTACCTCACTCCTTTTCTTTTACCTTCTGACACCTGGCGTCCCCCCCCCCCCCCACCTCCCTCCCCTCGTCTTTCACCATAGAGACGGAGCCGAGAGGAGCGGCGGCGATCGATACTCACTTGTCTCTCGGGTCTGACATTAATACAAAATGGAGGAAGCTGCGCGCGAGACTTGAGAATGTGGCGGCGGCCCGACAAAATCGTCATGCCACTGAGGGATGAAGGTTCTAACCTCTCTCTCTCCCTCCCCCACTCTCACCACGGAAACCGAATGTCCATCACCAACCGTGGCGTCTCTGGCACGTGCGGTCCAGGCGCCGCTGATTGACGCACAAACACCATCATGGATGACGCAACGAGCCGAGTGGCCCCTGACACCCCGACGCCCGCATCTCACGCCAGCAGCGACCGAGTCTGTCCTTCTGTGTGCTACGCGGCTAACGCTAGCCAGGCATTTTCATTTGTGCACCGCGCAGCACTCGCGACCTGGCGCACAGGCACAGGCACACGAACACCACTCTGTCTCCCAAATCTGTCTTTTCCTTGGCTCATTTCCTCCCTCCTCCCCTCTAGAAATGACAGCAGCAGATATTTCCACTCACTTGGAAGGAAAGAGAGCAGATATATCGAGTTGAGTCTCAAAATTGGGTTGAAATTATATTGGGCTGTCAAGGCAGCGCCGACGTCTTCTTACGAGACCTGACATTCGGAGTGTGTCCGCAGGACACCAATTTTGCTCTCTTCCTCTCAGTCAGCGCCGGGCTGACTCACTTTGTTCTATATTTCGGGCCCAGTCGCAGCCTATTACATATTGTTTTGCTGGTAGGATGATTTTCTGGTGTAGCTCTGTCTACTTTACACTCCTCCTCGGGTCCTCGCTGGGACACCCAGTCAGCAGGTTCTTCAGTTTGCCTGTCGCGATGGTGGTCCGTCTCGTGCATTGTTAAAGGCAACACGGGCGATCAAAAGCTAGCGGGAATCTGCTCGATCTCGGACTGTTGGCGAGTTCATTGGCGTCGGGGTGTTGCGGCGGGTCTTTTAGCAACATTAGCAGCTGTACCGCAAATGGACCGTTAGCTGCTCTCAGCGTCGTAACAGAGATATTTCAAATGATACCAATTTGATCATGAATAAGCAGATCTGGCTGCCCAGTAAAGATCAGTAGCATCCTCTACGTGCATGTACACATGGGTTAGCCTATAGAGTATACAGTACATTAACAATACACATTAACAGCACTAGCCGGATGACGCACATCTGCCCGTTTTCTTCCTACCTAATTATGAACAACTCTGTGTTCGACTCCCATTACAGACCAATATGTCGCATCCTTAATGAGAATTCGTCTCGGTGCAAGAACGAAATAGCAGAAAGCAAACTTTCCTGAGGGTTACCAGCTGGATCTTTGTCTTTACGCGCTCTCAACGCTAAAATCTGCTGCTCTCCACCCTGCAGGGCTGCAACTTTTCCCCCAACTTAGTTCTAGTTTGGAAACCACTAAACGCTCTTTTCCTGAGCGAAGATTAGTGTCGGTGACACTTCTGAGACTGGCTGACAACACCTGCAGCCAGCTTTCAAAGAGAGACGGACGAATTTAGAAGCTGCAGATCTCCTCCTCAGGATAGGCTAATGCTTATTCTTGAGGTCTCAGTTCGAGGTGGGGTGGGGGTGGGGGGGTTATTCTGCCAGTTTTTAGCACTAAGACATTCCCCTCCATATCTTCTGATGGTCTCTCTGGAAAAACGATGATGGTGAACTTGTGTTTGTGCAGCTGTGAATAAAAAAATCCAAACATGTTCACACAGCGGCCTTAACAAATTTGATCCCAGGGCCCCAAATGAATAATCTTGATTGATGGATTTGACACAAGCGCGGCTTTACATAAGGCAGAAACTTATTTTTGGGAAGCCTTAAAAACGGCCGCTGAGGTTCTGAAAATCCAGCCCGGTATTGAAAGGATCCAGAGTCTTACTGTACAGCCTGGGGGCTTCCGCTACAGCCCGGGATAAAACCCTGACAGAGTCAGACAAATCCGGGCACTCTCTCTTCCAATCTACATTCCTGAAGGATTATTCATGATGTAGATCTTTGCAGCAGGTTTTGAGCGCAGTTCCAGCTATAGCCCAAAATGTTAGCGTGGCTAGCTCTGCGGCGCGAGCTTCGGCGACTGAGATTCAGGCCTGAGTGCCGGAGGAGGAAATCTAAATCTTTGCTTCGATCCCAGATGACAATACTCCCCGTCTGACACGACGCCTTTGGACTGTCTGTGGTCGAGGCTTTCAAATGATACGTAAACGCCGTGTGTGTGTTTGTGTGTGTTTGTGTGTGTGTACGGAGGCAGTGAATGCGTAAAGACGTGATATAGCTTCATTAGAGAACCTCCTGGGGCACTTTACGGAGCCCTTCTGATCACTCTGGCCCTCATCCGTCGCCCAAGTGTTCCGAATGTACCTATGCAAGGAAAAACGAGCTCGGTGCACACAGAGTCCCAGTTGAGGGCAGCTCAGCACAATTCACACTTTTTACACTCATATAGCCACTCTGCCCCCACTAAGCACTTTCAGGTCCTCATGGGGGGGTCACGAAGGTCACCCAAACCCAGATTTGATTTGTAATCCCTCCTGCGGTTCCCTTGGCCCCCTCCAGGGTCTCCTGCTGTGCTGACATGCCCCTGAAACCTGCTGAGGCGGCCTCTTGGGATGGCCCCAGCCCCCTGGTGGAAGAAATTCATTTCTGCCGGATGCATTTTGCAATCTTTTTTTTTACGGTCACCGCCCAAAGTTCACGACCGCAGGTGAGGGTCCCAACACGGATCGACCGGCAACTCAAAAGCTTTGCCTCGCGGTCCTGCTGATGCCGCACTAATGCCCCTCCCCCACATCAGAGCTTCCTGCTGAACTGAGAAATGACACCCAGAGACGCCTCCATTAAACGTCCGCCTGGACTGGACAACTGCTCTTTGCACTTGGTTGGCCAATAAGCGAGCTGTGTCGGTTCGGAGTAGAGGCGCCATTCAGATTGTTCTGAACCTGCTTCCATCAGGTCCCGCCGTGCCACGACGGGGTTAGCCTGAACAGTTCAAAGGTCGTCTCAATCGATATGGCTGTGTTCTCCCTTCCCTGTCTGACGGTGCGACCGCCGGCTGTGTGGCAGATTGATCCCACCCCACCAACGCGAAGTTGACAACCTCAACTGGCCCGCCGCAGCCAATTTGTCTCGTTTATCACATTGACAGCTAGCGCTCGCGGACGGGGCAGACCCGCGCTCTTCAAATGGCCCCAGTTGCGGGTTCCTCCTGTGGTGGACGATCGGTTGCCGGGATCTTCGTATCGACCGCTCCGGTGCTTAGACGACGTGTGTGTGAGCGGCTTCGCCGGATCGATGCGTAAACAGAAAACCTGCTGTTTACCTGCATGGACGCTAAAATGCTCCCAGCGGGCGAAGATATTCACATTGACGATATTTGGTCATTTCTGTACCGAATCCCCCTCAGGCGGACCTCATTACACCCTCTTCCCAATGCATCCAGGTCTTAGCCGGGTTGCGGGGCTAATTCCTCGCATCCATTATAGATGAAGTGGACCTGTGGCGGCACCTGGACCCGGCAGCTTCATTATTCCGCATGAAGATCATTTGGCTGTGAGGAAGCCCTGCCCTGGCACACCGGAGCTGACGGGAATATTCATTAGAGAGGGGGGAATGTTGAAGAATAGAGAGAATGGGGGATTCGGTGGTGGGGGGAGCATATGTGTGTTCTCTGCACTGGCTGCAGCCAAAGGTTGGGAGAGCTGGACAGAGCTGACATATAGAGGACGTTACAGCCATCTGTTTCAGGCGAATATTATTTTTCTGCCCCTTTTTTGGAGGGGGGAGGCTAATAGTGTGTGCTTTATCCCCAGGCTAACAGCATGTAGAGTTATTTATTCATCATTTCATACGGCAGGCCAAGAGTTTACCCCATTTTCTTCCTCTGCGGAGGCTGGCACTACCTTGGATTTTCTCCTTGAGCCCAGCATATGTAATGGAGGCGAGATTAAAAAGTAAGGTTGCATTAAGTTGAGATAAAACCAAATGAAAAATGAGAGGGAACGGCAGCGGTTTCCCACTCCGGTGTGACATCTTTGCAGAGAGTACACCATCATGATGTAAATCTTCTTTTAACATTAAATCACCAGTGTAGCTCATCATGGATCCCAGCGTGTCCTTCAGAGATGCTTGAATAAAGAGTCTTATTCAGTTTAGGTGACCTGTCTCAGAGAACTTCAGGCCCCAAGAACGAGGCCTTTACGACCTAGTTTCCCATAATTCTGTTGCCCTGTTCTTGTTTACTTGCAGTGGATGCAGAGAATGCACAGACAGCATGATAATAATTGGTCTTTTAGGAAAGCAATTACAGGAACTGGCCACCTGGGTGGCCCCTAATAACTCGTTTTCTCCCGGGGCCATTTGTGTTTGTCTCTGCCTTTGACAAAAACTGGCCAACAGTGCCATTTTAGACCATCTCATGCCGTTCAAACTGGTTTGCCGCATGTATATGGTGCTAATTATTACCTAGCGTAGCTTTGCTAGCTGTCGCTAAGCTTGTTGCTGCCTCCAGAAGCTCTTGGTCCCTAAACCACAACACAGCCACTTAACTACAACCATTGCAACCGTTTGTGCGGAGGAATGCCGCCATGAGATAATAACTTTTTGTTATTTGGAAATAAAAGATAGTAAAAAGTAATTATGTCCGCGCAGTTTTCAGCGGCGGCTCGTGTATCGAGTGCTCATTCCAGCAAGAGCCCAATTTTCTGCCTATAATCTAACTTTGAATTTAGATGAGGAATTTTCTCGTATTTGAAAACGTGCGCCGTGAGAAAGTTGGTAAATAATTCATACGCTCGGTGATGTAATAGCGCTCTAATAAAAGAGCTGTTCCACCTTGGGGTTTAACCCGTGTTTATGCAAAACGATGAAGAGGAATGAATATGGATTTGACACCAGTTTGACAGATTGAGGTCACACCTTAAGCTACGGCGGAGCTAAAGACCCGCGCCAAATCTGCACTTCAATTTCTGGCACGGAGGGAAACTGTCACAGGTGAAAATGGGAGCGCGAAAGCAAAAAAAAGCGCCGCCAATAACAAATGGCCCCCGCGGAGCTGATGTACGCGACCTATGCAGAGATCCCAGGAAGACAGAGGCACCTTGGGTAGAGGCTCAAACAGGATGGTGTGTTCGTTTAAAGGTCCTCTGGAAAACCCATCCGCTCCATCCCAAACAGCCTGGAGCCCCCCCCCCCCCAACACTGAAGCTCATTAAAAAGACATAATAGGTTAATAGGTGCTAGTGGTGGGGGGGGTCACTTCAGGGCTATAAACCTCCGGGTTTTTTTCTTCCGCTGATGCTTGGAGGCAGTCTGGGGACTTGGACGGTGGCTACATACCGGAATATAAAGACAACCTTTAGGCGTGACCTCTATTTAAAATAAACACAGGTAAACAACAATACCTGCACGGGCGGGTCGTAGACCTCTCTGCCCCCCCCCCCCCTTCCCGCTGAACTTTCTCTGCTGTTGTTTTCCGTCCAAATGATCATGAATTCTTCATGAGCGTATTGGGAAAAACCACCTTATTACTGAGCGGCGGCGGCGGCGTGAGGATAAATGTATTCATCTCTGACGGCGGAGGGGGGGGCCTCGCTCTTCATATATCGAGCATTTGCATATTTCCCCGTTATCTCCCTCCCTGCGCCGTGTTTATGTTATCACGGGCTGTGGCGGGAAATTTTCCCCCGGTTCAACCGCTTTTGCATTCGTGCGGCGTCGACTTTCCCTCGACCGCAGTGGAGCCCCAGCACCAGGAGGAACCCTCTCCTCTGTGGGACGCCTTCACCCCCCCTCCCCGCCCCCGCCCCCGCCCCGGTATCATTTCGGCAAACTTTATCCAAGGCTCTGGATCCACATCAGAGCCGGCCGCTGCGAGTGGCTCCTCCCCCCGCGGCGAGCTCGTCTGATTCTGATGCATTATTCACCACCGGCCTCCTATATGCATATTCAGCACCGTGGAGGGAATCTGCAGCTGCAGAAACGTTCGGAAAACTCGCAGGAAATGAGAGAGAGGAGAGGAAGAGTGGAGCGGGTTTGGATTATTTAGCAGCAGGGAAGGTTACGCTGCGTTCCAGGGGCCTCATTGATCCGTCCTCGCCGGCGGTTGCCTCCCGTTCCTTCCCGCCTCTGGAAAAGAAAAGTCTTGATTCTGGTTTTCAGGACCGATTCAAGCACATCCATTAACTGCACTCGGTTCCATTCCGGAGCCTCTCCCTCGCACTCGGCGCCGTCGCGTACGTGCGCTCCACTTCCCGGCATAAATCAATGGACTTTGAGCCAAATGTCAACACGGGTTTGAGAGGAAGCGGCGGGCAGAGGAGACAAAAACACAAAGACGGGGCATCGATTCATTATATAATGCGCTTTGTGACATTATACAGTGTGTCTCTGGTCAAAAGTGTAACTCTGGAAAAGGGCATTCTAATTCATTTAGCCCAGCCACAGGAAAAGTTTTTGGCATTTTGTTTTTCTTTCTCATTTTCCCCCGATGGCGCCCATCCCACATTTACTCGTACACGTCAGAGATCTTGTTCCCCCTTGGTTCCTGGTGGCGCCCATGAGGAGATCAAACATCCTTCAGGGAAGACGGGAGTGGTTGTCTTAAGAAGGCGTCTGATTCCAGATCAGCTGCTGGGGGGAGTTCATCTCCTCGTTCTTGGGTTCTTCTCCTCCTGCTTCCACGTCCACTCTTCTCTCGTCTTTCCCGCCTTCGCGCCCAGTCTGGGAGCAACGCTGCAGCCGGAGCCTGTGATTGATAAATCCCCGCTCGCTCCTGACAGCGCTCGCCTCAGCTCCGGCTCCTGGACGTGGCGCCGGCGCAGCTCCAACGCCCCACCATTGATGAGGGCGTGGCGGCGGCACTGCTCGATCCGTAATGCGGCCGCGGCGCTCTTCCCATCATGCCTGTGGACGAGCCTTTGTTACACATCTAACTGGCGTCCTCGCAGGACCCCTGAGCTCGGTTGCACAATGATGGGGAAATGAATAATCCCTGATCCGTGCACCGCTCACACACCTCATCTGCCAATAGGAAAAGATCCGTTTGACCCCCGACATCTGCAGAATTATCAGCCTTCGCCGATTACGAGCTGAGCTGTTCGCCGTCCAACTGTGACTCACCGCATCAGCGTTTTCCCCCCTCTTCTTCCTCCGTTCTTTTATCCGCTCCGATGCTACTCGAGCCAAACATCCGCCATTAAGCCGGCATGGCCGAGGGCCTCGGAGCGGGATGTGGATCTCAGAGAGGAGGTTAATAATATCTTTTACAACAGCAACAGGACCTGGCGGGGCGGAGGGATACGGGGTAGCATTCAGACCGTGCCAAGGCCTGATGTTCAATTACCAGGCTGCCAGGGTGGTGCGATGAGTTCGGGTGTAGTTCCCCATCATTTCCCGTGTCCTGCAGGATCTTCACAACGTGGACACGGTGCAGTTACATAATTCTGAATCACGCTGAGCTCCCAGTCTGGTTCCATCATTAGAACGGGGTCCTTCCTCATTTCATGTGTCACTGCACATTTTTGTCCCGGGAAAACGTAATTAAGGCGTATTTAAACGCAACTCAAAATCCCACGACGTCGTCGCGTCAAGGTGACGGCGTCAGGTGGGAGCTGTCGTCTTCAGGGCCGAGGTACCAATTCATCTATTTACACACACACGTGCGCACACACACACACACACACACACACACACACACACACACACACACACACACTCTCCCGGGCTCAATCCTCCCTCTGTTCCACTCATCTCCATCTCTTGTGCAGTGATGCACGCAGCATAAATCCAGGAATAGAACCATTCTCCCGTTCTTCCAGATTAAAGTGGGCCAAAACAATCATGTCGCGTGTTTTAGGCTGTTTCATTCGTCATGGAGCAGCAGTAATTAAGGACTTCTATCTGCCTGTAATCACTATCATGAATCAACCTCATTGTAATAAATCCGTGTGCGCAAAAGCGAATAAAATCGTCAGGAAAATCAGTGAAATCCTCCAATAATCTACTGGCGATTCATGTAAACCCGCTTTTTAGTCCAGGAAGAGGAACGAGGGGCACGAGAACACTATCAAACGCTGTTGTACTTTTTCCTTTTTTTTTGGAAGCCGGAACCACCCTTGGGCTGGCAAAACAAGCAGTGTCAAATTAATTTTCAGCTGCGAGATAATATTTTGTAAGCACAGTGGGTCATAGTCTCTAATCACGCAATAAAATCCCTCAAACATGACAAGATGAAAGCGCGCTGAGTCGCGTCCGGAGGGCAAATAGAAAGCAGGCTGGAATTGACATCTTGAGTCATTATATGAAAGGGAGTGTCCCCCCCCCGCTTTCATTTCATCCTGTGACTTTAATGACTCCCCAAAGTCACAGTTAAAAATTCAATTAAAGCCATTTTAATTTTGTAATTAAATGGAGATGTAAGCAGAGCCGGGTGTAATTTGGCAGTTGAGCTAAAGTTCAGTCCAAAGGCGCGAGCGTGACGCCCGGGCAGCCTGCAGGGTCGGTGTGATGGGACGCAGACGGGGCTGGAGGCCGGCCACGGCGACGGCGCGGCGGAGGATTAAACTGGGATGTTTGTCTCCAGCGGCCTGAGCTTTCACCTCTTTCCTGTTAAATCTTGTTATAGTTGCACCTTTTGAAGAGAGGGGGGGGGGCAGTCTGTCTGATGGTTGATCGGGATTCAGTGTTAATTCTTGTGACATCTTTGATGGACGCACATCAAAGCCACAAAGAGGGAAAATGAAAGCTGACTTTTCCCGACGCGCACGGCGCTGCTCCCTGAGCCTGGTCGCCCAGACTGGAGTTCACTTCCTGATTTCAGCTACGTTTGAAGCACCTTCACAGATTTCCCTGGTAATTGTCTTCCCGCGCGAGTGCTCTCTTCCTCATCCTCACACTTTTCCTTCCTTTGTCTGTTCCTTAAGCAGGCAGATCTGATAGCAGGGCGGCCAGCGCTGGCAGCCATCCCATGTATCTTAGTTAAAGGGCAGCGTGTGCATAATGCTGGCGCTGTGGACCATCAGGGTCTATAATCTCTTCTAGAGCCGTGTCATCATGGCGGGGTCACAGTCCCCTTTTCCCCAGCGCGGAGGGAGGAGGAGAGTGGAGTCGAGCTGACAGTCTGGACGCGTTGGGCCGTGCCCAGTAGTGCTGCGGGCCAGCCAGGCACAAGGACAAATGACATATTGCAGCACACATTAGCATTTTTAGCCTGGCGTAGCAGTTAGCATTAGTTAGAAAGTAGTGCAGCGTGCGCGTGATCAGTGTGGCCTGAATTAGCATATTAGCTTTCTGGACACTCTTTAGCACAGATGCTTTGAAGTGCTGTTTTTTTCCCCTTTTTCATCACAAGATAACACGGACCGCAGCGCAAACAAGAACCAACCCTGCAAATAGAAAGTGCAGCAGCTGCAGATGTTCCCGCAGTGTCAACAAACCAGCTGTGCTTTTGCTCTTCTTCAGAATCACTGCTTCCACGAGCTGATGCTGCAGTTCGCCCGCTCCCAAAACTCCCGTCTCTTTTTTTTTCTCTCGCTCGCTCTCTGCGAGGCTAACTATGTTTTTATCCTTCCCGCCGTCCCCTCCTCTTCAAAAATTCATCGCTCCCACTCGACAAACTCTTTGTCACGAGAACACGTTTTTAAAACCGCTATTATCTCCGTCTCTCTCTGCTTGGGCCGTTTGTGCCTCCAGACTTTATCTGGGTCAGTTTACAAGCGGCGCTTTCTCCAGCTTTATTTAAAAAAGAAAAGGGGCTAAAAAAAATGAAAAGGAGGTGCGGCTCCACCTATTCTTAGCGCTACACCGGCAACACAGGTTGTTCTCCTTTCATTGTGGTAGGTGACATGAATATTGCAAACAAGAGGCCTGCCAGAGTGGGAAATGAATTAGTGCCATTTTTCCACATGAAAAGGGCCTGCCACTCTCCGCCGCTCGCTCTCCTTTCCGTGTTTTCCACCACCTCAGCGCCACAGAACGAACGATGAATGATTTATTATATTATTTGCCTGTCCTCGCCGTTGCCGCGGGTGTACGCGAGGCGCCCCGTCACTGCCTTTGTGACATTCCCCCGGGGCTCCAGCGGAGGATTGAAGCGTGGCGGAGTCAGATTAACGCGTGCATGTTCCGTATTATTCCTTTAAACCCTGGAAGGTGAATGTGGAAGGTCACCATTGTATACTGTATAATATGAAGTACGCCCGGCATTGTGGGGGATTAGAGTCTGTCCAATAGAATTATTGGTCGTACAACGAGCGGCGTCGTAGCCATCATAAAACGCCGATTTTTAGCCTCCTCGCACGATGACAGTGATGAATGTCTCATTCAAGTGCTCATTTGGTAAAGTCGATGGCGTTTAGATGAAGGTAATTAAAAATTGATCTAAAAAAAATAAAACAGCGTTATCGCCCTGTCTTAATGCCTTTGCACATTTCTGGGATTACCTTGATGAAAGGTCAAGGTCAAGGTCAGTTTGGGATTAATCCCGCCCTGTTGTGCTGATGGTGATGGGAGGCCCTGCCGGCGCCCCGACAAATCGCGCGGGGACGCTTATCTCCCGCTTATCTCTTCATTTACTCTTTTTTTTTTGTCCTCTCACTTCAACAGCTTCTGCCGCGGCGCCTGATTGCTCCGCCGCCGTTGATAGGTGCTGCGCACGTCAATATTTTAGTCCGAGATTAATTTCACTGCCTAATATAAGCGCCGGGGATCTGCGAGCGATCAGATAACATTTATAAAGCCCTGCTCGACCCTTGATGAGGGGGTGGACTGAGAGAGGCCAGTGTGGGCATTTCTCAAGCTAACTGGCTCCTCGCTATGATTGGACTGAATGATTTGCTCCACTTAGCCTCATTTTTGCCCCCGTGGAGCCCGAAGTTAACGTCAAGCTTTCCGCCTCCCTTTCGTACCTGCGAGCACAACGTGTCTCTTTCACCGAGAACATACGGACAACGTGGCGCTAATCCTCCGCTAAGACTGCGTGGTCAATCATATTAATGCTTTCAAGGTGACCTGGGAATGGATTCGCCTGGCACGCGCTCTTGTTTTAAGCCTCCAATCGGCAACCTGCAGCACAACATGGGAGAGAAGTGCAGTGGCTGCTGGGAATACAAACTGAGAACTGTAAAACAAAAAAAAGGCAAACAGGTTTGATCGTTTTTTGCTAATTAAAAAAAAAAAGTAGTTAAAAAAACAAAAAAAACTGTGCCGGCATTAGCCTCTTAAGACGCATCCCGAAACGGTAAGCCGATAAATGAGCTCACCCTGCTGTCATCAGCACCAATTAGCTCGCTCTGAAATTGAGATTTTCCTCAATTAAAGCGTTATTTGTCACCCTCGAGCGGCATAAACGGGATTTCAGAGGCCTATTTTGACACACGATCGCATAACCAAACCAGCTAGCAAATGTAGCCCGTTCCAGCCCGCTGATTCATTTGTTATGGTTACTGCGTTTTTATTAATTTAGCCCAGCAAAAACGGCTAAACAGTATTGATTACTGTGTAACGGCAGCCATATATTACAAACTTTCATGATTGGCAATTTTAGTCAAAGACAATTGAGGAATTTAAAGCCCAGTGTGGGGTCCTTAATCCCAGTATATTTCTGTTCCAAGCACACAGGAAGCGCTGATTGTTAATAAAAGGACACCGCGTCGCAGAAAACACTGTGCTATTGTGTTATTGTCACATCTATTGATTCCACACATGATTTATGCTCATTCTGCCTACCCTAATCATTAAGAGGCTTTTATTTTTGCGTCCGTTTGTGTCTTTTCTAAGGGAACAATATTGCTGAACACCAGTTAAACTGGGATAAACAGATGTGTCCAAATCCATTCTAAAGAAGTTAGCAATGCTACGCGCGTACTCCGCAAGGGTTCATTTATAGTTAAATAATGAGTTCAGAACAATACAGCAGGTGTGGATTTACCACGTAGCACCGTCAGGTCCGCTTCTATAGAAGATTTGTTCTTCAAGCGTGAAGGGACAACAAACCAACAACTAGACGAAAACAGCTAACTCCGTCTTCACAATGCAAAGATATTAAATCAAACAAACAAATTAGATAAATGATAAATTCCCCCCAAACAGGAAATGAAAGCTGTATACTGTGAGGCGGAAGCTACAGTCGCACTGCGACATGAACACACACGGACAGACAATCGATGGGCAATTGAATGCATCACGACGCTGTCCTACTTCCAAACCAATCAATGACCTACAAAGGCTGCCACACACACCCTTTACTGTCAACTTTCAGCGCGCTGGCTAATCAATCGGGCACAAAGCAACGACCAAACTTCGAGATCTGAGTCGAGACCCCCAAAATTAATTTTGTAGCTAACGTGTTTACGTCCTCCTATAGGTCTGTCGCCGGCTCATTGATCTGCTTTCACGGGCTGCTGGCTGTTAAATGTGGTGATTTGTGCCTTGGCTCCATCAAACAGCATCATTTCCTCTGTGGTGCCACTGATGACCATAATTGACACACCTGTCAGATACCTAACCACAGTTCCCGAATGTCACACAGGCCAACTTTTGCTAAAGTCGTTCCGGTGCGCCAACGGAAAAAGAAAAACATCAACACCTTAAAAAAATCAATAAAGATTAGCAGCACAGGCGAGTAAAATTAAACTGAAAAAACAGGTTCAAAGCCTCTCCAAAAATCAATCTTTTGAAAAATGTCAGCCTCCTATTGCTTAGAAAAATAAAAACTAGATTAGCATCAAGGTGTAATTTGAATGAAATCAAAACCTCAAGTGTGGAATCGGCAGAAGTGGAAAAAACAGACGTTAAAAAGCTCGACACACTCGGGTGAAATCATGAAATAAGGCATGAAAGGTCGTTTTAAAGTCAGAAACATAATTTCCACCGAGGTTGAGTGTGTTCATTCAAAATGAGTTGCTGATAACAACATTTGCTTTCTGTTTGTTGGGTCTTGTGGTATCGTAGCAACAACTGTGCAAAAAAGTTGGAACAAGCTTTACGATTTCTGTGACGGGTTTTACCCATATTAACAATGTTTTCAACCTCTGGTTCGTGATGCCCTGGTGGTCCGTGAAGGCATCACAAGTGGCCCGTGTGGTTTGATTTTTAATACTTTATTTTATTTTGTTGTTTACATTAAAGTGTATGATGTTAGCCAGTAATCACATTGGAACACATCGCTAAAGTTCCAGGAGAATTGCTTGGCTTGTTACGGCTACATTTGCAAAAAACAAAACAGGACTTTTCGTAAAATCTCCACGGTTCCAGTGACCTGATCGGATCACGCCGCGCGGCCATTAGCGCCCCGTTAAGCTATGGAAAACCGGGGGCTCCAAAATCACACGGTTGGCAGGGAACCCGCCGCCACTGTGACCGGGGCTGCGAGCGTGAAGCACCGAAGATTGATGCGTTCATTTACCATTAGCCTCCAGCACCACAAAGAGGATAAGCACCTGGTCTCTAAAAATACCCCCTTTTCAGATGACGAGGAGGAGAAAATCAGATGAGTGGAACTGTGCCCCCAATAAAAGCCCATTCACACCAGACGCCGCTCCCCCGCCAGCGAGCCCCTGCCTTCATGGCAACGCTGCGTCTGCTGCTGAAATATTGATATTCATATGGAAATGCTACCCTTTATTAACATAATAACATAAACAAATTGGGGATTTGAGTTGGGTCCAGGGGAAGATGCTGTGGGGCAATTTTGGCAGACGTTACTCATCAGCAGCTGTGTCTCAGGCTAGCATAAAGCTTTTCCTGCCACAGTTACCCAATGTAAAAGCGCGTTCATCTGTCCTCTTGCGTGAACGTGTGATCCTACGTGTTGGTGGTGGGGTGAGCGGGGTGCTGTTATACTCCAAGTTAAGTTTTTTGTTGTCATAGTAACGGCGCCCGGCACGGTTAATTTTCTTCTTTCATGGTCAACAAAAAGTGCCCCCGGGGAATCAAAAGCTAACAATTCCCTTGGCTGCGTGTGCTATTTATGTATTTTTCCCTTTAAATTCCATAATAGTGAATGAGCGAATGAATGAATGCTTTTCCACATGGGGGTAGAGAAAGGCTAACGTTAGCCTGCCAATTCCTCCACACTGGATTTGCATTAATGTAGATAATCCTTCTGTACTATTAGACTATTTACATAAAATATGCAGGCGTGTGTACAAAAATGCACATGTTGCGCCACAACTCGGCAGCCACACGATTCGGCAGGCTACTGTATCTCAGCAGCGCTCGCTCAGTGAGAGAGGAAGTATGCTAGCTGATAAAGGTCACACACTTAAAATAGATCTTTCCTACTATGGGCAAACTGCAGTACAAGAGCCAAAAAAAAAAATCGCCCAAACGGTGTGTTTTTATCTTTTTATGGAGATGTTGCTCGGCAGCCATGTCCCCTCTCATCACTCCCTGGAAGTGAGATGGAGGGAGCGGGATGTGGTCAGTCAGTCATGTCTAAGAAGACCTTGGAGGAACAGAGAGGAACGCCGCCGGGACTCAACGGCACAGAACTGATAGATTAGCTCGCCCAGCAGGCGAGCGCGGGCGAACAGAGAGGCGCGGCGGCATGACCCCACTCGAGGTGCCGGATCGCTCTGGAATATCGGCGAGGTTGAGTCCTCATGGGGAGGCTCTTGCCGATAGGTCCGCATCCACACATCCAGATGAGAACGTTTGGGGAAAAAACCGTCTGTGTACTCATCATTCTTGTGTACCAGCGCGACCAGACGTGGGTCCATCTGCCTGGGTCAGAGGACGAATCCCATGGGTGCGTTTGATTCATGCGAATGGCCGGTTCACCCTTCATCCTGAAATATTTGCCACGATCGCTGCGGCGGGCGCTGAGCCTCCTGCGGAGTCCAACGGAAGCAAGATCGGATTCGCTGATCAGGCCGATCTCACGACGTTCGCCTGCACCGTCCACTCAGGGATCAGTTGGCTTGCTCTTGTCGTTCCCACCGTGAAGCCGAAGACCTTCACACTTGGGAAATTAGCAATTTTATTTAAAACCAGAAGAACTGTTTCGATTTTTCAAAGGTCCGTCATTGGCCGGGCCCAGTTTTACAGCTCGTCCCACGTCGGCAAACATCATTCCCGCTTGTTTGTCCTTGAGCGAGACAATAAATCTCTATCAAGGGCAGCTAAAGCTAACCTTGGGAAAAAAAAGAAGAGAAAAAGTGGCAATAGGCTTTGCTTTCTCCGTGAGATCAATAAAGTATCACTTTATTTTTATGAAAGTTGCCCTGGGCTTTTACACAGGCAACTTGTTTTCGGCATCGGTTCTAATGAAATGTTTGCTCACTTGTTGACATTTCTCTCTCGGAACAGTAAATCTCCCAACTTAAATGCTTTAATCAATTTCCCCCCCGTTTTCCCGGAGACCTTTTAGCCTAAAGACTACATAACCGCAGTCTTGTCGGCCGAGCAAGGACTTATGAACGATGCTGGTGAATAAAACAGTCTGTAAAGTCCAATCAGACGGTCGCTCGGCTAAGAGCGGCGTAGCTTTTAGTTCTGGTTCGGATTTGGCTACAATTAGCCCGCTGCTGATGCAGTTTTTATCTCACGAGTTGCAGAGTTGTTTTTTTTTCACTTTTCACTTTTCACAGTTTTTATCTCTTTTCCGCCACATTCGTGTCGTGAGCGCGGCTGTGCGTGGGCGCGTCCTTGACCTTTTCTTCGTCTCTCCGTGTAAACGTGTTTTTCAATCAATCTTTAACATTTACTTTTCTATATTATGTTAGTTTCTTTGCATTTTTTTAACAGCCCTGGCGCTCATCACTCCCCTCCATGTGGGGGGGTGTTCCACGTTGAATGAGCTGAAACAACATATCCCCCCGGTAGACTACCAACCTGCCCTTTCCTTTTGAGCTCAATGGGAAGTGAGTAGCAGCCTCGGTCCTCCTGGTAAATGTCTGACTGAGGGGTGGTTATAGCCTCCCACCCCCCCGGTTCACACCCACAGCAGCGATGCAGCCTCCAGATTCAAACTGCAGCTCCCGCCGGATTACGCTGTTCGGGGGGGGGGGGGGGGGCGGGGGGCGCTGGCGGCACTCTGTACCTCACCGCTGCAATTACAATATTTGAAGTTGAGTATGTTAATGCGTGGCGACACGGGGGGTCATTCTTCCAGAGTGTTATTAGCTTATTTCAGCAGAAAGGTCGTTAGTGGGAGGCATAAAAAACCTGAAGTCAAAGCAAGTTAATGGAGTGGGGGGGGGGGCATTAACTGTTTAAAGTTTATATGTTGCTTTTTCTGGAATGTCAGAGTCGTGGTTGTGACATGGATGTTTCATGGCCACCTACACAGATGACGATGACGAATGCTTACACGCACACACACACACACACACACACACACACACACAGGTCTGTACCTGGACGCTCAAACGCGGCCTGCTGCTGTGACCTGACGCGTGGGTTAGATACGTGTGGGGGCACACGTGTCTGTCGCCGTGGTCTCAGTAACTGGCCAGGCGTGGGTGCGTGCGAGCGTGCGTACGGGTACCTCGGCGCACCATTAGCGAGGCACGCGGGATTGTTAATGTGCAGAACTGCAGCATTAACTGCATGTCAAAATACATAAGAGTGATGAGCAGAGACGCCCCCCCCGTTGTGGCCCCTCCCCCCCGCCGAGCTCGAGCTCATCAGAGCAGCGTATTAAAACGAGATGACTCAGACCCCCCGATGACGCCGTGAGACCCGCTGCGCCAGCAGGATGGCGTGTTTGTCCCGCTCCGCTCGCCCTCCGACCCGCCCCACTCCTCCGTGGAGGAGGTGGAAGACATTTTGTCCGACCCGTGCGGGCGAACCGACAGGACGTTCTTGGCCTTTCGTGCTTCCAAATCGGATCCGCACGGTCGTCAGAGCCGGTCCGAGGTTAAAATATCCTGTTATGCTTTTAATTTAAGATTAACCATGCTGTGAGAAACACCACGAAGGGCCGTGAAGAACAGGCAGTTTGTCAAAACCTGCTTATTTGTTGTCTTATTGGGAAGTGTGGGAGGAATTATTTCACACTTGTACTGGATCCAGGGATTATGGCCAAGATTCCCCTAGAGTACCTGTTGTGTTGTCTAATATCTGCAACTTTATATATGTGGACACAGAAGCAGGTTCGCGTTCCTCTGATTTTAGTCAGGAGCGACATAATTCCCTTCATGTTTCTCAGAATTGCTAACGTGCACTAAGTAGCGGACGTGACCCGCCTGACAACCCCCCTGGAAGGCCTGCGTAAACTTCATTTAGTGCAGGGAAGACTGCAAAAACTGAAGTAATTCTCTTGGAAAGAAGCACGCCCGTCTAGAGTTAACTGTGTTTTTGTTTTCTGTAAGCTCGTTTATTGTCTTGTTAGCATGCTGCGCCGCGGCTAAACTCCTGCCTGGATACAACAGCAATCTTGCTAAAGCATCAGACATGGCGGAACCGGTCCTGGCAAGCTGGGCCCGCGAAGAGTTAAGCATTCCCTCTTGTTTTTGGAATCGGCACATGTCTTAATTACTTTGCCGCTGCACCATTTTACGCCGCAGTAGCTCAGTACACAATTAGCCGTACTGGGAGGAGAGGGAATACCGTTCCGAACACAATCAGCGGAAGAGCGGAGGCAGGACTTTTTAGTGTTTAAAGGTTTAATCAAGTGATGATTTCTAACATTTGCACTATCATTAATGGCCTTTATTACCGGAATGGGCTCCGGAACCAGAACCGGGCACCAGAGAGCGGAGTGCTGTGGTGGAGAACACATATGCCCTTGATATGACAGAGAGGAGCGGAAGGCTGAGAGCGGTCACAGCGCATTAGCGTCGAGCGGGCACGACTGGCTGACAGCGCAGTCTGACTGGAGCCCGGCGGTGGTAAAAGGCAGCGCTGAGGATCGGAGGGGGTAGAGGGTCCGCCATCCTTGGGGCATTGCACAGGACAGTCAGATGGGGTCAGTCAGCAAAAAACCAGGCAGCACCCATCAATAATTAAGTTAGTCACAGTCAATATAGTTTGGCGTGAGAGCCAGGACATTTTGATCAGAACAGAGAAATCAGCACGTCCACACTGATGCACCTGCAAAAATAGCGAACAAGCCCCTCCCCCCTTTTTTTAAACAAAGTTTTTTTTGGCCAAAGCGGGCACGCCGTTGCCGGGCTTCTCTCTGTCAGACTAGATTAAAGGCTGCTTTCGAACTATTGACAGGAGCCGTGGCTTGCCACGATGACCCGCGGGGCCGCCGCCGTTTTGATGGTAAGAACACAGGCCGGCCTGGACATTTCCCACAGCGCAGCTCTTCAAGGCCAAAAGAGCTCTTTGATGGCCATTAGAAATTCCTGAATTATTCCACAGCTGTAGCTTCTTAGCCCAGGCAACTTTGATCTAAAAGTGCCTGTCTGATGCCCCCCCTCCCCATTTTTTTTAAGACCACCCTCAAGTCAGCCCCTTTGGAATTTGGCGGCATTTCATTTGTTTGAGCCGGGAAGATGACAGAAGTCACATTTAATTATGTGCCCCCCGTGTAACGCGCGGGGACGGGGGGGCGTTAAGAGGATCTGCTGCTGACACATGGGGAATGAGGATATTGTGGTCCATCCAGGGTATCCTCTGACCTCGAGGCTGCGGCGCTGGGTGCCACGTGGATCTCAAGGTCCACAGCGGGGCGCGACATCGATCCACTTATCCAAGGTGTAATTCAGTCTCTCGTTTATGTAAAACTGCTTGAAAGAGCGAAACTCCGACTGTCCTGAAGGCAGCGCCGCAGTGACCAGGGCAGGAAGATCCATCAAGTTCAGCCTGATGGTGGAGTGAATGAGTTTCATTTGGACAAATGAAGTCAGGCTCCGGGGGAGCGGGGCCGAATCGTCCAGGGTTTACAGTTTGTCATCGTCCAGCCGCTAATGGCAAACTAACAAAACTGCATTGCCAGCAAAGTCCAGGTTCTTCTTGGGACTTTATTTATTTATCATGCTGTAAGGGTCCCCCCCCCCTCCTTCATGAACATGGTCTCCTTTCAGCATCTGTCTGACCTTTAATATCCAGACCAGGGTCAAAGACAGCCGGTGCAGAGTTGGTCCTAATGCAGTGGCAGCTGCAGGAAGGGTTAGCGGAGCATTCAGGGCTGGAGTTTCTGTCACCGCTCAAACAAGTTTCTTTTGAGGACACGGAAAATGTGATCAGAAATCATGCACGATCCACCGGAACGTCTCCGGAAGCGTGGAGGTTTCCAGCCGGGCTTAGCTGGATAAGGGAGTCCACTGAACGAAGCGCTTGTCAAAAGGAGCCGAGCCTGACCCGGCTGAAGCATCGGCTCGGGCTCAACAGCTCTCCTTATCTCTGACAGGACCGGCTCACATGCCTCCGTCTCTTTTCCCTCGCTGTTTCCGTGGCTACGCTACGCCCCTCGGTGCGAAGGCAGCACTAGTGTGGACCTGCCAATGAGAAGATGGGTCTTTGTCCCATTTGAAACACGACGTTAACTTCAGCGTGCGATTTTGTGGCTCCCCAAACAAGCTCTCAAACTGCCAGACATTTTCTCCCACTGAGGCAATGGCACGGGGGTTTGGGCTAAAAGAAAGCCCGGGTGTTAATTGGGCAGCTGATGTTGGGTTGTCACTGGTTGCTGATGGCTCATTATCCTGCTGGAGCAGAAGAGGAGGATGAGGGAAGTGCCTTCCTCCCCCTCGCACACTCTATTTTGGCCGCCGTTAAACGGCACACACCCTATAATTTCGGCATCGACACATCGCTCCGATCCGGGGAATTAGGTGAATAAATCCGTCGGTCCGTGGATGCTAGCCTGGTGGTCTTTGCGTATTTGCGAAGGGCAGATTTGCAGAGACAGTTTGCTGGGCTAATGGGTTGGCGGGCGGCGCGCTGCTCTCTCAGTCGAACAGCTAATTAGTCGGAGCAGATGAGAACACTGAAAACGCCTCTCCGGGATCTAGAGACAAACTAGAAATCTTTTTTTCCCCTCTTTACCCAATCAGAAGCTCTGATTAGAGACCTCCCTCCTTTTGTTTGGTGTTCATCCAGCCAATCGCCGGCGCCTCAACCTTTGACGGACTCTCCCACCTTTCCGGTGACACGTTCGGTTAGCATCGCGGTGGCATGTGTCAAACGGCTGCTTAGCCCCCGAGGGGATCTCACCAAACACGATCCTCCAAGTTCAGGGTCATTAAACGTCCGCATTCCCCATTTCTGTCGCCACAGATGAACAATCGGAGCGCGAGGACGACTGTCCTTGAGAGAGAAATGAGATTTCCCCCCTTTTTTTGCCAGGAGAACAATGAAGCAGCAAGGCTGGACCTTTATGCCCCCCCAGCCATGATGGAACGCTTCCATTTATGTTTATGAAATAAACAGCACCTCAAGGAAGAAGCGCTTTATTCACTCTTTACGAGTGGCTCGGAAAAGTAAACAGAATAGGTCCAATCAAACACGGGCAAAAGGAGGAATGTGGATATTTCCGAGGTTATTTTTCATTTGGCGTTTTGCTTTTTTTGTTCTTCCTGCGCATCACCGAGGCAGCGGTTAATAACACCGACAACAAGAGGGGAAAAAAACACAAAGTCTGGCTCATCTTTGTCAGTCACCATGGTGATGACTGCTGCTTTTAAGAGAGACTGAGCCGTTTCTTCTGAACAGGACGTGTTGTAGACGTCTCTCATTTTCATCCGTCAACGTTTGCAACCGAGCTAGCTGCTCGTCATAAATCGACCAGAACTAAACACAGTTAATACAGTTATCAAATGCCAATTTCCCATCGACCTTGTGTAAAAATATACCCCCAAAGACCAAGCTGAAGGAATTCAATGTGTATTAGTCATCAGCGGGACTGTAGTTGTGGTTTCCCCATCGCCGTGGCGGCGCAGCCCACATGACAGCCCTGATACGTGTGAAGATTGCACACATGACCCCGGCTCTAACAGCTCATCCATCATTCATCTGAGGTTGGCCCAAGCCAGCCAGAAAATGCAGGGGAATGAGATTTCCTTGGCCTCCTGGCACGCTAACTCAACCTTGCAGTGTTAGCAACGGCATTTTTATCTGCTCGCTCATGCGGCCGAAGCTCATCGCAGGACTCGTGCTGGTCCTGTGCCGGCGTGGAGCTCCCGGTGTGATCTGAAACTGGAATCTGACCATTTTCAAGAGAGATAGCAGATGACGGACGGCCTCACCCGCGCTTTGAGTCACCACGCGAGGCGTCTACCGCCGGGCTAACCTAGATCTAATGCATCTTATAGCTGTTGGACCGCAGGTGTCCATATATGGATGAAACGTTCCCATCATTACCGCCCCTTCGGTGGACCGCTCCGCTCCTCTAGGTAGCTCTCTCATCTTTCCTGCCTTCTAAGTTAAGACGGCATAGTTGAGAAGGCTGGACGACCCACCGTCCTGAGAAGATATCTTTGATTTTCAACAAGAAACAACCCAATAAAAGTGTCAAAAGAAAGCCCGGACGCTAGCAGAGGTTCTGGGAGCCGAGGCAGCGCCCCCCCCGAGCTGAGCTAAGGCGTCGTCTCCGCACCTTCTGTGCGGTCTCTGTGTTCTATCTGTGTTTAATCAGCTGAGAATCTGTTGTGTATTTCAGCGACGAGAGTCCCGATGATATCTCGCTCGGCGTAGCAGTCGGAGCCGCTCAACCATGTATCGCCCAGCATGCCGTCCAATCACGGATCTGGCTCCTCTCTCCCTTCCTGCTAGAGTGTAATAATCAGAGGCACTTCATCCGCCCTAAAGACGGAGCAAGAGCAAGAGACCGGCATCTATTATACATGCTGGATGTGGCTCTCTGGAACGAACCGGCCGCGGCAAATTAGGCACATTTTGGTCCGACGCCAGTCAGTCTCCAAGGGGAGCCAATTACCACGTTTCTCCTCCAGTGCCGGGCCAAATAAAACGAAATTCCCCCATTCTTCTCCCGATGCAGAGTAAAAGCAGCAAGGAAGACGTCCAGTCTCCGGGTCCCCGTTCGGTTAGCCCGGCAGAAATCACACATCCCCGCATTCATTACCTGTTAATGAATCTCTTCCCCTCCGAGAGCGCCGGGCAGGAGGAGAGCGAGGGGGAAAAGTGGAGCGGAGGTAAAAGATGTGTCGATGCCATGATGGTGGTGAGTCATCATAATGGAAGATGGAAGCGTCCCAGGAGCCGGCAATGAAGACTCGGCCCCCCCGGACCGCTGCTGACTCAGCGGCGAGGATCACCGAACGGCCTGCACGCCTGACCTTCAGCTCAAGTCGGGGGACACGAAGAGAGCGCTTAAGCTAACCCGCTTCACCGCTTTACCAGCAAATGTCCGTGTTTTGGGGCGAATCCCGTCCACGAAATTCTACATTGATCATCACGGCGCGTTTATTTCTACGACTTTGGCACCTAGCTGCAACTCAAACACGGATGCTAACAGTGTCGACCGCAACTACAAACGTAGCGAAGTGCTCGATTGTCCCAACCCACGGGTCAAACACGTCTGGATGAAATTCCCGTAATTGGGCAGGAGAGACAACCGGACTTGGCTCCATCTACTTTAGCTTGTTTCAGAATATTTGCTTTGATTCCTTTGAACCTACCGGAAAGTAGATCAAAGCAAAGGTTCTAGCATTGCACGAATCATCAAATCCGGGTATCCTTTTTTTCCCCTTGAAATTCTCCGCTGTCTGCGGAATATTCAGCGTAGCGTTTCAGGCTAGAGTATCGCCGTTCACACGTGCACGTCGCTGCTGATCTGATGGATCGCGTCCATCCTACAGCGAGCAGTTTTCCCTCTGCGGGGGCATAAATGAAACGGGAAGATTTGATTTACTTTGCAATTCACGAGAAAGTATGAGCCACTTGTCTTAATGATGCTCTACAAAGGGCCGAGTTACCGCGATGGATTTTATCTGTCATCAAAGAAACGCGTCCCGCTAGCTAGCAGAACGGTCTCTCCTGATGGAATTGACTCACGCTGCGAGGGAGCGGTCAGGTGGGCGTCGACTGTGACGCGCTGAAAGGTCGTCGGGGTGACTCAGAGAGACGTGCGAGGTTTTAGGGTTCGGGTGCTTTTCTGTCTTTGAGTTTCCAGTTGGCGTCAGCACACAGCCTGGGAGGAAACGTGCACACAGCAGCAAAAGCTAGCCTGTAAATCTGCCCGTAGACACTGCAGAGAGAATATACTGCCCTGATGCGTGTGTGTGTAGCGTGTGTGTGTTGCTATGACCATCTAAAGATTAAGAAGTTTGTCCCTGGGCTCCTCCCTGTCCGCTGTCAATCACAGAGCGTTAGCTTGTGAGGACAGAGGCTGTCCAGCCACAGGGCGTCCTTCACTGCTCTACACGTTACGTTAGCGTTGCTTGATTCAGGGGAACATTTACAATCAGCCCTTTGCAACCGGTTTGACACATCTGTGGACAATTGTGTGTTGAAATAGAAAACATTGTTATTGTTGCTGTCAGGCTAATTAGCGACATGTTCTGCAACTGCACACGTCAAGTCTTTACAACATATTTTACCCTAAGTGTCTTCAATGCTAACGGCCTTATCATTCCAAAATGGAACCAAAAATGAAAGTGATATTTTCAACCTTTAGCACATGTTCTAGCAGGTTTCCTCTTTCCTCAGGTAGCTAGCATTTGTACAGGTGTTTTGATGTGCTCTTTGCAGATTTATTTGAACAGTCTCCGCTGAAGACGTCCACAAAAGTTAGACTAAGACAGTTCCGTGACTCAGTCTGTTGCCTTGACTTAAAGGGCAGCGCTAATGCCGTCTTTGTGCAGCTACCGGTAGCTCAGCGGCCTCACGTGCGTCACTTTCAAAGAATGTTAGCTCGTTTTGGTCAACGGAAGCGTGAGCTCGGTGCGTTTGTCCTTGCTGTGGTAACTGATGTAATTTTTCATTGTTAGCGTTCGCGTAATGCCACAGTGGGCAGTTGTGAGTTTTTGAGCCTGCGTCACCAGCTGATCCCATTACAGAAACCTACGTTTAACCGCTAATGCTAACCGTCCAAGGACACCTTCTGTTCTCTTGTCCATCTCTGCACGAAAGGAGCTCCAGAAGTGAAGGTGAATCAGTGTCCGGACACAAAAGAGCTGCATCACACTCCGCTAACCTCAGCTATACCTCAGAAAATCAGCCAATTGCACCGGCTCTGTTTAAACAATACACAATTACCATCATTTAAAAAGCTAAACTCGTTAAAGTGATTAGCCAGTGTTTACCATAAGCAACATTTTGTACACAAGATAAGGGTTCTCATTTGCATATGCTAATGCTTGGTAATTAGCTATGTTCCACTGGGTAATTCCTATTCAGCCTCGACCTACCGGCATCTTCTTTTACTCTTTTCTTTCATATTTGAAGCGTATTAAAGCAGAAAAATAATAAATGAATACAATCAATCACGTAAAGGCTAATATATTCCAAACAAATGGCAAGGGGACAGTTTTAATGTCAGAAATCAAAAGGCAGAGATCCGAGGACACTCTGAGGCATGAAAGACGTAGGAGCTGCTAAGCTACGTTTAGCTGACTTTATCTGAGCGTTTAGCAGCTTGTTCCGCAGGCGGTGGGACGGCAGTCGGAGCGCTCATTGTTCATCAGGACGGCGCCTTCCTCTATGTGATCAGGTGCCCACACAAACCTGTTGTGAACCTTCTGCCACAGACACAAAATGGCTCCCGCGTTGGTTGGAACTTTGGCCTGAGGCGCGCAGGCGAAGCAGTGAGAGTGAGACGTCTAATTTAGGTTCAACGTACGTTTGCGCTCCCAATTTTCTCCCTCCTCAAACATTTGAAGGCGCGATAAACTGGGAGAACGTTAGCTGTCAGCAACGCAGACCGCGCCTCCGCTCATCTCTCCTGTCCCATTAGCCGAGGCTGCGGCGCGCTAGGATACCCAGTAATATATTCATTCCCATCAAAGCTGAGGCCAGACAGAGGCCATGATATATTCTACCTCCACAGCCCGATGCTGCTGCTTTATTACTTAAGTTTTGCTTTGATCTTGACGACGTCCTGCTGAGCCAGGCGGTGGCGGCGTGCTATGGAAGAGTCAATAAAAAAGATTATCTGCTGCCAGATTGGAAATGTAAATCATCTGTTGTCAGTCCGCCACCTGGCTGCAGAGCGTTCCCTCACGGTAGCTGCTGCTGTCGGAGGGATTCACACTTGCGCATCCTCAGTTCCTGTTGTTAGCTTAGCATTGTTACCCCTCTTGTTGCCCCTTTTTTTCTCCCTAATTTTTGTAGCACTTAAATCTATTGGTATAGCTCGGAGTTTCAGGGGTTTAGATAAAAACTTCAAGGTTTTAGTAATAACTTGGCTGGAAAATTAGCAGAAGCATCGTGTCGAAAATCAATTAAAAGTAGCTAGCTAGGAGTTTGCTCAGATAGCACATGTGAGTTATGGCATGAAAGAGATTTTTCCTGCTAAAGATGACAGAAATCATGGCTGACCATCCCCCTTTTGCTCAACTTTACACTGATGTCTCTGTAGTAGCCATGTTAGCGTGTTTGCTAGGATACACGAGTTTTGCAGTGTGTGAGGAAAATAGTCAGTAAGTCAGAGGATTGCGGTCCAGCTGCGAGGGCCGGTAGACCTGACAACAGGGCCTGCTGCCATGGCGACCAGGAATTAAAAATGGCTCAGGCAGGGGGATTAATGTAGTCACACAGAGAGGGTTTTTTTTTTTTTTCTTAAGGTGGCACGACGCAGTGGCACACATCTCCGAGACGCTAAAAATCCCCTTTTTTTTTCGTTTATTTTTACCTGCGTTGAGGAAATGAGCACCTGAATAATTGAACGGACGTCCGCGTTTAATGTCTGCTACCTGAGCCCCGTTCGGGTTGCAACAGGAGCCTCCAGCGTTCCATCGTACGTTCTGACAGCGTATCCGGCTGCATTAGCGCGTCACGGAATTACAGGGAATGCACCATGACGGATAGATACAATATATCCAACACACCTTCTGTCAGATTCACCACTGACTAATGAGTTCTGCGGGCTTCTGACGCCCGACGGTGGCTTCCTATTTAGGCAAACGGGATTCTGCGTCCTCGCTGCCAAAGCGAGTTTGACGGTTCCTCGGATGGAGAAACGGTAAAACTGCGGGTTCGAGACTCGACGCTCGCTGGTGAAGCCATTAAAAAGCAGAACACGAACAGAAGGAGGAGGAACTGTTCAGGTCAGGGCTCTGATGCACCTGCTATGTGAGCGCGCCACGTTCACACATGCGGCCCCCAGCTGCCACCTGCCCCTCCAGGGGCATTAGCGCAGCACGCAGCTAGTATGGCGCACCAGGAGTTAGCACACAGCCCCGAAGCTGCGGGTGGGGGGTGTACAAGAGGGACCTTGGTTACCACAGCAGGACCAGCGCGCCTCAGGTGGGTCATAGTGGGAGGTGGCGAGCGCGTGGGGGAGGAAAGGGGACACACGTGTACGTATGGAAGCATGACAGCGGACATGTGTACGAGCTGGAGGCCACGCGGAGAGTGTGCACGGCTGTGTCACCGAGCTACGCTAGCACGTGCTGCGCTCTCCTGTACGCTCGGATGAATGCCACGCCGGAAGTACCCCGAGGCCCGTTGTGAGAGAGGTGGGCGAAGTTCTGTGGCGTCGAGGCCCTCCGGTGGCTCCTGTCACGTTGGCAGAGAGGTTCCCCCCCAACAAGGTGCGAGAGGAGAGGGCGGCGTGGGCGAACGGCCGCTGGTTCCGCTCGCCTCCTTCGGTGTTTCCTCCTTGGGCCTCCTGCTTCCGCTCACGCTCGAGTTGGTATTTGATGGTCGCCGCCTACAGCGCTAATCAAACAAAGGTTAATTTGTGTTCTCAACGCCGAGCGGGAGATTGTTTTAAATTATACATGAGTCGGATAATTGCTGCTGCCTCGCGAGCTGTCGAGGGAACACCCCTTAATCAGGAGCGCCGCACGTTGTCCACTTAGCCGCTGCTAAGCAGTCTTGGATTGGATTGGTCGGCTGACTCGACGCGCACGTCCCTTTCAAGGCTGCTTTCGGTTAAAGTTAGCATTTTATCAGATGGTGCAAATATGCACATCTCAACTGGTTATAGCTGCTGAGGTTGAACCGTGTCCACAAAGCCCAGTAAAAGTAGTCGATAAGTTGTTTTAAGAGACGCTTAAAGCCCAAATCCAACATTTGTTGTTGTTGAACATTGTTATGAACATATTTGTGAATACTTGACGACTGATGAGGGAACTGGAGAGGTCTCCACTGCGCTGTCATGACAACAAGGGAGCTGTGGGGCATTTTTTATGCTAAGTTTATCTTTGAGCAGGCAAACAAATGTTCATTAGTAGCTCGTTAGAGTTAAAGTCAGAGCATCAGGAGGCTACAGGAAGTAGCGCCACTGATTTGACTTTTTCGACCAGGATCAGGAAATAAAACCTCCACTAGAGTTAGCTCAAACTCACGTCCCAGAATTTAATTGAATTAGCCTCGACGGTCAAATCCCCGTTCCGGTGTCCACCAACAATAACCCCGTTGCTATCCGGGATGTTGTAATCGGATCTGACGGAATCAAAAATACTCGGGGGGAAGCAGGATTACAGCCCAAACTGAGGAGGAATTACGCGTGAACCTATACATTCTGCACAATTTCAACCTAATTAAACTTAAACCGCATCTCTCCGGAGGGTCTGGACTCCTAAATGTAAATGTCCTAAATGTTTTAGAGTAACGAGTGTCCAACTTGAATGTCAAAACTGGTGTCAAGAGTCTCTCAGGTCATCTGAGTGTTTAGCTCAGGTGTTTCAACGTAGGCTGCGCCTCTGAAGGTTGCCGGTTCAATCCCCTTTCCTACTTTTAGAGTAACGAGTGTCCAACTTGAATGTCAAAACTGGTGTCGAAGTCTCTCGTGGGGCCTGAGGGTGTAGCTCAGGTGGTTCAACGTAGGGCGGCGCCTCTGAAGGTTGCCGGTTCAAATCCCCTTTCCTACTTTTAGAGTAACGAGTGTCCAACTTGAATGTCAAAAGTCCCACGAGGACGTCGGCTCCTCATCTCCGACGGCCTGGTGGGTAAGAATGCAACAAAGTCTTCGGGCCGTGTCCCCCTCCCGAAGTCCAGGATCCATAAATGGAGGGTGTTATGGACCATGTGATGGGAAACAGCTGGAGTTTTAATGCATGTTGGTTAGTCGCGTCATTAATGCATGTTGCGGCACCACTGGCGACTTACGGTTGCATTCTTACCCACCAGGCCGTCGGAGATGAGAGCCAACGTCCTCGTGGGACTTTTGACATTCAAGTTGGACACTCGTTACTCCAAAGTAGGAAAAGGGATTTGAACCGGCAACCTTCAGAAGCACAGCCCTATGTTGAAACACCTGAGCTAAACACTCAGATGACCTGAGAGACTCTGACACCAGTTTCAACAGGTCTTGCGAGACTTGTTAATGAATCCAGGCGTTAGCATCACGTGACCGCCCGATCACAAACGTAAACATGGGCGAATGCGTCACGTCCCCACTTTATATTTTATTCAAAGGTAAACCCGAAACACGGCTGCTTCCTCTCACATTCGTACGCTGACGCCATCCGATGTCCACACGACTTTCCGCAGCGTTGATATGCGTTCTCCATACGCTGTGAATTATTCAGATAGATTTACCCCCCCCCCTAAACCCCCTCTGCGGGTATACATGCCTGAGGTTCATGAAATAAAGATATTCCTGCCTCTGTTCTCTGCTTAGGACAAATTCCCGCTCGTCTCTCCTTCCACACGGGCCGGATGAAAAGTAATGGCGTCTTTTGCGCTTTAATTGCTTTTGGCAGTTTTGATTGTGTCGCCTCCGGAATTTGCCGGCTAATCGACGTCTCTGCCCCCCGTTTCCACGGCGACACCTTTGCTAACACGACAAACATCAAAGGACCCGTCTGGAATAAAGCAGAAACAAGAGTAAAGAGAAGACACGTGATTCTGCAGGTTTTTAATAGAATGCAAAGGTCCATGATATGGAATAAAATTCAAAACACTGGTTCTATGGCGTACAGAGACAGAAGAAGAGGCTGCCGCAGACAGGACCGTAACCGTCGTCGAGTGTAAACTTTACAGGAGAGAGAGAGAGAGATGATGTTTACTGGTCAGAAAAGTGAGACGGAATAAACGACAAAACACTCCTCACACACACATCTGCAAACGTCACAGATTATACGGTGGAGACAAAAATAAAACTTTTTTTTTTTTTTCCTCATCCATCTACGGAAATCTGAAATATTTCATTTACACGTCAAAGTATCCTCACAATTTACATAGATTTCATCTGGGAAGCATTTGTTTGAGAAAGAAAAGAGAATTCAGGCAAAAATCCAAATACCAGAGCGAAAAACGTGTCGGAAATACGTATGTTTGATGATCGCTAACGCAATAGTTCAAAGGTAAGGTGGAAATAATCCGGACTGGAAACGGCACAGGCAGGTTTAGAACATTATTACTGCTAACGTGAAGGGTAGCAAAGGGGCTAGCTGGAGGGATGATAGCGCATTAGCGGATGGATGACGTGTGCACGAAAAAGAAACGCGAGTGGATGCTTGTCGTTTAGTTTCTCAGGTTCGCCTTCTGTCCTCTCTTGAAATCGGTGTCCGTTCGTCTTTGGAATGGTGTCGACTGGATGGCCGGTTCGGGTGTCCCTCGTTAGCGCCGGTAACCAAACTCGTCGGCGTCGTCGGCGCGGAAGTCTCCGTAGCGCCAGATGTTGAGCTGATGAGACAGAACGACAGAATTGGTCGCTCCGGAACCCTGAACGCAACGCCTTCAAGAAGACAGGAAGTGGATGGAAACAGAGGGAAAAGACTGGCGGAGCATCCGGTGCTGCGCTGCTGTTGTAAACGTGTCAAATTCTCCATCTCATGTGTGTGTTTGCTGCTCTTTTGGCTCTCCCAAGCATGTGCGCTCAGCTGTTCAGACTGCGATTCATACCTAATTAGCAACAGTGCTAATTAGCGCTAGTTATGGGGGTGAGTGAATGGAGCCAAGCGCAGCAGACTCCGCTGGTGAACGTGAGACTGGCTCACTTCTGGTTTCCTATCCCCGTACACCCCGACCCCCCCCAGACTGGAGGCAGCGTCCCGTATGCGACGACCACGGCTGCCAACGTAAGGAGCGGCCGCTTTAGGAGCGCTATTAGCGCCACAATGTGTTCCTGGTTGGCAAATAAAACCTGTCTGGCTGTGAGGCGAGAAGAGCCGAGGAAAACCAGAGCAGACCATAATGACGGGATCGGCGGGGGTGGGGGGGACTTACCCTGGCGGTCTTGGCGGATTCTTGACTGTTCAGGTACTCTGTCACCTGTAGGAGAAAAAAAAAAAAAGACATTTAGCATTTAGCAGCACTGCTGTGCAGGATGGAGATGCCGTCACCAGGTCGCCATAACAACCAGGGATGTGGTTGGGCTGTACTGAGCGCGCACGTGTCTGACATCCCATCGGTTTGAGCTTCATTCAGAGGAAACCCTCAACACGTCTCAGGGATTCTGCGCTAATCAGCTGATTGATTTTCACCCAGACGTGTTTTGGGCTAATCTTCTGAGGCCGAAATCTAATCGCGCTCCTCGCTTGGAATCAAACTCTGCTGGTCGGACGGCCGTGTGATCTCAATTACCCTCCAATCAAAGCAGAAACGGCTGCTAAATTCAATCAAATCCCGCCACAGATAATAGAGAGCCAATCAGGAAGAGGCTCGCTGATGTCTGGGGGAGCGAGGAGAACTGGACGCCTGCACGGACACGGGAACAAAGGGAGCAGGAGGAAGCCGAGCAGATTGACCGCTTCTGCTAGAACGACCTTTTAGCCTCGGCGAACGGGCCGGTGATGAGTCATCCTGGGGAGGGGGGAGGGGCTGTGCGGCGGCGGCGTAAACTTTGAACGGCGGCTTCCGAAATTGAAGCTAGCGCGACGGATGGCGGCACAAAGGGTTTTATATGGGTGTGATGCATCCAGTTGTGCAGCATGTTCTGTGGCTTTATACACACACACACGCACACACACACGCCAGATGTTAGAACAGTTGAGCGTGGATGGGGCTACGGGGTGCAATTGCTCAGCTAGCTCGCGCGTGTAGGCCGATTCGACCGCCGTGCTGCCAGGACCACAGACCTGCGGCTGCGCACGTGCGAGCGCGCGGCCGGGAGAAAAGTGCGGGAGCGGCACAAGTCATCCATCACTGGCAGCTGAAGGAGAGCTTTTCCCTTTTTCAGAGGTGGCGGCGGGATGGAGGCAGATGCCGCCATATGGCGGAACAAGTGGACTGTGTTTCCATTGGTGGGGCATTTTGGGGGGGAGGGGGTAGCTGAGGGAAGAGCACTACGGCACAATGTGCCCAAATGACGTGCAGCCATGTTGGAAGTCCCACGCTAAGCTCCTTTGTGCTCCCATCAGAAGGGGGGGGACCTCTTCATTTAGCAGCCAATCAGCACGCGGCTGATGACTGCCTTCAGAACGCTCTTTGACGGCTCCTCAACGGGCTCCAGGAGAGCCGCAGAATGGCTCGTTTATGCCACGAAGTCGGGCGGAACTCATCAGGTGCTTCTCCGCAGATAGAGGGAGGAGGAGACGAGGGAGGAGAGGAAGTTGGGCGCCAACGGGAGGACGGAAGGAGACGAGGGGAAGGAAGAGTGTGTTTGGAGGGGATCTGGTGGCAGACGGCGGTGGGCGGCAGCAGCCTGTCTGGATGACCCGACAGAGCTCCCATATGCCAGACAGATGCCACGGTTGGTGAGCAGTGGCCACCAACACTGGCACATAAAGGAAAGGATGGCGTTTGGCTTTGGAGGGGGGGTGGGAAGCATCAGCAGGAAGGTTAGCAGTGATCAGAGGAGCCTCGGGAGGGGGGCGGGTTCATCAGAATATCCGGGCACCGAAGCTGTGTGAAGGTGGAGGACAGGTGGTGCGGCTCTGCTCTCCTGGCTCCAGTGAGCGCGACCGTTTGAGGGTGACGGAGCGAACCCCCCCCCCCCCCATCCCCCCCGGTCCAGGTGGCGCTCTGGTAAACACGGTGTGAAAGCGCTGGAGCTAAGCGAGCGGCTCTTTGACGGGCACTTGCGGAATTGCGCTCGTTTTGAGGGAAAGCCGCTCTCCTATCTGCGCGCGACAGCGATGTCGGAGCATCTGCCGGAACGCCGTCGGAACTGCTCAGATGTGCCCCCGCCGTCCCGAGAGACGCGTCTCACTTGGCGTGTCCTGACATCAGTACTTCGTGGTTCCCAGAGAACACGCCGCTGATGTCAGGAGCACCAACATCTCACGAGGCTCATCATCGGCTTCCGATCTCTCGGGACCGTGGCGGCGCCGCGTTGGCCCCCTCGTGACAGACGGAACGCCGGGGGTGTCCTCGGAGGTGGCCTGCCTCCCTCTCCTGCAGCTTTAGGCGTGACTTCGCCTCTTTATCGTCCTCCCTCATTAACACGAGCGCAGCGACGCAGCCGCCGTGGCGTAGAACTGCCACGTTCGGAGCGAAACAGCCCTCATGAGGTGACTCGAGGAAAAGGAAAACACAATGAAGACAAATACCCGCCTCCCCCGGCCGCCACTTAAAGGCCGTCCTTGAAGGCGTCTTCACGTCCTCTATCGTCCTCCAACAGCCAGACGGAGCCACGAACGCGACCCGAGAGAGTGGGTTAAAAAGAGGCAGCAGAACTACATTTCCCAGAGGGCTGCTGGATAATTAAAGATTCCAGGAGGATTTCTGGGATTCAACAGCTGTTTTCTCCAAAGCTGAGAGGCAAACGCTCGAATAAAGATCTCAAGAACGTCTGGATAAACATTTGCCTTTTAATCTCGTCAGCGGGGAACAAAAAGCATCCCGGCTGAGGTCAATCGGGCCGCCGCCCCTGCCGGTGATTGATAACGGCACGGCGGAGCGCTGACAGACGCGTCCCTGTTTGCAATTGACTTGTAATTAGCAAACAGGAGATTATTAGCTTGTAGGGATAATGCACTTTGGGGAGGCTGTCGGCTAGCTGAGGCGACGGGTCGGCGCCAATCCGCTACTGGGGAACGGCGGCGAGAGGCTGGCTGAGGTGTTGTGACATCTCACATTTGGGGACGTCCAGGCAGGAGATGAAAAACTTCTCTGAAGTGCTTCCGGGTATCTGCCGAGCTAACGACCTTTATCAGTTTCTCCTAATTAGCCCAGAAACACCAACTCCGCACAGGCTCTCGCTCAAAATGGGAAAAGTGAGCCGATACCGACAACGCCGGCCGGGTTCAAAGGGCAAATTCATCTTCCGTGACTTGCAAATAACAGAAGATAACATTTTAAATTACAGCCCATAATTAGGCCAAAGCCGGGTCTGATCGCAAGGCCTCTCCTGATTACACTCCCCCCCCAACATGAAGGGGCTACGCTCACCCCGTTTCTCTGAAAGCAGCCCGCTGATTGGCTGTAAGCTTTCGTCAGCTTTCCTCTTGCCCACCTGACCTAGCAGAGAAGCTAGCGGAGAAGCTAGCAGAAGGCTAACCTCCTGCAGCGTGCCATGTTGACACGTGAGGTCTGTGTGGGTGAGAAATCGGCGAGTTCTTGATTAGAATTAAAGCTCAACGCGGGTAAACAGCACGCAAACCCGACAGATGTGTGGCAGCTTTAGCTTTAATGATGATAAATGCCGGATAAATGCAATAAATGCATTAAATCGGGGAAATTAAAAGCCAGTTTGTTTACATCCAGACGTGGCTCCTGCTGCATCTATCCTTCCGCCGCACATCTGGGCCGCACGCTGAGGTCCGCCTCGCCAAGTCCATCCTCTCAGCTATTACTCGGCTCCCTGCTTATGGACATCTCTGTCCCCGTGTCCCCGGTATGATCCCGATTGCTTCCTATAGGACGGCGGCAGCTGGCGTGCATATGACCAGCTTCCCCGCTCACGCGCTCCTGATAGGAGCATCCAGCTACAACCGTCAGCATCCATATGGTGTGTTCAGTGGCTTCCAGGAAAGACAGGATTTAGGCTGAATGCACGTGGGTGGGGAGGGGGAAAGGGTAAACCCCCCACATGGATGAGAGAGTGTCTCTCTTGGGACAATGCCACCCTGAAGAGCGGGTGTTAACCTTCGGTGCACTTATGAGCGACTATTGATGGGCGCCGAAGCTCCAGCGGACATTAGGGCCCATCTGTTACACAACGCTCAACGCTAAAGTACAGATTACAATGACCATGATCCAATCCCCCCCCCCCCCCCGGATGGATAATGAATAAAGAATGAAGCTGAAATAAAGCTTATCGGACGGACAAAAGTCACTTTTCCAAGGAGGATGAGCGAGAGGAGGAGAGAGAGAGCTGGCACGGGAACATTATGGGAATCTGACTTATCTGTGTGTGTGTGTGTGGGGGGGGGGGGTCCAGAGGTGGACCATTCTATCTGTAGAGTGGTTTTGGGCTCAGCTAACTCGCAAGATAACATTTTTTGGTTTGTTTGTTTTTTGTTTTGCCTGCAAACCACCAACTGTGGGTCAGGGAATTAAGCTCATTATCGCCACAATTTTAAGACTTTTGTCTTTAAAAACAAGTTTCCCCCAAAAAATTAAAAAGGCAACGAGCTCATTTGAAATGTGAAGAGCGCCTCGATGGCACTTCAGCTCACCGGAGCCCAGCGGAAGGCTGGAACCGTCAGTTAAGAAATGGCAGCGCTAACGCTAACGCTAGCGCTCCTACAGATCCCAGCCCCTGAACGCCAAAGAGAAAACCTAAATCTGTGCGCTCTCTAAGCCTATTAGAGCTTCGGCTGAGGGCTTTAATCACTGTCCTTTGTCTATAGGGTCCATTACCCAGAGACTGCATTATGGTCCTTGGCTACTCTTTAGGGGTCAGAGGTCAAATGGCTTTGACAAGGATGCGCGGAGCTTTATTGACCGACTCTGAGGTAGCGGAGGGCTTTTATCACCCTGATTTAGAGCGGCCGGGTCTCCACGTGAGAGCAGACGGATGTCTTTACAGATGTGCCCATGCATCTGCGCCGTTATTCCAAATATGGTCGACATAATGCCGCCGTCTTTTAAATAAGCGTCTGGCTGACTAATATCGGCTGTGGCGGGGACGCGGTAATTGCGGCGGGAATAAATATCCTCCATTTTCCTTTATCTTTCATGTGTACTGTCGCTCCGAGTGCGCTGGGCTAATTAGCATAATGGAAGGAAGAGTAAATGAGCAGAGCTTCACGCTTTGACAAAATGGCTGCCGTCTGGGGCTAATTACAGGGGTGTGGGAGTGGATACTCCACGCTTGGTGGATTGACATTCTGTCTGCGCCTGAGTGAGCGACACGCGGCCCCCATTACCCAACCTTTAGCGCGCCTTGCGCTCAAAGCTAATCTATACTCAAACTGAGAGGAAACAATTGAGGAGATGTAATGTACATAAACATCATTGAAGGAAATGGCCTCGGCAACGGCAAACAAAGGGCTCATTTTCTGTCAAGAATGCTAAGCTACATGCTAACCCGCCACTCTGATGGAAGGACACAGGTGGGCACGTGCAGCAGGGTTATCAATCTGTACCGCGTGTCCCACCAAAGTGCCGGACGAGGACACGGTAAAGACAGCTGGGCGCTAGCTGCATTAGCGCCAGCGGCCGCTCCACCATCCGGGCATCGACGGTTCACCCACCATTTTCTGCAGGTGCTTCTCCTTGCGGACGTCCACCATCACCAGTCCCTCTTTGACCAGGCCCAGGCCCACGTCGTCCTTGGTGTCCCCGAACTGTATCGTGACGTGCGGGCAGGTGGGGCCCGAGTACTCCACGTTCAGGAGGCACTGGCTGTTCTGGATGTCCCTCACCACGCAGTCCACCACGTCGGCGCGGGCGTCCTCCTGGAGACCACAGGAAGTGAAGAGCAGAGATCAATCGGAGCGTCTCCGTGATCCAATCTCGGAAATCTTACCCAGCATTCCCTCATTGTCACCCATGTTTTCGCTCTCAATGATCACCTGGGGTGTGTGTGTGTGTGTGTGTGTGTGTGTGTGTTGGGGGCTTGTCTGAACACACCACAGAGGACAAACCCAAAAAACAAGGATCAGGATCATAGGAGGGGGGGAAAGAGGAAAAATCTAGGTTCGTCTGTGGCCATCATCCACCCCTCCCTACACCATCCATCTCTTTGCTTCGCTTCTTTCTCACCCTGGTCTTGTCTCCATGGCAACTCCCTTCAAGCTAGCCACCTTGGGTGTGTGTGTGTGTGGTGTGTGTGTGTGTGGGCAGGGTAGCTTGTTTGAGCCACTGAGCTAAGGGCCTTTTTAGTCTCCGTTCTCCCTCCTGGTCAACCTGTTCCAGGTACCTGGGGGGGGGGGGGCAGGAGGGGACCAGAAAACACTCACGCAGCCGAGCAAGATGGAGGACAACCGCGCTTTGATGATATTCAACTTATCTCACATCCTCCAGGAAGTGAAGACATTGAGCTCCGGCATCAGGGGACGCCGGCAACAACCTCCCCCGAGTGGCGGTAAGAGCAGCACGCCGCGCTGCCAGCGGGAGTGACGCGGCGGCGAGATTTAAAGGAAGGAGATGGAAAACACATGAAAGGCAAGAGGGAGCCAGGGAGGAGAGACGGATGGAGAGTGACAGGGAGGGAGGAGGAGGAGGAGGAGGAGGAAGGTGTGTGTCAGCTCAACATGTGGCGCCGCTCCAGGTTGTGTTTGATGCCTCCGTTTAACCGACGGGACACTTTTTCTTTGCCTTTTATCCACTTCCTGCTACTGGCCGACCCTCAACGCTGCCGCCGTCTTCGCTTCCTGTTCTCAACTTGCCGGCGCTTGTTGCCAGAGCAACCAGGCCGCTTTTCGCCTCCGTTATAAAAGGTCCCCACAAAACCGCCCGATCAACCGGGGAGGGGATCGGCAGCCGTCGAGGCCCGCGGCGACGGCAGTCCGAGCAAACGCACCCAGAGGTAAACAAGAAGGTCGGAGCGGCGGCGGCGGCGTCAGGACGACCTTTGAGACGAGCGAGGCGACGCAAAAAACAGGAGTGAAGTTCTTCCAGCCAGCTAACGCTCAATTATTCTCCAATTTACAGCCAAATCAAGCGGCGGCCTGATAAAGACGGCGGCCGTCTGCTGGAGATCACATGAATTATGCAGCACCCCCCCCCCCACCACCACCACCACCATCCCCCCCCCCCCCTTCAACCCTGAGTGGGACTCGGACGCTTCTTATGACAGCTAAAGTTCAGAAACTGAGGCTGGTGGGGGGTCAGGCTCATACTGGCCGGCACACTTACGTCCTCTGGGACCTGGATGTAGGCGAAGGTGTACTCGGTGGCCTGTGCCGGCAGGGTCCTGACGCCGAAGGCGGGGGGGATGGCGGCCAGGCGGGTGGACGGCACCACTTCTCTCTGAGGGGGGGGAAAAGACATCAGAGCTCAGATCAGACTCAGGTTGACACAAATCAGCCAATCAAATCCCTTTAAGAGACGCGTCCGGAGCTTTAATCCCGTTTCCCTTCGGGACACCTGGACGTCACCTCTGCGAGGACAGTTTACGAGTGTGTGGGGGGGGGGGGGGACGGACAGATGTCATCTGGTGGCTTAAGGAGAGCGGGCTGGCGCGCGTCGCCGTAGCGACCGCCGCGCAGCTGTTTCTACAGCAGCGCCGAGGCCCTTTGCACCGGGCTCCATCTGCTCCTCGGCTCAGCGCTGAGCCGCAGCAAAGACGCCGGGACCCCGATCAAAGACGCCACTTTCAAAAACACAAAGAAAAACAAAGAGAAACGGCGCTTCCGCCATTGATTCGCCCTCTGGTTCGGCTACAGGCGCCGAATGCTAATCCTGCTCTCCGGCTTGGCCCGCTCCCCCAGATTAATTATCATAAAAATAAATTGCTCATTAGTATGCGCCACATTTCTGCTGCCGCGCAGCAAAGATGTGATTAATTTGACAAAGCCGATGTGAGCGATGACAAACGGAGGAACGCGCCGACGGGAAGCCAGACATAGGTGGTCGTTAGAGGTGGGGAGTTAATTTAACGACCCCCCCACCACACACACACACACACACCCTGGATTAATGTGTTTGCTGGACTGTACAGTCTAGACAGGATAATCTAAACCTTTATGGCGGATTGGAACGTTGGGATTCATCAACGCCGCGTTAGACTTGGACGGGAAGCGTGGGTTTTAAAAGTGAAAGTGAAAGTGGTGGCGTAATAACTCAGGCTCTGACCTCCGCCTGAGACAGGCGGCGCTATTAGCGGCTAATAGCTGATGAGTCAAAACTACAAAATGGCGAGTCGGACGTCGGCTGAGGGTTCGGAGGATCACACCTTCAGCAGAATGCCAGAACGCATCAGGTCTGCCAGGCTGTGTGTGTTGCCCCCCACCCCCCGTCCCCCGTCCCCCCCCCCGGCTCCATGCTCAGAGGTCAAGTCACACACTGTGCCACTCCAGTGCAGCATGGGAAAAAAAGCACCTGAGGGCCCGGCTGATTACGTGAGCCGCTTGGTGATGCGAGTGGGTGGAAACACACCGACGATGGAGTGAATTCATCAGCATCCATGGGGGGGGGGGGGGAGGGGGGGGCGAAACAGGACTGAAAATGATTCGCGACCTCGGCTGTAAACAACGAAGCCCGGCTGCATCATATTTGCCCTGAAAACAGCCGAGGAGATTAAAGAAGGCTTCGGAATGTTGTAATAAACAGCCGAGTGTGTGAGGAGGTGCTCGGAATCCCTCCTCAAATAACAGAAACCCCCCCCAAAAGTTCGCTGGCGGGCACATTTGGACACAACAGCTGGATGGAGGATCAAATATTAACGGGCCGATCGCTGGCTTCAGATCTACTCACGTTGCCGTAGTCGATGTAGAAGACGTGGACCTTAGCAGGAGACTCAACCTTCTCCACTCTGGCTCGGTACCTGGAGGAGAGGGGGGGCACAGTAAATTATTCTGGGCTTATTTCCCTGGGGAGGGGGAGTTGGAGGAGTTGTCTGTTGTGACGGTGGGAGAGGATCAGTGAGGGGGGGACGGGGGGAGGCAATAACGGGCAGAAGCTCCCGAGCGTTTCTCCTCGTAGCCTCAACTTCAGAGCTCATCGCAGAACCTGACGACAAAGTGGTTGCAACAGGGAGGACGAGAAGATGGGGGCTAATAATCAGAGGTGCTGGGGGGGGCAAATAACCCCCTAATGGATCCAGACCTTTGTGCACAGGGAGGGGGGGTATGTGAAGGAAGCAGCTGTGTCTTAGAACCAGTTAAAAACAAAAATAATCTGTTTTTTCATCTTTTTTTGTCCCTGCCATTACAGCCCCCCCCCCTCCCCCCGTGTGACTTTTATCTGTCCCCACGACCATCTGTAAAGGACTGACGCTGATGATGATGTGTGTGTGTGTGTGTGTGTGTGTGTTCCTGTGAGTGGCTGGTGCTGAAACGTGCCAGCGAGCTAATTACACCGTGCGTGTCTGCGGATTAAGTAGAGACGCGGTAAAACTGGAAAAGCAATTTCTGGTGTTCCAGGATGGTTCCAGGTGATCAGACGGCCCGCGGAGCCTTTCTGATAGATTTTCACCAGGTTAGCTGACTAATCCATCTCAGATGCGAGGTCCGGGATTAGGTTAGCGGCCCGCTAATGGGCTGAGGTCATCGGGGGGCTCGTCAATATTTTCCACATTTGTTAAAGTGTTCCGCTCACCATTCGCCGTCGGCGAACTTGGCTATGCAGCAGTCGCCCCGGCGCGCGGCGTAGGACCCCTCCACTGGCGGGTGGGCGGCGATCTCCGCCCTCATGGTCTCCATCAGACTCTCCAACTGGGCTCCTGCGGAAGAAGACGCACCATCGGATCATTCCCGCGATTCCTGACACAACCTTGGAATTTACACCCTCCTGTTTTTGCCCCGCAAAGTCGGGGCAGCTGCAAACGCATTAACGCCGCGTCGCTAATGCGGCTAAAACCCTGCCGGAGAAATACGGCCCGAGAGCTAAACGACCCGGCTCTCCCGAAGTGCCTTCACGCTCCATCATATCTTGCATGGCTGACCCATTATGGCGGATTAAAGGCGAGAGCGTGGCTGTCGATATGGCGGGAGCAGAGAGGAATCAGATAGCGAGTCAGCGCTCCGTGAATTCAATGACTTAAGTGGCAGCCTCATTTGTACCCATCAGTTGCAATTGGGGAGCTGATTGTGAGCCGGGCTCAGGGAGCGGATCTGGACCGGAGCCGCTCCTGCCGCCGTCTCACAGCCGCTTTCTTTGCGTAGAGCCCAGTTAGCTTTTGCGCTCGCGCTTACAAATAGTGGCACTTTGAGCGGCTAGCTCACTGAAGAGGCTAACAAGAGGTCATTTGGACCAGGAGGAGGACTGAGTGATGGAATGAGACTGTAGGACTGAAGCTGAAGCTGTGGTCAGCACCGCTCTTACTGGTAGTGCAGGAACGTGTCCCAGTGGGAACAGTTCCCCGGCACCGGTGACTAGATCCCGACATCCAAGTGTGAAAACGACTCACAAGTGTCTCTGGGGCTTGAAGGGCTCAGGTTCTACATCTGCTAGCATGCTAAAGCAAGAGGAAAAGCTCAAGTTTAAAGGCAAACACAAGTGTTAGCGTGCGCATTAGCCTATTATCAAGCGCAAACACCCCCCGCCAAAACGCACACCTGTATTTGCGCCTTGCCTGCTGTGTTGGGCTCCCCCCGCCACCAGCTGGTATTTATGCAGGACGCAGAACAAGTAAATATAAATAATGATGCTGTTTTCCGAGGGTTATCTGTGCTGAGACAGCCGCCAGCAGCCTGGAAACCTTCATTAGCATCATGTCAAACTTCAAGAAAAACAGCAGCGGGGGGATTCAGGCTGGAAGGAAAAGAGCGAGTTGGATGGCGGAGATGGGGGCCAGGGCAGAATGGGGGTGGGGGATGGGGGTGGGGGGGTCCAAACACCTCACTGGCCACCCACCGCTGCGCCGCTACTGCTGATGAATGCAGTGGAGGGAATAGAGGTAGAAATACACACACAGACAAATTCATCCTCAGCATTCTGCAGAAAAAGCAGTTTTTAGAAAACATGTCAGAGGAATTGCTCCTTGAAACCAACGTGCGCGGGCACGTGCGCGCTCAGAGGGGGGGATGCGGTTGCGTCACTCTAGTGCCGACTTTGTGGAACGGCCGGGGGCTGCAGCCGTCACAGCCAGCCACCCCCGCGAGTTATTAGTCTAATTAAGAATGCTAGCTGCGCTCCCTCCTTCTCGGAGGACCGGCGCACATTTCCGCGCTGACACATATACGTATCCCTCCTCCCCGGCCACGTCGGGCTTGGAAGACCTGAATAAATGACACATGAGCCCCAGAAGTGCTCGACCGTCGTCCAACGTATGAAGACTTAATGGGCAGAGGCTCTTAGCTGAATCTAATTAGCATCCGTTATTCATGCAAACGCCAGAGAAGGATCGAGCCAAAGTGAAGAGGCGCCTCCGTAACTGCAGGTACATTAAACGGTCCTGGTCACATGACCACTGCCGGGAAGTTTTTGCTTTCATTTCCGCCTCGGATCCGTGGGGAGAGGCCACCCGGATATAGCATAGCTAGCTGAAACTGCAGTGTGGAGCTAATACCGGACTCTGTGTGTTCCAACTTTTCCCGGCCTAACTGATGAGGAGAAGCCAGCCGGGCCCCGCGGGCTTTAGTTGGGGCCATGAGGTCAAAGGCCGTTGACAGTGCAGCGTTATGGATCGCCGATTTTAACAAGATGACTTACAGCCTGCTGTGACCCATAGATTCACTCCAATTACTTCCTGGCCCAGGCCGCCGGCGCCATAACGAGGAGACGCCGGTCTGATGGTGACGGACATAAATCCCGGGATCTTTTTCTCCTTTTAAGAGGATGAAAACCTTGAAGTCCTGAACCGCTCCACAGCCCCCGTGGAGACAAACAGCTCACTTTGGCGCGCGAAGAGGGGGGTTGTTACTCGGGCTTCCTGGACGGAGCCGGACTTCATCCACGTGCTTCCGTCTCCACGTGGCTCCTGACCGGATGTTCGCCATAAAAGGTTGAATCCGCATGGTTGAATCGCTGTGGACGAGCATATCATGGATGTGGGGGCCCTAGGAGGGGTTGATAGAGCGCAGGTTCTCTCAGGTGGGTTGGGAATAAACGTGGACATTATAGAGGGAAGTGGAGCTGGGACGCCCCCCCATGAGGGAGCCTCAACCCTGTTAGCCGCGTGAGGTTAGCGGCGCGAGGTTAGCGACGCGGGCCCCCGAGTGCTCATTTTGTGCTGCGGAAGGAGCCAAAGCGTCGATCTAAAAAGTGCTGGCTGCTGCGGCTCCTCTCATTACCCCCCCCCACCCCTTTTTTTGTGCTCTTCCTCATTGCGTAATTTGTTTATCCACCATTATGGCTGCAGCTGTTGGTAAATCACATGTAATTACGCTGCGAACGCCCAGCGCAGAGTTGGAAAGTTGACGATAACACCCTCGCACGTCAGACCGGGGGGTGGGGGGGGCTTCTAGGGCGGCCAAAGGTGTGCGAGCGCCGACCAAAACGCCCTTTTGCTACACAACCCCAGGCTGAAGTGGATTCTATTAAGCTGTTTACAGGGGTCGTTCAAATCATAGAGGGGTAAATAATCACAACACGGCTGAGACAGAGGGAGAATACCCTGGATTGGGGGGGGGTGGTCACAGGTATGGATCGGGGGGGCCACCAGTGGAGATGATTCCACTGGGAGGCCTGCGTGCACGAGCTGGTCAACAAAGTATCCGGATATGTGCACTGGGGGGGGCTCCGCTCCCATGTCAGCCTCTGCCAGGTACTGGGGAGGCCACTTCCTGTTTAACCCCCCCCCACCACAGGGATCTATGGATTATCTCTCTTGTAATACCCCCACAATGCCAATTACGCCGTCTCATTCGGCCCTTCCCAGCAGTCTGGAGCCTTTTCCAGCAAATTACCGTTTCTGTAATTGGGAACGCCATCAGGAGGCTCCAAACAGAGGCGGCATCTGCGGCTCTGCCTCCCATCAGCCCCTTCTTCACCACCTGTCGAGGCTCATTGACTCCATCTAATGCCCCCGCTTTGATTGCGCCGAGTCCAAATATATTCGCGATACGGCCGCGTGCAACGTTTGGGGAACGCGGCCGGCGACGACGACGCTCCGCCATTAAGCTTCAGGCAACGGAGCGGGAAGTTTGACATTAGCGGGAGACAAAAAAAAGGGAACAAATGGGGATGAAGATGAGCATTTTCCACCTGAAAAGAAGCGAAGGCTGCTCGCCGCTAACCCCGCACGCTGGTTGACCTTTCAGAAGCTAACTTGTGTACCCGATTTAATAATGAATGCCTCGGGAGGCCCGGGGGGGGGGCTTTGACCTCTGAATATTACATCGGCTGCAGTGACGGAGGGCCGCCTGGAGGAAGCTGAACGCGTGTGGTCGACGGGCGTCATGGCGAGCTCGCTCACGACGCCCGTCTGAATAAAACATGGCGGCTGAAGGAGAGCCGGGCGCTAATTCTTGCTAATGCAGCTAATTCAACAGAGGCTAGCGCAAAAATTCAAAGTAATTCACTGGTTTCGTTCCCGGGCAGAGCTGGAGAGGAATTAAAAGCGCTCTAATATGACGGGGTCGTTAAACGATTCAGCGCTCGTTAACACCGTCGTCGCTTTAACGTTCCTCTTCTGCCGCTGGAATCCACAATTTGATCGTTTTTAACTTTGTTTTCAAGTGACACGGTGAACAAATGACTTTCTCAAACGGCTGAGATGATGTAATGTCACCACGCGCTGGTGCAACCGTTAATTATCTCCCCCCCCTTCGCCGTCTCTGGCGCGACGCCCGGAGCCCCGCCGAGACATATTTCATCCGAAAAGGAAGAAATGAAACAATCGGATATTAAAATAAGCTGGAACCACAGAGTTAATAGAATCTGATGAGGACGTGCAACGGAGAGGCGGGCGACCCCAGAAATGAATCCCAGTGACGGAAGTTCAGCAGGAAGCAGGGTGGAAGATAAACCGGCTCCCAGCATGCACTGGTGGGAGCAGCGGGGACGGAGCGGCGCCATCGGAGACGGCGCCGGTGCCTCGCTCTCGTGCAACAGCCCCGGATGCTGCAAGCTAACGTGAGCTAAACGTCATGGGCGGATTGATGAAACGCTGATCAATCGAGATCATAACGAGGCAGCGCGCCTCCGCGAGGGCGTGGAGGGCGGAGTTAGCGAGGCCAAGGATTCCGCCTCCAACCCCCCCTCCAAACACCCCCCCGCAGAGAAGCGTTTGCCTATCACGCTTGCGTGGAGATATCTATACGTTAAAGAAACCGACAGCGTAATTAGAAGTGAATAATTTAAACAGGAGCAGAAGAAAAAAACAACAACAAAGCACTCAGGACCCCCGAGAATGAGAGATATTATCCTCCGCAAATTACGAGCATCATTTTGAAGATAATTGCGTGGGGATTAGAGCGGCGCGATATATCTAAAATGTATCCTCAGCGTAATATTCGCCGCGCTATACGGTGCAGCCTGCAGAGGCCGTAAACATACTGGAGGATGAGCCGGGGGGTCCTGGGGGTCCCATAAAGACAACATGTGTTGTTTGGATGCTTCCAGCGGCGCTCTCGCCAGCGCTGAACAGGAGGATCCTGGAAACCCCCCCACCCCGACTCCGAGAACCACAGAGTCCAACGCTGGTGGAGTTAGCATTAGTTAGAGTTTAGCATCGGTTGCGCTCATCTTCGGTCTGAACGCTCCGAGACGAGAGGTTTCTGAGCGGGCGGAATCGCGCCTCAAAGCGGAGTTTTCTCCGGAGCGCCGAGGGCCGGGGCGTTAGAGGGGACGCCCGATCCGGAGCGCCGAGGGCCGGGTCGTTAGAGGGGACGCCCGATCCGGAGCGCCGAGGGCCGGGGCGTTAGAGGGGACGCCGATCCGGAGCGCCGAGGGCCGGGGCGTTAGAGGGGACGCCGATCCGGAGCGCCGAGGGCCGGGGCGTTAGAGGGGACGCCCGATCCGGAGCGCCGAGGGCCGGGGCGTTAGAGGGGACGCCCGATCCGGAGCGGCGAGGGCCGGGGCGTTAGAGGGGACGCCCGATCCGGAGCGCAGATCCCATCGAGCCTGTTCCGATGGTGCAGATGATAACAGCCACAAACAGGAGATCCAGCCTCCGCTTTCAAAGCTGACGTGAGAATAGAGACCCAGGAATGGGATGAGTGTGTGTGTGTGTGTGTGTGTGGGGGGGGGGGGGGGGTAAACGTGGTGATATTGTAAAGCACTCCGCTTGTATGATTTTACAGGCCCCAACACTTTGATGTGCTCTTCAAGGGGCTTCTATGAGAGAGAGGGAAGGATGTTAGGGGGGGTGACCGGCGGGGGGCCAAGACGGCTCAGGTTTTTCGCCCCTGCTGTGAACGCGCTTTAAGTCTCGTGCGCGGACGCAGCCCGATTAAAGAGGAGAGACTAAATAAGAGCAGCTGGATCATCTGAACTCAGGTGATGGATCTCCCGGCTCCTCCCTCAGCGGGAAACCATGGAGCATCTGGGTGCCCGAGGAGACGCCGGAGCTCTGGGTGTGAAACTACAGCGAGATGATGGAGGGACGGCGCCCACCAGGGCCGCACGAGTGATGGGCTTATTAGTGGGGGGGCGCCAGACTGGCAGCAAATGAATTAATTACAGTAGTGAGGCAAATTAAGAGGCGGCCAAAGTCAATTTCACAGGCTCTGCAAGTCGAGGCGACATATGGGGGGGGGGGGAGGAGGAGGAGCCGGGACCACGGGACAACTGGCCGGCGATGAAAGGACGGACATTTGCATCGAGGCTTCCAGGACCAGCCGGTGCTCAGGTTTGTAGATGAGGTCAGCTCGGTAACTTTCTCAGACTGTGGGTGCGGCGCTCTAACATACGCCCCCCCCCCGCTGTAGGAAGCAGCCGTGCGAGGATTCCAGGGAATGTTAGCTTCTCCGAACTTTCCCCTCATTTCCTCCCCCATCAGCGTTGACGTGTGGGGACGGCGTGATTTATTCCCTTCATTCGGGGATGATAACAAATGGGGCGTCCTTTGTTTGGTCTCCTGCACGGGGAGGGGGGGGGGGGGGCGCCCAGGGATCAGGTGAATGTCAGAGCGCTGGAGATAATTGACACTCATAAAGTCAGTCTGGCGTTAAAGGGAATAAAAGCACAACAACCGGGGAAACGCACCTGTTGACATCCGCCCCACACGGGTGCGCTTGTTTTACATGACGCTAAACACGGCTCCACGTTACCTGTCTCCACGTCCTGGGTGTAGAAGTGCAGGGTGTCGGTGATTTCCGTGACGTACACCGCTCTGTACTTGGCCACGCGCTCCTTCTCCTCGGACACGTGCACAAACTCTTCGGCTGGTTTCTCCTCATAATTGGCCCAGACCTGCGAAACACACACAGTGATGCCGCTTTAGCGCCACGTAACGATCAGAGCTGGCGTATGACTCTTGCTAACGCTAGCAGAGCAACGATGACCGCAGCGACTCCAAGAACGGCCGGAATGACTGTTTTAATGAGAAGAAGCAGATGATTCAAGTTTCTGGGAGGAGAAGACACTCTGACAAACTGGATTTAGTCAAAAAAAGATCTATAGACTTGCTACATTAGGTGCCATTAGCAGTCTGGATTGACATCATTCCAGTCCCTGAAACCGTTAGCGCTTTTGTTTGGGCTCAAGCCCCAGTTGAGAGGAAGGATTTGATCTTGATCAGCTGACAAACTAATGACGACTTCACGACATCATTAATACAAACCTGCAGGAAAAAAACACACATGTACAAGTAAAAGTGGTGTAAAGAAGTGTGTGTCAGTAGGTTGCATCCTCCGCGCGGCATCAAGGTTAGCGCTCTTTCCGGCCCGCGGGGATAAACGGGGCAGGAGGCTCATTAGGAGGAAGTGCTCCTCGCCTCGGGCCACATATCAAAGCGCCCGCCTGTCAGGAGGTGTGTTTGTGAGCGCGCGTTTGGGAATGCAGAGAAAATAGCAGGACGCAGTCAGGGCTGAATGAAACGTACGCGCAGGTTCAAGTGCAGCAATCGTCTAAATCACGTCGCCCAACAGGACGGGAGGGGGAGGGGGGGGGAGTGAGAGTGGACGCTGCGATTGGAGATCACGATGGAACCCTTCACACGTAAGAGAGCTAATTATTTAGCTGCATGCTCTCATGAAGCTAATTAGATTAGCTGGTTTGAGTGTTGACTTTGGATGAGACTCGGTGATTAATAACCACGGCTTTGTTTAAAAAAAATAAAAAAAAGCCTCGACGAGGCGACAGCGTCCGGTGGGTGCACGGGCAAGCGATGGGTGGAACACGGCCAAAAGGTCACAGTCAAAACTAAGTAAAGGCTCTCAACTATAACGGCCGAAACAAGTGATTGAACAGGCCGCTGCTGCTTCGCCTAGCGGCTAATAAAAGGGTCACGCTACACGATTAGCTGCAATTTTTCCCCATCGCATAAATGCTGGGACGAAAAAAATAAAGCTGAGGAGGAAACGGTGGAGCGAGGGAGGGAAGCAGGGAGAAATCCGAGAGATTGAGGGCAGGCGAGGTTAATGAGGACTGAAAATGCAGCCACGCTTCAAAAACCCCAAGATCAACCAGGATTTTACTTTATGTATTTATTTTGGAGGTGGTGGGGGGGGGGGGATACGGAGACACCTGCATTATTAGCATCACGCGCTATATGCGCACTCACAAACGGGAAAAAGGCTGGAAATAAACCTGCTTCCTTGGCAAATGAGCTGCGGTGGCTCTGCTTTTAATTAAACCTGCCACACCAATTAGGGATTACAAAGATTAGAGTGTCAGCGTTCATTAGCCTGGCGGGAAAACCCCCGCCGCCGCCGTCGTGACTGGACGCCGAGCGCGGGCGCCCTCTTCACCTCCGGCTTCGGGTTGATTGCCGATGCCAGAGCGGCGCAGGCAGGTGAGAGGACACCTGTGAAGCGTCACATCTTCCACTCTTCCACACCTTCAGAGTCCGCTTTGTTCAGAGAACGGCGTGGCGGCGTGCTCGCGGCGCCCCCGGGGCCGCTGACCTTCCGTGAGCAGCCGACCGTCCTCTTTGTTCCGCTCGAGCGCGGGAACGCGGCGGCCAGGAGATTTGGCCACCGGAACTGACAAACACCAGGACGGGGAGGAGGAACGGACAGACGCCGGCCGGGACGCCACCGCCCAAAACGCCGCGGCCGGGCACGGACAGATGGCGGGCTCGGCTGACCTCGATGACCCCCCGAGTCCAGCGGTTTAGAGTGATGCCTGATTAAACAATACAGCGATTCTCGGAATGACTCGGATGAGCTTTGTTTCCATTCCCACCTGTATTACCCATAATCCTCTTTTCTCCTGATGAAACTCCACCGGTCACAGCTGGAGGCCGCGCGTGCGACGCCCGACCTACGTTGGAGTCTCCTCACTGGGAACCAGTCAGGTGAAGGAAGGCAAGGACAGATGGACGGGGGAACGCCGCGGCGGTCGCCAGAGCGAAGGGGGGGGGGGGGGTGATACGGAGACACCTGCATTATTAGCATCACGCGCTATATGCGCACTCACAAACGGGAAAAAGGCTGGAAATAAACCTGCTTCCTTGGCAAATGAGCTGCGGTGGCTCTGCTTTTAATTAAACCTGCCACACCAATTAGGGATTACAAAGATTAGAGTGTCAGCGTTCATTAGCCTGGCGGGAAAACCCCCGCCGCCGCCGTCGTGACTGGACGCCGAGCGCGGGCGCCCTCTTCACCTCCGGCTTCGGGTTGATTGCCGATGCCAGAGCGGCGCAGGCAGGTGAGAGGACACCTGTGAAGCGTCACATCTTCCACACCTTCAGAGTCCGCTTTGTTCAGAGAACGGCGTGGCGGCGTGCTCGCGGCGCCCCCGGGGCCGCTGACCTTCCGTGAGCAGCCGACCGTCCTCTTTGTTCCGCTCGAGCGCGGGAACGCGGCGGCCAGGAGATTTGGCCACCGGAACTGACAAACACCAGGACGGGGAGGAGGAACGGACAGACGCCGGCCGGGACGCCACCGCCCAAAACGCCGCGGCCGGGCACGGACAGATGGCGGGCTCGGCTGACCTCGATGACCCCCCGAGTCCAGCGGTTTAGAGTGATGCCTGATTAAACAATACAGCGATTCTCGGAATGACTCGGATGAGCTTTGTTTCCATTCCCACCTGTATTACCCATAATCCTCTTTTCTCCTGATGAAACTCCACCGGTCACAGCTGGAGGCCGCGCGTGCGACGCCCGACCTACGTTGGAGTCTCCTCACTGGGAACCAGTCAGGTGAAGGAAGGCAAGGACAGATGGACGGGGGAACGCCGCGGCGGTCGCCAGAGCGAAGGGGGGGAGGGCAGGGGTCTGAACGCTGATGAAAGGTGGCAGCGTGTCAATTCCAGCCCTGCCTCCGAGTGTGTGTGTGTGTGTGTGTGTGTGTGTGTGTCTGCTTAATTGAATTCCCTGAATCAGATTTCCATTCAAGAATTTTGCTTTCAGCCCTCTATGAAATGACGAATGTGGAGCTGCATTAAATACACCCACGGGGGCTCTCATTAACTAGTCCAGGGCTGCTCATAACCTGCCATAACCAGAGGAGACCCCCCCCATCTATTTAGCCCCCTTCTGTCCCCATTGAATGGAACTGATATTTTAGTCATCATCTCCTCAAAGCCTTTAAAATTCCAACCATGTGTAACATGATCAAAGACAGGCAGAGCAGCTCATTAGACCTGGAGCTGTGAACACGGAGCACGTGTGGGAAGGTGGACGACCCCGGACTCTCCTACCTGCCCCCCCCCCCGACCGTCTCTCACACAACACTGGGGGGCTCTTCAGTTTAATGGACACCCGCCAAATCAAGTTCTGAATGGGTAAAAAGAGGAAAAAAGCTTCTCTATATTGATCGGAGTCACGCTGCGAGTTGAGTGACAGGTGTCGCAGCCAAGCCACGTTAACCAGTCGCCGGCGCCCGACCCGAACAGGCCCCGCCTACAAGGTTAAGAGGGGTTGTTGAGGGTACATTAACCCTGATCAAACTCCTCGCCCCGGTGGGATCAGTGAGAGGGGCATCTGTGGCCGTCGCCGGGGCTGATTTACAGGCTGCCCCCCCCCCCCCCTGTCCTCGTAGTCACACTTAATACGCAGCAGCTCCGCGTCGTAAAACCCGCGTGTGCGCGCGGGGCCGCCGCGGCGGCCTTGGGAGGAACGGGCCCTGCAATGTCGGCGCGACATTATCCCTGCCACGGCGGGCTAATGCGGGACGACTGCTTATGAGCCCGCAAGGCCACACGTGTGGACGCAGGAGCAAAACACGTCGGCCGCGCACGGAGAAAAAAGAAGAAGAAGCGGCGCAGCACCGTTCGGGGTGACGCTCATTTGTCCTGACAGATTTTATCTGTGTGATAGAAGCAAAAACAACAGCAAAAAAAAGCTAAATCTAAGGACTAATGGACTTCTGAGATAACCCCCCCCCCCCCACTGGAAACCACGTCTAATCTTCTTACGTAACATTAGCCGATACTGGAGGTGTCCGCTATCGCCGCCCCGACCAGTGGGAAGCGAGCGGGGGGGGGGATGAGTCCCTCAGATGTGGTTACTTAGCAGATAAATTATGCATTAAAACTGCACAGGTGGTGTGGGACAGGCTTTTTAGGTGGGGGGGGGCGCAGGCAGAGCAGCTGGGGGAATTCAGGGCTGAAGCGAGGGAGAAGAAGAAAGAGGAAGATACTCCGGCTTCATATCACAGCAAACAGATGTTCTGCCGCAGAGGTGGCAGGAAGGCAGCGGGGCGACTCAATGCTGGCTTACGCAGCTAATATGGCCGCCCCCCCCCCCTCCTGCTGTATGCTTACACACACGGTCACACTTAACAGCCGAGGCCTTGGAAGTGACCCGAGGATGTCTTTCTGGGAACTAAAACCTCTTCCTCGACTGTGTCGGCTGTACAGCGGAGCTGTTAGCACGTCTGTTAGCACGTCTGTTAGCACGTCTGTTAGCACGTGCTGGAAGCATGCTTCCAGCACTCTTAAAAAAACCAAAACAACAAAAACAACCCAGTCAAATTTAACGAGGACTAACTTGGATGAGACAGACATCGCTGATAAGTGTTGTGATCTGTTAGAGGGCATGGTGTTACCATGGCAACTGCAAATGGGAGCGCATAAGCGATGGAGGAGACACGTGCGAGCGTGCTCACGTCCACACCTGTGCCGCCGCCTTTGCGAGACGCTCTCGGCTGCTGGTGCTGCACGAGCGGGGGCCAGACACTCATTACACACACACACACACACACACGTGGTCCCCAGAGGCACCAGCTCCAACATATGGAGCCTTATGTCGAGTGGGTCGTTCCCTCCCCTCCCCCCCCCCGACCGGAGCGGCGGCGGCGAGCGTCTTCAGCCATTAAAGGCCGATCGAGTCTAGCGAGACGTCATCGGAGCAAAAACAAAAGCGGCGCTGGGGAATAAGAGGCAATTAAAGGAGAGCAGCTGCATGTGTGAGGGCAGACGCTCGATCTTCAGAGGAGCAACTGGGAGATGGGATCTCATACATGACGGCGGCGGGCGGACATGCGGCGCGCTGATCACATGTTCTTGACTCTCTCGCTTCCACCTTTTGTCCAACTCCTCTTCCTCTAATGACCTTGATGCCAAATGGCTGAAAACTGGTGGCTTCTTTCTATAAATACGCCAGCGAGGAGCAGGCGGGACAAGAGGGCGGGCCCAAATGAACAACCGTGGTCGGGCAATTTCAGCCCCCCCCCCCGCTTCTCCTTTCATCTGCCGTGAGACTCGTTACGTCTTTGGACGCGTCTCAGATTATCGTCTCAGACGGAGCGCTTTGTCTGATCACTGGAAATTACAGGCGACCGTCAAATAACGAGAGAGGGGAGATAACGAGGAGCCAAGCGGAAGGTATGAAACCACGATTAAGAAACAGGAATACTTCGGCGCCGCGACGCACAAGTACGCAATCCAAAGGCAATTAATCAACTTTTTAATTAACGACGTGTTCTGTCCTGGGTTGCCACGGCTGTTGCCATGACGACAGTTTCCCTGGGTGGCGTTATCTCGCCTTTCCCCTCCCTCTGCCTCCCGTTCTCTGATCATTTTTCTCGCGGATCGCTCCTTCTGCCCCCCCCTTCCTCCTCTTATGAAAAAACAAAAAATAAGGTGTCGGGAAACATGAGAAGCGGCGGGGGGGCGGGGGGGGGGGGGAGTGGGATGGTGATCCTATCAATCAAAGCCCCCTCAGGCGTTCCCACATGTGGGAAAACACGTATGTATCCGACGGATGTGGCTTTATGTCCCAGGCCCGCCGGCTCTGTGGCCGGCCTTTGGATGCCCTTTGACTGGGGGGAGCGCCGCTAAACTGGGAACGACGCCATGGTTCTACTGACACGGGAAGGGGGGGGGGGGGGCAAGAAAAGAATGCAGAGGAAAAACTAACTGAAAAGGGAGAGAAAGGAACTCAGACTGGTACCACAGCAGGAATCGGAAGCGCAGCGATGACGAGAGCCCGTTTATGTAACAGTTTTTTCCCTGAGGGGGGGGGAAGGGGGGGGGGGGGGCACAGAAACGTACACAGCCACCAGAGTGGTCTCATTCTCTACGTTTAAGAGAGGCTTTCCTGCAAGAAGCCAAACAGGAGGCACTGAGAGTGGAGTGGCCTGGATAACTGAGGCGGATTCCTTTGGAAAAAGAAAAAAAAAGTTAATCAAAAGTCTTCCCGAATTCCTCCACCCTCCCTTTTCCATCAAGTTGTCCCTCCTTTGGGGGGGGGGGGGGGGGGGGTTTAACGTTAAATGCATTCTGCACGAACGGGGCCACTTTACTCTGAAGGACGCGGCGACCTTGAAACGCCTCCACGGACGCTCGATGGAGCGCCCAAACCCGGCGAAGGGATTTCCTAGCGAAGTGAGATGTCAACGCGACGGGAAACTGGGAACAGCGGGAGAACATCCGGCCGCGTTCACCGGAGAGCGGCTCCACTGTCGACGTTATAAAAAATGTAAGGTTTTTTCAAGCGGCTCCTGCAGAGATACGGGCCGGGCCACGTTGTTGAGGGGGACAGTAGATGAGTGAAGGCAACAAAGAGCGCGTGAGGTGAGGGAAGAAGAAGAACCGAGCCCTGATTGGGGGGGGGGGTAACAAAAGCAGCAGCAGTGTGTGAAAGATGAACGCAGGAGAACTTAAGAGCGGCTGCTCAGCCAGGACGTCGGGGTGTGTGAGCAGGTAACGGGGTGAGTCGTGCACGGCCAGACGTGTCTGGGTGGCTGCGTAACAGCAGCATGATCACATTAGAGGAGACGCATATTCATAAAGGTCAGTGTTCCCAGGCAACCGGGGGCTCGTACCTTAGCGGCGCCGACAGGCAGAAATGCCTCCAAACTGGAGAAAGTTCTCATTAAAAAGGGCAACGTTTGAACGACCGGCCGAAAAAAGAACCCACCCCCGAAGAAACAAACAAGAGTGGCAGCGGTGGTGGGGACAGGACGACCTGAGGAGGGGGGGGGACTCGCTGCTGACCCATATTAAATGAGAGCTAAATGTAGCTTCCAGCAGGTGCCCTAAAAAATGTCAGAGTGTGTAAACGGTTTTAATACACACGCGGGGGGGGGGGGCATTTCCCCTTCCTCCCCTCCTCTAAACAAGGACGATCAGAGAGGAACCCTGATGAATGCTTTCGCAGCCCCCCTCTGATGACGCCCAAAATAAATAAATGTCAGCGGCGCAGCCCCGTAATGGATGTTCACATCAGTGGCGTCTGCAGGCTGCTGCAAGGTTACGGGAAGGTCACGTGCCGAGAGTCAACGCCGACTCACCGCTACGACCTGGAGGAAAGCGTTGGGGGGGGGGGGGGGGTACGCTCACACATGCGTGTCTAAACGCACCAGTCGAGGCAAAGTTTATTTAGCGCTGCAGCCACGGACTAATCAGAGCGCTGCAATCTGAGGTCAATCGCTCGCGCATGAAAAATTCAGAGCCCCCCCCCGTCTGTATTCCAGGCACACAATCTACTGGAGGTAAGAAGCAGTCAGCCAAGACCAGTCCATGACAAACCAAGTGGAAAAGTGTCTTCTTACAATGTCCCGAGAGGGACGAGAGGAGGAGGGGGGGAGAAAAAAGGAGAACAAATAATGTGCTCGAGTCCCGTCAGTTCGTGTCCTTCACACTCACTTTCATCAGCAGAGATAAGGGAGAGCAGAGGGTGGGGGGGGGCTGGGTGAGGTGGGGGGGGGGGGGGCTGCAATGCAAGAGAAAAGGGGACAGTGAGAGGCAGCGAGGCAGATCTGGACGTTTTCTACAGCGGGTGGCGTCGCTCAGGACGTGTTAATCAGCCATAATGCAACGCACTGTGTCACATCCCATCGCCCCCCCCATCCCTCTAGTGGGGGGGTGGAGCTTGTATGGAGGGGGCTGCAAACCTGTCCCACAGGTTTCTCTGTGAGGATCCGGGAGGCCGAGGACGCAGAAGCTGATAGGTTCAATGAGAAATACAAAACAGCTAAATGAACACACACACACACACACACACACAGACAAACACACACACACACACACACAGACAAACACACACACACACACACACACACACACACACAGACAAACACACACACACACAGACAAACACACACACACAGACAAACACACACACACACACACACACACACACTGCACTAAAAAAGGCCTACTTCCTGTTTTTACGCTTCATCAAGTAGAATATTTTATCCGTGTGTGTGTGTGTGTGTGTGTGTGTGTGTGTGTGTGTGTGTTCCTAAAGACTACCCTGATGTCCTTGTGGCTGGATGCATTTTTCAGGTGACATTTCTAAGGTGCCGTGTCCCCCTGCAGCCCCCGCCCATGCATAATTCACCACGCAGAAGGTGAGACGAGCGGACCGGGCCTTCCTCGCCGCCCCACCCTTTCAGTCGTCAGGGTGAGGGCGGAAACGCGGCCTCTGCGTGCGTGCGAGTGGAGCTGACAGCCTGCTGAATGTGCAGCTCGGACATGGGGGGGGGGTCAGAGGCAGAAGTGGCAGATGGGGGTGTAAACAACGCACACATCGGTGGGCCCGCTCATCTCTTTCCGTCTCTCTGGCTTTTTTTGGGGGGGGGGGGGGGTCCAGCTCCCAGCTCAAAGTCCTTTACAGTAAGACAGACGGAGCGAGAGGCTGTGGTGCGTGCCCCCCCCCCCGTGCAGATGTGTACACAGCAGACTGAGAATCACATTATGTAATCCTTTAGACCCACCAAAAAGCCCCCCGAGCTCTCTGCCTTTGTGTGATAGGTGGGTCATTTTGTGCACACGCAGATGAAGCAGGCATGAGCGGGCCGGTGCACGCGTGCTGAAAAAGGCCCCCACTCAGCGCCGCCCTGCGGGCCATCGTGCCCCCCCCACAACACCCGGCAGAATCAACCTTATTAAACACTGACGGGGAAGCCAAAGATCTCGAAGCGCCTTCGTTGGGTTGCAACAGACTGCTCGTTAGCGTGTTGTTGTTTTTTTTGACCCATTATCGTGTCCCGCTTCTGAATCAGCTCATCATCTGGCAACCGGTACTGTCGGGGAGACCTCAAACGGGCTCGGAATCCGGCAAACAAACAGCTGCCGCCGGGAAACAGACAGGAGAGATGATGTGAGCACAGTGGGCTGGGGGGGCGCCGCGCCGCACCGTGAGTCATCAAACCGCATTACCCTGTTCGCAGCTCCACGCCGACAACGCCGGCCAAGAAAAATAGAGAAGAGGAAGCCAAGGCCTTGATCAGTTGATTGGTGATCGCTGCAGACGAGGTGTTCCGACACGTGCTGGTGGGACTGGGCCAGCGGGTCCTGGGAATTCTCCCCATTCACCCCTCAGTGGATAATCCACTTCAACACGTTCCCTCGCCACAAATGCAGCATTTTCTAAAATCTAATCTCATCTGTGTTTCTTTGCCAATTGTGTTATATTTAATCACCTCACCCCCCCCACCCCCCCTCCTTTTAATGCCTGTGCATGTCAGAAACTGCAGCGTTCACGTGTAATCATGTAGCAACCGTCGGTTGCCATTAGTTACCTTGAATGAGCAGTTTTAAAAATGGCGTTATGCACGGTCTGCGGCGCGCATGCAATATGCATTTACTCAAACTCTTCAAAGTCCGGGTTTATTAAATGACAATGAGTTCGCCGCGTCGCACTGGCGTGAACAGGAAGCTGGCAGGAAATGAAAAGCAGCTATGCATCTTTATGACCTGAAGAATATAACAGAGGGGCCAAGGAAATATTAAAGCACATTAAAAAAAAAAGAAGGAGCTCTTCTAATACCTCTTTATTAATCCAACCCTACCGGGGAGAGAGAGAGTTAACCTCGAAGAAACCGCGATTCGATGGGGGGGGGGGGGGACAGCTGGGTGTAATGTAGAACTCACTGGACCCTCTTTAAAGGATGTACTGGTTGTACCGCCAGACAGTCTGAGATTCTACAGTGACCCAGAGTGACGAGGAGGGGGGAGGGAAGAAAATGGACTTTCCCGTGATGCTACAGCAGAGTAAAAAGGGAAACATAGTGGCAAAGAAGTCTCCAAAGAGGCAGATGACTCCTAAAACCTCAGCACTTTGCTTAAGAATAACCTCTCTCAAACACAGCTGGGACATCCACTTCCACACAGGAAGACTTTCATCTTAAATGAACTCAACATCCCTCCCAGAGTTCTTATTTTGGGAAGCTCTTGGTAGCGGACGTCGGTGCTCAGCTAAAGGAATTAGCTAAACTGTGCATAATAAACAACACATCTTAGATTAAGCTGCTTTAGTAAACAGCAACAGCAGGTTATTTCCACTGAAAATGCCTTTCATATTGGCGGGAGACAAAAAAACAACAACCCTAAAAGCGCTGCAACAGCTTCGGGGCTTAAGGAAGCACCGAGCGTAGCATTAATAGAAAAGAGACCGTCATCCATGAAAAGCAAACAAGGCTGCATATATGTAATTCTGCAAAGACTATTTACACAAGACAGGAGTCAGCATGGCGTCCCCTCAGCAGCAAAAGCTCATCTGCTGCATAAATCTGGATATTTCCTGACTAAAAATGGCCGCAGGTGATGCGGTAACGGTCCTCTGCAGAGCAGTACAGAGGCGCCATTATGTGAGCCTGACAGAAAATGAATTGGAACCAGTGAGGTGGAAACCAGTAAGAGGTAAACCTCCTCTTGTCTGTGCTTGGAGTCTATTAGCTTTGCTAAAAGCCCAATTATCCTGATTCGTCCGCAGCATGTTCCTGTTTAGCCAGGTGTGTGATGCACTGACTGCTGAGAAAGGTGCACGACAGGAGAGGCGCCATTCTTCTTTTGGACTGGAGAAGTTTGGCCTCAAGTTCTGGCCTTAACAAACAACCGGGCCAAGCTTTACAGACCATTATGTGACAGTGAGGCCGACCTCTTGGGTCATCTTTGACCTTTCTGAGCATCACTACACCTCATGAGTGTTTGACTGTGATTAACCACCAAAAAAACAGTCAAAATCTACTTTCTAAGGATTAAAAATGCTGTTTGTTTGACAAAAAAAAACCCAAAGTGTTGATGGACAGGTAAGGAAAAGGGGAGCAGGTCAATCCCTCAAAAGAGGTGCAAATAATGAGCTGTCCTCATCAAAAAAACGTTTATCCAGATAAAAGGAGGGATTTGAAGATTAGCCGCAGCAGTACAACAGAGCGGGGGCAGGCGGGGGAAACGGGAAGAGGTTAAAGGGAAAAAAAGGCTTAAGCAGGATTGAGGGAAACTGTCAGAAAGTGATGAAAAGAGAATCCATGACATGAAATATTTTAAACAGGGGCTGTCACATCCTCTTGCTTTCTCCGCTCTCCTCCCCGTCTTCCTCTCTCACCCACTCCCGGATCCATCCGAGTGTATTAATCCCTTTCAAGGTTGGGTAATTACGGAGAGAAAAAAAAGAGAGATCTTTCCAGAGAAAGCACACTCTGGTTATTATCGAGCCACATTTGTTGATATGTCTTTTCATAATTAGGCGATTTCAATTAGTAGCATGTTTCGCTTCTCCTTTCATTTCCCGTCCGCTGTCGTCTGATTATTTCTAGTAATTGTACTCGGGAATAATGATTGGGAAACGGGAACGTGCAGATTAATAGTTGACTTGAGACAATATACCTGAAATTACTGAAGTTTCCAAACACGCGTGAAAACTCCAGGGATAATTATGTATTAGCGCTGCTTAGCAACAATTAGCAAACAGTTCACACAAACGCTGGCATCTCTCCTTCAGCTAAAGCAATTGTTGGCACTTAAAGCGTGACAATAGGTTACGAGGCAGAGAGATTTAGAGGAAACAGAACCTAAGCTGCAAATAAATAGGAGTGAGGGGAGAATGAGCACTTGTCATGTTTCCCATGAAGGTCTCATCATTAGCAACACTGCTTTCTCCTGTTGGTCTCGGATCCGTGCAGGAAAATCCGGGGTTGGCGCCTCTCTGAAACTCTTGAAATGTCAACGGAGGAACTAAACGTGAAAGATTTACGTCCTCGACCGGAACGGTAATGAGTCCCGTTGCTTTATTGGGATCCGATAAATTGCTGATAGACAAAATCCAAACGTGCTGAGCTCCATAGAAGGCCCATCGACCCCGCTTGATAAGCCTTTTTGAACACAATCGCTCCGTCCCCCTGGTCTCATTGTGGGAAAAACTCGGAAGTCCCTCGAACTAAGCAGTTTTGGTTCAGGATGCAGCTGCACAAAGCCTCAATCCCCCTCGTCCTGGGGTCTGGACCACCAGGGGGACGTTTTGTCTAATGAGCGTACGTGTGTGTGTGTGTGTGTGTGTGTGTGTGTGTGTGTGTGTGTGCACCTTCTGACTTCCACTTCATTACAACAATGTCGGCCTGGAGGGATGCCTGACACAGCAGTACCCACTGATGTCTCCCATATCCACCGCCACGGGACAATATAAAGGGGGGGAAGGGGGAGGTGAGGAAGGGGATCTGCCCTACCTAGCCCTGGCGTCGACACAAAGATCAGCCCCAACTTCAATCGCTAGAGGAGTAAAAACAGAAAAATGCCGAGCCCTCCTGTTTCCTCGGCGGATCCTCGACGGGTTAATTACGCCAACAAATCCCACTTCGATTTGCAAACTATGCATTCACAAAACGCGCTGCCCGGTGCCCCGTCAAGCCCGCATCCACCCCGAGCACCGTTTGTGTGGCCCCCATTCTGTCGGCTCTCCTGTCCAGCTCAGGTTAGCTCGTTGGAGGGGGGGGTGGGGGGGTGGGGGGGGGAGTCGGCCGTGCGGACGTTCCACAAAAGCCAGCGGAGCCGCCGTCAGAGGTGTCGGGGAGCTGCCTGCGTATTCAACATGACAGGCTCGGCGCGCTCGCGCTGTTGCCGGGACGACTCGGAAAGACCCAGACAAAAAGGTTGAGCGGGTAGTACTCTTCAATCATTAAACCCCTCTCTCTTACAGTGGGAGGAAGACGGAGACAGAGACTACGTGTGGACTGAGAGGGAAGCCGTGCTAACATGACAGCCCGCTCGCTACGCTTACGCCGACAGAAGAGGCGTTTGTGTCTTCTGAAGGGCCTCAGAAACACAGGGAGGAAGAGCGAGACCTTCGAGGAAGCGAGAAAGGACAGGGTGAGATCCAGGAGGACGCTTAATGCATCTGGGGCGACCAGTGGCGCGTCGGAATCACACCTTCATCCATCTGCCGACGTTCATTCAGGAAGGAGGCCTCCGGAATGGCAAATGGATTGTACTCGCGCACCTGGGTGGGGGTGAAAAGGCGCCAGTGTGCAGCCCAGGTTTAATTACACCGCGTGTGTTAATGATGCACCTTCTGGTGATTGAACGTGTGTCAGGTTGGAAGTGTCGGCGCGACCCCTGCTTTTACCGTTCCTGATTAAAAGGGGGCCAAAGTTCAGTGGCGCTGCCAACACGTGCAAACGGCTTCTTCTGTCTTATCAGAGGCATTCATCAGTTTTATGTTGCACTAAAAGATGCCCAGATACAGAGAAGGACTGTATCAGTGAGGGACAAGCTTATTTAATGCTTCTTTGATGGTTCGATATCATCGCCCAGCGCAGATAAAGGATGTTCCCGGCGCTCCTGTTGTCTAAAATAAACTATATATTGTCCCGCTGATATCCAAAGCCTGTGACTGCGAGATAAATGTGGGGAAATAAACTCGGCTGGGACGGTTTTACGCGTCCCAGGGTGGTCAAAGATGTACGGCGGACGGGAATGAGACGTACCTTCTCCTTCCTCTGCCGGCACCCCTCCTCTGCCGACACCAGCGTCTTGTAGTAGGAGCTGCGCTCGGCCGTGAAGTGCACTTTGGACAGCGCGTTCTCCACCAGCGCCACCGACAGATTGACCCCGTCGATGTGCAGCCAGCCGATGAAGTTCCCGGCTTTGTCCATGCTCTCCACCTCCACTTCCACCTGGAAGAAGAACAAAGAGGTCGGCGTTCGCTCCATTTGGACTCGGCGGCGCATATTTGCCGATCGATATTTGCATCTGTGGAAGGCAGCCGCCCCAAAAAAAGGGACGACCAATTCAGGCTTTTAATGGGGAGTAAATCACCCGGTTCCACGACACGCGAGTCATAATTCCCCTAACAAACGAGGACAATTAAAGACCCGACCCTGCTGACAGAGGGGGGGGGAGCACAACATCTCCCATGATGGACCATAACCAAATTCTGCCTATTCAGGTTAATTATCTATTCATTACATTTTGTTTCATAAGTGATGAATGAGCGGGGGAAGGGGGGATCGATCGGCTCTCAAACGCCTCCGTCAGCGAGAAGCGAGAGGGAAGGTGAGCCGAGGAGATAGAGAGGAGTCGAGCTATTAAGACCGGTGGCTGCTTAGCCCCAAGGCCACATGGGAAATCTGAGGGGAATTACGTCTGTAAACTGCTCCGTCTTGTTCTTAACTAAAGTAAAGAAGCTTCTGTGGTTCCATCGATCGTCTGTTCTGCTCGCAGGCGTGAAGCTCATACAGGCGCGACGTGCGCTGGACGTTCTGGGCGTAGCTGAAGACGCGACCGCGGGCTCCTCCGTTCGTTTAGGGGAGAACGCCACATGCTGCTGACCTTGTGGAAGGAGAACGAGCGTGACTGGAGGGCTGCCGCGACGCGTGCGCAGGTTTAATGCTAACAAATAGCCGCGAGGAGGTGGAACAACAACGGATTTGGACCGATTAATAATTAGGCTAATGTTTAATAGAAACATGGCAAACAGCAGGAGAAGGAGAGGGCAAAAACAGGTTAGCGCACGTGAGTTCAGCTCGAGTTCAACTGATTAGTTAGCCGACAGAAATATAATCAAAGGTTCTTAGAGGTGATGATCACGCGCCGACTGGAAACATTGGCGCCGTAATCTCTGGATGACCGAGATGTGGAAACAGTCATTAAATAAATAGGAAGCTGGTTGTGCGGCGGGCAGCAGGAAGATGAAAAGGACTATTACAAAGAGTGAAAAGCGATATTAAAATAGACAAATTTATTCATGGAGATAGCGCAGGCTCCATTTTTCCATTAGTTAAATAAGATCAGTAAAGAAACGCTTTAAATCAGCCAAGCGCGGGAGAATGAAATTACAATACGCTCGGAAATCTGAAAATGTGCCGGTAATAGATTGTTTAGGTGTCACTATTTTTATCCGCTATTCTGAAGGTAATTTATGTCGAGGCTGACACCTCCTCTGAACTCGCGCCGCGCGGCGTCCGTAAAATCCCGGGTTTTCCCTCACTTAAAAGTACAGTAAAAAGCTTGGTGGCGAGGTGGGGGGGGGCAGTGAAAAACAGCTTTGAGTGGAGGCCAGATGGTTCCCAGCGGAGGCCTCCTCCGGGCCAAGATGGCTCCCGCCGGAGCACAAATGGGCTCTGGTAATCTCATAAATGCTGGGATTGTGTCGGAGGGCGGACGGGAGTCAGAAAAGCGGGTAAAAATCCACGCAGGCGTGCGCAAGAACGTGCGCTCAAAGGTACGGAAGAGGAAGTCGGAATGAAACCGAGCCCGGGGGTGCGTTTTAGACCTGCGGCGGATTTAATTCACTTAGCTGAGAGTGAAGTGGGGAGTCAGTGGCAGGTGTGTTGGAAATAAAATGAACTCTGAACAACAAAGTGTGCTGGTGATTTAGGTGGGAAAGAGGCTCCGTTTCTACTGGAGCGCGTAGCCGAGGCCAACATACATAATGGAAGAGAACCTGTCAGCACTTTCAATCACCGCTGGCCCCTGGACTAACTTATTCCCATTCCTGGGATCGCCGTGATTGGTGGAGATCGGCTGGTGGACGGTGGACGAGAAGGTTGGCATTCGTTCAACTCAACTCAAAAAGGTGGGACAAAGGAACGCTGAATTTGAATGATGGAGGCGTTGGTGCACTTTGGGGTGGCAGCTGTAGCCGAGGTGTTCATCTCTGCCGTCTCGTCGGGCGATGAGACAAAATCTGTGGCGGAGCAACGGGAGACTCCAGCCGCTCTCCTGTAGCGCCGACCGCCACAATAAGCAATTTATCAGATGAGCCTCAGAGAAGATTGAAGGAGCGATGCGGCGCTGTCCTGGCGTGTGTGCGTGCGTGCGGCTCCTTTGTTGTGATCAAACCGCTGGATGGATGATCACAAGCCCAGAAATGTGAGCAGAAAGGTGAGCAATCAGATAATCCCTGCCAGCTAATTCATATAGGGAATAACCGCTCCTCGCTTATGAAGAAAAGAAATCAATGGAGCCTTAATTCAGAGTCATTACGGCCGCGCGGCGAGAATTTAAGTTTTAGAAAAAAGGAGCAGAGTACTGACAGATCGGCCTCGCTGCTTGGAGTCCAGTCTTGCGTGAAAACTCCATTTGGAGGTTATGAAAAGCCTCATCCGAAAGAAGTCCATCATCTCTCAGTATTGCTGCTTGCGAGGGCTTATGTGGAACATTTTTCTAAGTGGACACGCAGAGTTGTTTTAAACGCGTGTTTGCGCTCGGTAGCAGAGATGTATCTCCGCGACTTTGATCCGATTTGGTCCGTGAATCGATACCTCGCGTAGGTGCTCCGATGGGCGGCCACAATTAATCAAGGCCAAAGTGAAAAATGAATCAAACTACCGGGCACGACAGATGAGCAGGGAGCAATACGGTGTAAATAAATGGACTACTGTCAGCTGATAAATTATAGAATTAGCAGGGACGGAGCGTTTGAAAAGGAACGTGTCCGTCTCCACGGCGATCCCTCACAAAGTCTGCACATTAGACAGGAAGTGATGTCACCAGGGAGGAGGGACGCCCCGGGAGAGCTAGCGCAGCTGTGCGGGCCGAACGCTGCAAACAGGCTGCATCATAATGTGGATATTGGGTTATGTTAGCGGACAGAAAAGGAAGATAAGAAACAGGACAAGCTGCAGATGGAACGCCGTTCCAGCCTCGGAACATGTTTGCACAGGATGGCTGAGGAAACACAGGCCACATGCGCGACGTCCCCTTAAACTTCTCCCACTGCAACATCATCCGCTAACACGCCGTAGCCACTCGCTACATCCACCATAGCATGATCCTGTAAGAGTCTTGATTGATCGAGCAGGTCTGTTCAGATCCAAATGTGATCCTAAACGTGTTAGCGTTTTATATTGTGCAAACTGAAAGTGGAAAACACGAGTCAGTTCTGGGAGGGATCTATAAATATAGATCACCTTAAAAAAAAAGAGCGGAGAGAGACAGGAAAAATAAATGAGTGAATTAAACAAACCTTTATTGATCCCTTAATGGAATAGATCAGGAAAGGATGTAAATGGCGTGTAATGGGGCCTGTAATTTAAAAAAAACAAAACGCTTTGGACGGCAAGAGCAACTGCAGGAGGTGTTGAGAATGATATGTAGGAAAATAGCGCTTGAAAATGTTTACTTGTGCGACGCCAATAGTGTGAAAAAGCGGGAAAATATGGCCGTTTTTAGCTGATATCCTTATTATTCCTGCTGGCTGTTGGACATCTGTTCATCACGCTCGGAGGAAACAATCCATATCAGTCACAGCGACTCTAAAACGGGATGTTTTTGGAATTATAGTGAGGGGATTATTGACCATCCCTGTGTTGGGGAGCGAGCAGGCGACACGCGGCCAAGGGCGAAATCCCTGGCAACAATGGAGTCTAAACTAGGTTGGTTCATTAAGCGCCGGACTGCGGGGTCAGGACAGGCAGCGATTTGTCAGATGTTGATCGAGCAAAGCCCGGGAGGTGTTTCCCCCACACTGGGAGGGAAGCGGCTTTTAAATATGCAGTTAATAGGAACATAAAAGCCAACGAAAGGACGGGTGGAGCGGGAGATGGCGTCCTACGCCCTCCCGCGCCTCGCCGTCGCCCAACAAGGTTTCGCAATTCCGTCTGAAAACTGGCTCGGATAACACGGGAGCGCCGCTGCGCATGCAGAACACGGATGTTTGTGTATGTTCCCGTGTGCGAGTGCACACACACACTCTCTCAGGGTGATCAATGGGACTCAGGGGGTCTCATGCATCAACGTCAGTGGCAGGTTGCCGTCTGACAACGGAAGGCTGGGAAAAAGTCAACCAGATTTTCCACAGTCCGGAGCCATTAACAGCCGGACAAACAAGCGTGGGCTCTGCCCGTGAGGCCGCCCGGTGCTCCGCGGCGGCCCGGACGGCGGCCTGAAGCGATGAGCTCGGCGATATCTGGGGGTCTTTGGATGGTGAAGTAATTGTAATGACGCGGTTGTCTGGGCTGCCAGCAGCGTTCAAGAGGTGCGTTCAAGAGATGCGTTCGCAAACGCTCCTCTCGGTTCTTTTTTTGGCATTGATTAGTCAGAGGTTACCCGTCGACGAGCGGTCCAGGCGCCGAGGGCCTTCGCCATGCTCACTGACCTCCGTGATCTTCACTTTTGGCATTTCGCCCCTAAAGCTAAAAACGCGCGCGGCGACCGGGGCCTCGCAAGTCCCAACACGGCGGAAAGGTCGGCGTGGTGGAGTCACGCGAGACCTGTGGCGATGTAATGACTGACAAGATTTAATATTGTACCTCCTTTCGCTACTCGCCCCGGCGATCGATGGCGTTTTGAAGGAGCTCGATCCTCCGCGTAACGCGCTGAACCTCGCTCGGATCCGCGATTTGAAATCACCGCCTCTATAATTCGCCGATTCCCCATTAACGACGACGCTCGCGCACGTGTCCGTGGATAAGGAGGTTTGAAGGATTCGATTAGGAAGGCGGATATCAGTAAATCCAATTTAAAGAGAATTTCTGAAGAAAAAAAAGAAACCAACAGAGCTAATCATGCTAAAACCTGCGGGTAAATTACTTTATAGATCCTTTGTTTCTCAAATGAAAATAATACTTCAGCCCTCGTGAGGCCCCAAAGGTAGCAGAGCAACAGGAAAGCGCAGCACTGGAGCTTAACAGCCTGGTTATTAAAATCAATAACAGCAATAACTACAATCCATCTCATTTTTAAGAGACGGTGACATGGCACGCTGATCGATGAATATTGAGCTACATTTGCAATATTGCTAATGTGTAATTCCCCCTAACTGGTTAGTGCGAGATGCAGTTGGGAAAACACAAATTGAATAGGACTCCGCGTTGTTGGGGGGGGGTTTAAAATGTGACAAAGCCCCGCGACGGTCGCTGGAAGCGAACGCAGCCTTGTGTGGAAAACCCCAGAACCGGCGCTCGCGTCCCAAAGGAACGCCGCGTTCTCGGCTCAGACGCCGGGCTTCCCGAGGCCCCCGGGTGTTGGAACGCGGCGAGGAGCTGCGATACTTCTGCCTTCCTGTTAATCCACTGACGCAAATAACACAGAGGACGATGGAAAACTGCAGGTGCATCATTGAAATGTGCTAATGGATCAACACGTGCTTCTATTACCATGTAATAACTGAACACAAGCATCTGGGCTGGAACATAACCGGACGAGGAGCCAGCAAAAGCCAGTTCTTCACCCCCGGGAGGAGGCCTCACGGGGGAGATGAGGGCTGAGCGTTAGAAAGGGTGAGGGAGAATCATCGCCGGGCTATCATCGTTTGTCTCCGCCTCTTTCCTATCGTCTGTGGCCAGCTGACGTGGCAAATGGCAGAGCCGGGCGCTGTCACTCAAAAAGCCATTTCTGTCCTCTCAGACCCGCGCTGACAGAGCGAGGGAGCCAGGAGGAGGGGGAGAAAAGAGGGAAAGAGCCGACAGAGGCATTTTTTCCCGCCGTGGCTTTTTGTCAATTTCGGTGCGCTTGTCAAAACAAGAGGCGGCGGCCAGAATCGGGGCTGGTGAGAGAGCCGGGGTGGGGTCCGAGTGTGGGAAAAGCGACGCAGACAGCGGGCAAAACAGGTAAACGCACCAGTAATGGAAGCAGCCCCATTGCACATGCAACCCCAGAAACCTGGACCTCCTGGGATCGACGCCATTAACTCTTATTCAACCAAGACGATAAAGAGTCCATTTAATATTTCAGCCTGGACCAGAAATAATGACACCAGCAAGACACCGTTGTTACCGTGCAGATTCCATAGAGATGCATGATGCGTCGTGTGCTAACTGCACCTAGTTGAAGCACTGAATAGTTTAGATTATAGAGGGTTTAAATGTAATTTGGATTAGGACATTTTAATATTAGGCCTTCAATCACGCCTCCTGTGGCGCGTGACTCATTAAAATCACGTCTGTGGAAGCGCAGCGTTGATTCTGCCCTCTGTTAATATTTAAAGTGAGCCTCCATCCCAAAGCTTCAAAGAGGAAATCTCTGTACTCTGACTTTGTTTCAATCCTCCTCTGTCCTGCCGTTGGAGGGGGGGGGGGGGGCAGAAAAAGAGCGAGGAAATCGGTGTCAAAAACAAGACTAGGCCTCCAAACGCCTCCATAATGAGGAGACAGGGGAGAGAAATGGGGCTGAGAGGGTGGGATGGTGGAAAAGTTGAAGGTGCAAGTTAATTTTGTTTTCTCTTCTGTCCTCACATTCCTGACGGGGGGGGACATGGAAATGCAGATGCTGCTAATCAGCCCAGCGATGCTCTGCATACTCAATCAGGAGAGGAGGAGGCGGAAGATGCAGGTCAAACTATTTAAAAAAAGTTTCTTCCCTCCGCTGAAGCGCCTTAAAGATGAGGATGCTCGGGAACTTTCAGCCATTCCAAGGCTTAAGATGCACAAATGTTTAATAGAGGAGCAGATCGGTCCTTTTAAGCATATTTCTGCTCTGGCGTCACCTAAAATCAAACCAGGCGTCTAAAGAAATGAAGTGCGGTAAAATTCACTGCGTCTTTTTTTTATTTTTTAAATCAACCCGTCAGCTATTTAAAACCGGCGAGACAGCCAAAGACCAAATGATCATTTTCCGCAGGATGTCAACAATGAGTGGCAGGAAAATGAAAGTGGAATCAATTTCTGCCTGGGGAAATTACCACTGTTCATCCATGTGTCAAGGCTGTACCGTGTGTGGGTGGGGGGTTATTATGGGGCTGGGAGTGGAGGGGGGGGGGGCACACACCAATCAGTGCAACTAGGATGGAAGTGGCCTAGACTGGAACCACTGGGTGGGAGAACCAGCAGAGGAACTGGGAGGCAAACTCTCGCACTTCAGTCTGCTGGTTTCATATTAGCATTAGCGGCATTAATGAGAACAGACGTTTCAAGTCAATTATGGTTTTAGAAGCTCGAAACCCTCCGTCGGAACATTGAGAGCGTTTCCTTCTGAGCTGCATCCGCCCGGCAGAGCGAGAACACAAGTGTGTCAGCACACTGGCGGCAGGGTATTTATCAAAACTGCATGACTGGATCTTTTGAGCATTCTGCTCAGCAGAAGTAAGCAAAAATGTGCAGCCTCCCGCCTAAAAGTGGCCTCCTTTTGTGCCGGGAAGCATTAAACGCCTGTCATCGCTTCCCAGCGAGGTTACCGAACATGCAACCGCGCGTCAGGTACGAGCGCGGTGTGTACTTGGGTGCAGTTTGGTGGGAGATGAGTACACAACCTCTCTGGAGGGGGGCCGCCGCGGCGTTTACCGCCACAAAACGGTGCCGGCGATGCAGAAGAGCGGCTTAAAGGCAGCTTCAATACTGGAGACAGAGTTGCATCTCATTAAATAACGGTGAGGCCATAACACCAGGCGCACCCCCCCACACACACACACACACACACACACGCGTCAGCCTACGCAGTACCTCTCCATAGTACCTCTGCACGTCGTGTAGAGGTACTATGGAGAACTCCATCCTCCCCTTAGCTCTCCTCAGTGATTGTAAGCGGTCTGTGTGGGAGGATAAACTCTGATAGAAGGGCCCGCTGTGTTATTGACTTCAATTTAGAAAGTGCTGCCTGCTGCTCCCCACCTCATTCCCTTCACAGCAGACGCCCCGCTGCCCCCCCAGTTGCAGCGTCCTCGGGGGGGATATCCCCGATCGTGCTGTGGAAAACACATTGAGTAGGGGTCACGGGAGGACGGGTAAATAGTTAAATCCGACCCCACGTCATGTCCTCAGCTGAGTCTTTGTCATAACTGTTTGTGTCCCCTTTTCCACTGCCCCCCCCCCTTCCAGGGTGTCTCCTACGTGCTTGGTTAGACAGCTGCTGAAGCGCGTTATTGGTGCTGGATGCAGGTACGCTGCTGACTGTGCTCATACATTAGACACACTTAGTTTGAGTCCTGAATCGCCAATGTGGGGGCGATGAAAAAGTGTCAGGCAGCAGATATTACATGGGGGGGGTTGATCAACAATATGGATGAATTAAATGCAAAAGCATGTTTGAGAGAGCACACAGATGGACCTGGAAGTCTGATGACTGGGGGTGACGATGCCGCTAATCTCGCCGTGACCAGGTGGATTTGGAAAGATGAAGAACTGATATATTTTTCCGCTGTCTCCATGTCTGCACACCAGGTTTCAGACAGGCTAATCCTCAGCTACATGAGGCCAGATGGAAATTACAGGATCAACTGTTTCGGAGCAATAATGCGGTAAAGGAGGTAATTTTTTTTTGTTGGGATTTTCAGGGAGGAAAGGGCATTTGAAGGTCACAGCAACAAACTGAACTGATGAGATGGGGGGGGGGGGGGTGACGACTCCCACAGTTATGGTGTTCACCCACTTTGTTTATCGCCATTCTATTCTGCCAGTGCAATAATAAAACCTACATGTTTGGTCATGTCAGTATATCGGAAATAAGGAAGAAAAGGGAAAAAACGGGGAAAAAAAACTGTCGCCATGACCCATTGTCCTCGTCTAACAATGTGCACCCTGTCGGGGACACAAAAAACATGCTGAATGAGCAAACACAATTAACTGGAGAGTTGAGAGCAGGAGAACTCCCGCTCAAAGCAATTTAGTGGAGATTTGGAGAGAAAGTAAGAAATGAGGGGAAGAGAGGAGGACATGAGGAGGAAGAGGGGGGGCGGCAATCTAAAAAGAGAACAGAAAGGTGTGGAGAGATTAACAGAAGGCGAGGAGACTGAAAGCAAACTAGGAAATAAAAAGTGGAAAAATCCTTAAAACCCAAGCAAGCAGCTGAAGCCCTCAGCAGGGGTCCAGCAGCAGCTTGCGTGTGAGAGATATGATCTCCCGCCACATTAATTCTGCCAAACTGCAATGGAAATTGACCAGGAAGTGTCTTTACCTGAAGGTCGCAGTCATTTAGGTTATTCTGTGTGTTTACGCGTGCGCTGGGGTCAATGTGACCCCAATAACATTGCAGCCATGTAGGAAATGAGCCGGCCAATTACAGCCTCATTAGAACACGCGATGATGTCATTATAGGCAAAGCCAACACACGAATAAATGTCTCTTCTTATGAAAACGAGGGGGGGGGGACACACACAAAATTGCCAAAGGGATTATTCTGTAAATCCTCCATAGTCTCACTGACGGAGGCGCTGACATTATCATTAGATCTATCAATTCTCTGTACATTTCCAATTCCAGATGTCACTGGCGCTCTAACGTACTGCAGGCATTCACCCGAATAGAACCACTGACAGGCACACACATGCAAATAGACACAGGCTGCTGACCTAAATGTGACTGGCTGCAGCCCAGATTCGCCCGTATTCACCTCGGGGGATGGGTTCCACAGCGTTTCAATGCACCCACTAAACATGCTGGCTGACAAGTCACACCAAAGTAGGTCATGTGGTACCCCCAAACTACACCCAGTGACCTCCTGGCCTGCTGCGGGGGGGAGCCGCGCAAGGCTTTAGGTGGAGGGAAGGCAGGGGTCGCAAAGCAGGCGGGGGGGGGGGGGGTGCATGGGGCTGGCATGACCGCATGAAGGTCCCACGGATCTGACAGCTCGTCAAGCTGTCATGGGTTGGCCAGTCCTGGAGATAAAGCCTGACAATACTCCATTTGTCAACATGGCGGACGCATGCACTGGCGTAGCTCAACCTTAAAGCCATGTTGACAGTTTCACCAGGTTTGCCAACTTAACCATGAAATCTGACCCAGAAATGAGTGACAACCCCCCCCCCCCCCAAAAAAAAAGGTTGAGCACTTCAAATATCTGTTTTTAAAAACTCCTTCTCAAATGTCCAGAATGTGGAGCGACCACAAATTCGACTGACCAACTTGCCAAAGTTCCCGGCAGCGCTGAGTGTTTCAGGTCAAAGCGGCAACCTGAGCTGATTCTGGGTCAGTTGGCCATCAAACGGTGGCACAACAAACCTGGCGGTGCAGTCGCCATCTGACGTAGAGGGAGAGCCAGGAAGGACATCGCACCACAGTCCCTTTCCCAGTCGCCTTTATTGACAGCAAGTTTGCCCGAGCGGCATTTGTTGCTCTGCACGGTCGCCTCTTTGTACAAATCTGTCTCTTGTTGTCATTTGTTTGGAGAACACGGTGAGAGAGACGCAGCAGAGCAGCACGCCGGAGACATCACACTCCACATGGCTGTCATGATGGGGAATTCCCATAGGGAATGCAGGAACTAGCCTCTTACCTGACAAGGAAAATCCCCCTATGCCAACGTAGCCGCCACCTGATTGTTAAACGGGCCTCGCTGAAGCTCGTTCATATTCAGCCGCACTGAAGTCAAGGAGAAGGTCTGCGTGTGGATATGGATAATATAGGCTCCGCTCCTTCACCGCTGGGAATAACGTACAGTGCTACAAGCGGCGTGACCTTTTCCAGCCGCTCTGCTTTCCTCTCCTCCCGCGAGCTCAGACAGAAAACACACACCTAGCAGCAATGTCACAGCCAGCATCGCCGACCATCAATTACCCACGCTGCTGCCTAATTTAATAGACGCGAGGCTGGTGGAAATCAGCGGAGATAAAGAAGCGATGGGACAGAGAGGGGTTGTTTGCTTCGCCTCCTCACCTGCGACAGGTAAAACATGCCTTGTTTGCCTTCCCAAGCCTGACCTTTATGCCTGCGTGCTTCCTGAAGCGACAGTTTGTGCTGAAATTGAGGGTTAAGGCCTGCCTGTTTAGAGCGCTCTAACTACCTGCGAGGGGGGGGGGGACATGACAGCCAGGGATGTCGACTGAAAAATGGACAGACAGAAGAAATTATTGCTTGAGCTCGGTACAATGCACAGATCACACTGCATCAGACCAACAGCGCCGTTTGCAGCAGAAGTTACCAGGAGACAATTTTCTTTCTGGTCTACTGAGAGGCAGAATTTGTAAGGCAGAGTCTGCTGGGGGGGGGGGGGGAGAGAACATCCTACAAAAAAAAGAAGAAGAAGAGGGGGATTGCACGTGTCACTGCCACCACGGTCTCCACAGATCGTCTGGATTGTGTTTGGAGATGATGGAGTTAAACTGCGAGGATGCCGCTGTCCATCTCTGGCTGTTGCCACGACTGCCCGTCTGTTCCCCTGAGCCACACAAAGACCCAGAAAACCACAGAACAAGAGGGCATTGTGAGCATTAAAAAGAGTAAGCAGGAGCAAACTGGTTGGTGAGGAGGTAGATCTTTAAAAAGGTCTGAGTGCTTTGCGCTCACCCAACTACCTTAGGACACTGCAGAGAGTGCAGGAGAGAGAGAGAGCGTGGGGGGGGGAGTGAAAGTGAGAGAGTAATGCAAGCCAGCGTGCACTCTCTCTCTTTGCCGCTACAACGGATCCTTTCCACATCAACGCTACTGTTAACGTCATGCCTGTAAGCTGCGCGCTCGGACAGCGCTCTCTTTCCTCGTCTTGCCACTCTCTTCTGCCGGACGCTGCATCACCGAGGGGGTGCTGACCGTCAAACCCAGAGGTGGGGGGGACGGGAAAAGAAACGGGAAAACAAGAGGAGAAAAGAAACAAGCCGGAGAGAGGAAGAAGAAATTGCGCGTCACCCCCTCCTTTTTCTAAAGCAGCTTGATCAACCTAGCTACAATACCCTCACTTCTCTCAGCACCCCCTTCCATCCCCCACCCCATTCCTCCTCTAAAGAAATTGACGGATTATTGGGAAGTGCGAGGGAGGCGGGCTGCAGCTGCTGCTGCGTGCGCTTGCTGCTGGTGCCGTGTGCTGCGCGGGGATGGTGTGTGTGCATTTCCAATCGCCGCTGTCGCCGCCGCGGCTGCCGATGTCGGAGCGTGCGGATACTTAAGAGGGAGCCGCTAATGAAGGTAGCGTCCGCCACCTAGCCTCAACCCCCCTCGACCAAGTGTTTCGAGAGGAAAAGAGAAATCAAGTGGAGGCGACGCCACAATGACAAGGGAGAGAATGCGTTTGACAGTGAGAGAGGGACAAGCGCTGTCAGACTGACCAACCAATCAAATGAGTGACCACTAAAAAGTGAACAGAGGAATACTGGGGAGGCTTTTTTTCCCCCCCGGGGGGTTTGTCAACCTCCTCTTCTAGGCTGCGAACACAAAAGGCAGAGAACACTGCAAAAGGACTGTGAAATTTTTATTCAAGCTTTTCCACTCTGATCGCTCCCCATCAACCGTTTCCCTTTTTTTTGTGGGGCCCGGGTTCACGGTGTGCAGAAAATTGTGCACGTCTTTTTACCCGTGCTTTGGAGATGGGGGTACGGCGTCCGGCTGGGCGATCAACTGTCGGATTCCAAGGACAAGCCAAAGAAGAGGAGCCGACATCAAGAAGTGAGCGAGGGAGCACTGCTGCGTTGGGAGCCTGATTGGATTCCTATCTGCAATCTTTTTTTTTTCCTCCCCGAATCGTCAAGGAAAAGGAGGAGGGGGGAACAAAAACTCACCAAGGGCCTTTGAACCTATCGCTTTGGATGTTTGGATTTACAAAATAACTCTGGTTAACCTCTTTGGCATCTGTCTGCTTTGACACAGCAAATATAAAGAGAGAAAGGCTCCCTTTGCCACTCCTGGGATTTACATGCATCTGATGTGAACAACAGCTTTATGGTTGCAAAAAGGAGGGAAGCTATATATCTCAGTACAAGGACCTGTAATAATAACTTGAGGTAGGTGTCTAGTGTTTCAATTTGTAACACCTTATCCTCCTGTCTGTCTTGTAACATGGTTACTTATTGCTTAATTTACCACCGTTATGTATTTATTGAACCGTTTCAGAGGAGGCAGCCTTCTCCGCTATCCCTCGCTTTTTTCTTGCCTGTGAGCACAGCTCATGGAAACAACAGCATTGATCAGTTTTGTGTGTAATCTAAGCAACTAGAAGCAACGTTTCTGTATTGTCCTCCACAGTTCCCTAAATTTACGGTCCCTCAACACAACTGCTAATCCACTTACTTTTCCTGTCCGCGAAGCCCCCAAAACGCCACCCCAAATCATCCCCAACCTTCCCCCCAGATGATGCTGAATTATGAACGTGCCACATCATGAGTCTCCTGGGGCGGGTAGCTGTGCATCGTGCCAGGAAAGCCGCCCTGCTTTGTGTAGTCTTCTTGATGGCGCGAGCATGGAGCAGCGCCTCCTTGGCCTTGGCGGGGGCGGCGGTGTCTCAGGGACCCCAGGGCTGTCCACCGCAGTGTTCCTGTAGTAATCAGCAGGGGAAGGTGGTGTGCACCAGACGAGGACTCACCCGCGTGCCCCCTGGCATCCCTGCCAACACGCGACACCTCAATCTGATGGAAAACGCCATTGAGGCGGTGCAGGCTGACTCCTTCCGGCATCTGCACCACCTTGAGGTGCTCCAGCTGGGGCGAAATGCCATACGGCAGATTGAGGTGGGCGCGTTTAATGGACTCACCAGCCTCAACACGTTGGAGTTGTTTGACAACCGGCTGACAGTGGTGCCCAGTGGGGCCTTTGAGTACCTTTCCAAATTAAGAGAACTATGGCTGAGGAGCAACCCCATTGAAAGTATCCCCTCTTATGCCTTCAACCGGGTGCCGTCCCTCATGCGACTGGACTTGGGAGAGTTACGGAAACTGGAATACATCTCCGAAGGAGCTTTTGAGGGCCTGGAAAACCTTAAGTACCTCAACTTGGGCATGTGCAACATAAAAGGTGACCTGCCTAACCTGAGTCCTCTCAAGGGTCTGGAGGAGCTGGAGATTTCCGAAAATCAGTTCCCAGAGATAAAGCCAGGCTTCTTCAAAGGCCTGCGCTCTTTGAAGAAGCTGTGGATGATGAACTCGCAAATAACAGTGACTGAGCGCAACGCATTTGACGGCCTGTCTTCACTGGTGGAACTCAACCTTGCCCATAACAATCTGAGCGCGGTGCCACATGATCTCTTCTCCCCACTAAAGTACCTGGTGGAACTCCATCTCCATCACAACCCTTGGAGCTGTGGCTGTGAAGCTGTATGGTTAGCACAGTGGCTACGGGAGTACATCCCAACGAATTCGACTTGCTGCGGACGCTGCGTTTCGCCAGCCAGCATGAGGGGTCGACAGCTGGTGGACGTGGACAGAGGCGAGGGCGCTGCAGTCCAGTGTTCGGCACCTTACATTGGAGATGCACCGAGGGACCTGAACATCTCTGCGGGACGGGTGGCGGAGCTTCGTTGTCGCACGGCCCCGATGTCTTCAGTGCGCTGGCTTCTACCCAACGGGACCATCTTGACCCACGCTTCTGGCCATCCGAGAATATCCGTACTCAATGACGGTACCCTTAATTTCTCCAATGTCCTGGCAGCAGACACGGGAACCTACACTTGCATGGTGTCCAATGCAGCTGGGAACTCCAATGCCTCAGCCTACCTCAATGTGAGCGCAGCTGAGCTTAATACGTCCAACCTGAGTTATTTTACCACAGTAACTGTTGAGGTGATGGGGCCGACGACCGAAATGCCCAAAGCCAAATCCACCACGACCACAGCTGCTCCAGGTTCTGGTGTAGCTGGGGGAGGAGGGATAGGCCTAGGGACGACCACCACGACAGCCTCCCCTTCGGTCTTTCAGCCAGTATTTATTTCCACACCAACTGTGTTGCTGCAAAGCACCGACAGTCCGCTGGGTGCAGCCAAGCCATCGGTGGCACCAGGACCCCAAGGTGCCACTAGCAAACCAGGAAGGTCGGGCCCCAGTCTTGATGAAGTGATGAAGACCACTAAGATAATAATAGGATGCTTTGTGGCAGTGACGTTACTGGCTGCCGTCATGCTTATTGCTTTCTACAAACTGAGAAAGCGACACCAGCAGAGGAGCACGGTGGCAGCCGCCCGAACTGTGGAGATTATCCAGGTGGATGAGGAAGATCTCCCGCCTCCTGCATCAGCATCTCAAGAGACCGCGCTCACGTTGCCTGAGATCCGGGACCATAACAACATACACAAATTGGATTTTATTAGCCACAAGACTGACTATGGCTTCCACAAACCCAAGGCAGAGTACAAGCCCCAGGCTGACTTTACTCTTCACAAGCCCAAGGCAGAGTACACCACATATAAGCCAAATATGGACTTCAGTGGCCAGAAATTCCTCCCGGACTACAGCACTCATAAATCCACACCAGATTTTAGCCTTCACAGAACAAAGGTCGACTACAGTCCTTTTAGACAAGCTTATAGCACTCACAAGCCTAAAGCAGAATACAGCCCATTTAAACCAGACTTTGGCACCCACCCAAAAGTCAAATCAGACTTCAGCCCCTTTAAACCAGACTACAGCACTCATCCGAGGCAGAAAACCGACTTTAGCCCATTCAAGCGGGACTACAACACCCAGCCTAAACCTAAACACGACTACAGCCCACTGAAATCGGATTACAACACTCAGCATAAACCTAAAGACGAATACAGCCCATTCAAGCCGGAGTTTGGCACCCATCCAAGATCTAAACCCGATTACAGCCCATTTAAACCCAACTACAGTACCCAGCCTAAACCCAAAACAGACTACAGTGCCCAGAGATCTAAAGCCGACTTCGCGTACAAACCCAAGGATCCTTACGCCCCCCATAAGACGGTAACCGATTACAGCGCCTTTAAGACCGACTTCAGCCCTCACAAAGCGGATTACAGCGCCTTCAAGTGTGACTTCAGTCCACACGCTCAGAGACCTAAACTTGACAGTCCACACAAAATGGACTACAGCTCCCATAAAGTGGACTACAGCACCCTGAAACCCAAATACAACACCTACAAACCGACTCCCCACGGGGCCAAATGGACAGAAAACAACGTTGGGAACTCTTTGCCTCGAACCTTGCCCAGCGCCATCACAGCAATGGCCGAGCCCTTTGTCATTAAAACTCACGGAAAGGAGAAAGTTCAAGAGACTCAGATTTAGGAAGCTCCCCCAAAAAGGCACTTTCTCCAAGTCCCAAGCTCCCGTTGACCTGTCCCATGAGCCCCCCCCCCATGATTTCTCCATTAAAATCATGCAATAGAATGCACAATGAATGGACAGGAAATACCTTTTTTGTACAGAGTGCAAACCTAAAGACTGATGATCTCTTGTTGTATATGCTTATAAATATAAATAAATATATATATGGACAAATTAAAACTACCATGGACTGGTGATAGAGAAACATATATTAAAGAGAAAATGAAAACTATTTTCCAACTTGTAACTTCTATTTAAACAATGAGTTGTTTAAGATGCCGTCTTGACTTTGACAAATGAGGGTAGTGTTGTTTTAAAAAGGGGCATTCTGTGTGATTTTTACACCATGCTTCAGAGAATGCAGTGTTGAGAAAAAAAAAATATTTATACCGAGAAGACTTTCTTTAACAAAACCGAAAAAAAGGTCGGAAGTGATCTTTAGAGGTTTATCTTGTAAAAGCACCAAGAATTTGTACTGTGCCAAATGTTATAAAAATGCAATAAAAAGGATTTTTTGGAAGAAAAAGGAAATGTTAGAGAGGTGTTTTTTTCTCCAGCCGTGTACTGTAAGGATCAGCCGAATGCTGTAGACACTGCAGTAAGATGCTGCAGCAGCTATACATTAACCCTGTGAGTGCTGGGCGGCTCCAGCAGAATCAACCATGGGGGGGGGGGGGGGCGGGGAGTGCTTTTAATTCACATTTTATCAGTTCCAAAACCTTCTACTTGGGATCAAAGAGGAGACTCTCGGGTTTTTATATCACACCACCGTGGAGCACCAGCCTGTTGCTATGAGTTGTGGCAGAACAAAAGCCCATAATTAAGGAGATCGGCTGCGTTATTATCACACTTTGCCAAAAGGTTGTAGATCTTCATTTCACCTTCCACGGTGTTGCCAGCTGTTGTGCTTTCATCAGTCAGTGCGGGGCCCCTTTATGGTGGCCGATGCGTTCGGGGTCTTGGTCACTGCATTTTTCATCATTGACAATATCGGCCCTCTCAATCATCATATATCCTCGCCATTGTCTGCGTGATAAAGAAAAACAGCGTGCAAGAGAGAGCGATGGGTTCATAGATGTGTGTTATGAGAGAGTTCTTACAGCTTTGGGATGAGAGACTTGAGTCATGGCTTGTGTAACTGACTAAATACATATTGAGAGAGGTAGATTATTTGATCGATCCTGAGGACGGGACTTCGGCACAGGGTGGAAAAAAGACTGAAATGAGCAGGAGTTTGACCAAGGTCTTGTCCTGTGGGGGTGACGGTGGCATGTAGCATTAATATTTCCTGCTTCGCTACCACAGAATGTCAGCAGGTGGTTCTATATTCTTTACCGTGGAGAACTGAAAAATCATTAGAGTGCTAATGATGTTTTTCTTCTGTGAAAATGGAATTTGGGATACACACAGTGTATCGGCTCTTTTTTGGCATTCTTCTATGTGTGTATTGGCTTGTGTGGTGGTATCACTCTGCACTGCTATAACAGGCCCCTTCATGCTAATCAACACTGCTACGGGGTCATCAATCAGCCAATCAGCCAGCCAGCGAGTGAAGGGCACGTCTCCATGGAAAACACTGCCTCCATCCTTCCTCCTCTGCTGTATTTTTCTGTTTGCATCATTAGCAATCATTAGGCCATTTCAAAGAGGAAGCAGGGCAAGATGCACCTACTGGCAGCTCAGCCCCTGAGGAGAGAGGGAAGAGAAAGGATACAGGACAAGTCGGCACAGAAAATGAGATGACAGAAGGGAGACAAGGAAAGGAAAGATAGATTGCCGGATAACTGATTAAAGAAGCCAAAACTGAGACCAGCTCTATGAGAAGAGCCTAAAAATGAGACATGCAGTGAGTGATGTGGCTAATGGTCCACACAGAAATCTGGGACGCTAAAGCAGAGTGAGAAGTGGGAGAGATGGGAGGACAGTTAGGGGCAGAGCGGGCTCGCCGAGAGAAAACGGGGAGAGAGCGGGAGCGAGCGAGTGCGCGACATCAAAACGCGCCCAAATAACAGCAAAATGAAACAAGCGAAGAGAGGCCGAACTGAAAAGGAGGTGAAAGAAAGCCGTTCGAGGCGGAAGGCGCAGAGGAGGAGGAGAGCGAGGAGAGACGCGAAGGGAGCAGGCTGAGCAAATGTGATGCAAGAGTGCCAGCTACAGATGGAAGGAGGAATATATGGCCGGGCCATCACGGCTCCTGCGTGATTGGGAACGGCCTGGATGGGCAACGACGCGAGGAAGTGCTGGTGGTGGTGGTGTGGGCTGAGAAGTGATGATACCAGTAATGGACTGGACCGCTGGGGGTACTTTAGGTAGCGAGGCTGGTGAATATGAAGGCAGAGGGGGGGGGAGTCAAGAGGTCAGTGCAAATGGAACTGTGGGGAGGGTAACTGGCCCAATGCAAGCATGTGCGTGTTTGCAGTGTCATCAGGAGGACACCGAGCAGGTCAAAGCCATTAAGACGAGCTGCATATCTGCTCCCACCCACTTCAAAAAATTAACGTTGAATTAATGAATAGATCCAATTTTAATTATTCATTTAAAGTATTTTTGTCCTTATTTGTTATCAACTCAGGTTGCAGCTGGTAGTCACTGATCTGACAAACAGCCACCGATGTGGTAGTGTAACGTCATGTCTTTATATTAAGAACTGCAATATTATGATGTTGCGCTCTCTGTGCATGTTTTTTATCAACGTAGACTCCCCCCCAAAAAAAGTAGTTTCTATCTAGCATCATCTATTTAGTATTTCTATCAGATTCCCACTGAATAACTTTTGACTGATGAATTCATTTTTTTGACACATGACAGTGCAGCCGGTGGCGTTCTAAACTCCAGCAAAGGATTTTCCAAGGCGGTGCACGTGTCAGGGGTTTGGGAGCACTAGCCAGTGTGCTAGTGGAGCAGACAGGGAGCTATTCTAAGCAGGCCTGGGAGCGTGCTGCCTTATGAGTCAACGTTAGTCAGGGCCAAATAATTGTTCCCAATGTCACACGGAGGGAGGCAGAAGCCGAGCTGCAGATACCCAGACTTTCTGGGTCTGGTTCTTTGTTGCTATGGCATGAAGAGGAGGAAGAATCTTCATTAGCGATGTCAAAGTGATGGCAGTGTGGATTTTATTGGAGGCATGCACACCGTGTTTGGACTGTTAAAACAGTCGCTACAAGAAAGATGAAATGGCAGATGTATTAAGCAAGCGACAGAAATGGGGGGGGGAATCACTAGGGAGTGCTCGTCCCACTGAGACGGGGTTTATTGCCCCTTTGATAGGTGAAAAACATCCTGGTGTTTTCTTCGGGGCAAGTGACAGTGAAGCCTTACTTTTATGATCCTGCCTGGATGTTGCGGGTGTGTGTGTGTGTGTGTGTTCTAAATCAAGTATAGTACGCCCGAGGCAGTCGTGAAGAGGGCGTATCGAACACACAAACTGGACACGCGGACAAAAAAACCCGCCCGTTCGATCACAGAAAAAACAATTATTTTAATTATTGAATGAATAAATAAGCAGCCCCCCCATCCATGTCATTGCTTTTGTCTGGGTTACAGCCTGCAGTAAAGCAAACAAATAAAAGAAATAACCTCCAGGATCACCAAGGACGCTGGGATGGAGCAGATGGCGTTTAAATGTACCCAACACCTTTAGGATAAGCTGACATATTTCTACAGCTGCATGAACACGCTCCTGCTGCCAATCCAGGATGAATGTGAGCACTTCGTGGAGGGAGAAATAAGTCAGAGGATTTGAGATTTCAAGCCGTTCTTGTTTCCATGGCACTCACGTTCCCATGCAACAACTTCTATTCTAAATGTGAAGTCTGGATCAAACAAGTGCGATGGCAAAATGGAGAAATGGTGAGAGAGGAGAGGGGCAGCAAAAAAGGGGGGACGGTGAATCTGAGCCGTGATGATGAGCAGAGCACTGATGTCAAGGACTTGCTGAGAGAAGCGCTGCCACCGTGGGCAGAGCGGCGCATGAAAGCAACGCCGGGATCAAAGCTCCGCGGACCGCCCGCGGGTTAAGCCCCGGTTCTGACGCGGCGTCGGGATCATTCAGCCACCGTAGCGAAGTGCTGTGTTTACCTGCGCATGTGTACAGTTTGGCAGCGCTGATCTTTAAACGTCACGACGGATCGATAGCAACTTCTACTCGCTCCAGACAACAAAGGACAAGTTGCATTGTGGGTACTGAAGCCATTGAGTTCGATCCTAGCGTTTGCTTTCTGTTATGGACGCATTTGTGGTGTTTTAATCACTTAAGGGGTCAAATATAGATCCAAAGTCAGACTCCAAATGTAAGCTGGGGGTGTAAATGAAGTAGATTTTAGAAGGCAGCAGGGCCCAGGCGCTGACCGTAGAAAGGCTTTGATTACTTGCATAAACGGATGCTTCTGAAAACGCAATCTACGCTCAAGAGAAGCCAGGGTGGGGTCGCCAGGCAGATTTAAGAGGCAGGAAAGACAGCAAAATTTAATCCTTTTGCCTTCAATTCTGAGTCCAAACAAATCCAGATGGACACCAGCACTTAGAGGGGGGGGGGTTGAGGATTTGTGGTCCGAGGAACTGCGAGAATGACAAAGCTGGTTTGAGTATCGTCATCCCAATCACGATCCGCTATCAAGTATTGATGAAGTCGTCTCTTAACTGAATAAATTAGATTTTGATTGACAGGTCATGCGTATTATTCTTGACCTAAGAGCGCATCCATTTTCTTTGGAACCCCATCCTTGGCCATTTAGTTCCTGGCAGCAGATTACGCCAAAATGTAGCTTTGCTGCCCAGTGTGCAGCTGGGAACCCATATCTGTTATTTCTTTACACAGAATTCTGTGTCACAAAAACGGTGGAAACACAGATGTGCAATTATACGTGTCAGCTTGACGAAGCCTGTGTAGGAGTCAGTGCAGGTTAACCCTGTGCCCGTCCATCGTTGCCTCCTCCACACAGGCGAAAAACACAAACAACTGAATCCACACAGAGAAATAAAAGTGCCCCAATACAAAATATTTGAAAGATTTCTGCGTGAGTATCAACAATAATGGCATGCATAATAATGAGAATATTTATTATAATAATTCAATGCAGGAGTAGAGGCTGATCGGGGAAGCACGTGTAAGCTGAGCCCCACTTCCTCAGTCTGGCCCATATAAGAGCACCTGCCCAATGGCAGGGACCAGATACCCAGCACCCTCCACCACCCTGGAGTCCTTCACCATGGCTAATTAACCACAAGCAGACATATCAACGATGAACACGTGAAAGCAGACCTGGGTTTGGCCATCAAATACTCTGTTGGGTCGACCAGCACTGCTGAGGGTGTGTGAGGAGACCAAAGGAGAGGAGGAGAGGAGAGGAGGGGAGAGAGGAGAGGAGAGGAGAGAAGGAGGAGGAGAGGAGAGGAGAGGAGAGGAGAGGAGAGGAGAGGAGAGGAGAGGAGAGGAGAGGAGAGGAGGAGAGGAGAAAAGAGAAGGAGGAGGAGAGAAGGAGGAGGAGGAGAGAGAGGAGAGGAGCAGAGAAGAAAAGAGAAGGAGGAGCAGAGACAGAAGAGAAGAGAGAAGGAGGAGAGAGGAGAGAAAGAAGAGAAAAGAGAAGGAGGGGAGGAGAGGAGAGAAGGAGGAGAGAGGAGAAAAGGAAGAGAAGAGAGAAGGAGGAGAGGAGAGAAGAGGAGAGGAGAGAGAGGAGAGGAAGAGGAGAGGAGAGAGGAGAGGAGGAGAGGAGAGGAGAGGAGAGGAGAGGAGAGGAGAGGAGAGGAGAGGAGAGGAGAGGGAGGAAGGGAAGGAGAGGAGAGAGGAGAGGAAGAGAAGAGAGAAGGAGGAGAGGAGAGGAGAGGAGAGAAGAAGAGACAAGGAGGCAAGGAGAGGAGAGAAGGAAGATAAGAGAGAAGGAGGAAAGGAGAGAAAGAGGAGGAGGAGAGGAGAGGGAAGAGAAGAGAGAAGGAGGAGAGGAGAGGAGAGGAGGGGAGGAGAGGAGAGGGAGGAAGGGAAGGAGAGGAGAGGAGGAGGAGAGGAGGAGAGAAGAAAAGAGAAGGAGGAGAAGAAGGAAGGAAGGAGGAGAGAAGGAGAGGAGAGGAGAAGGAGAGGAGAGGAGATGGAGTCTTGGCAAGCGAGCAGCCTCCTACTTTGTTGGCAGTAAAGGCACAAACTGCTCACAGCAGTACACACATCTATTAGTATTGTTCCAGGAGATAATAACTCTGTGTGTGTGTGTGTGTGTGTGTGTGTGTGTATGTGCGCTAATCCTGCTAAAAGTGTGAAGCAAGTTCCTATGAGGTGGCAGACAATATGGAAGGGAAATCTAGCAGCAGATGAATGGAAAACCCTGCCTGACTGCAGATGTGTGGGGATTTAATGCTAAATGTCAGCAGCACAACAGAAGAGCCAGAGACGACTGCAGCTGCCCTTGAGCACCGAGGAGAGAGAGCGTGCCACCCCAGCAGGAAGACCTCTCGCTCGACCATAGTGGGGGGGTTAGGTTGTGCATATAAAACAATGATATAACACAGTCCAGATTAAAGAGCTGCAGCTGATCTTGCAAGAAATTTAACTGGCAACTGCAATATTTAAGAAAGCTGAAAGATCCAGGCAGCTAACAGGGTTAGATGGACCATGTACCACACACATGCAGGATTCCAAACCAAGTGAGCCTAATCCTGGTTGGATTCCTGAAAAGATTTTGCCAATCTCGTCCTTCTCTTTATACCCCCCCTCCCGGATGCTCCTCTGGAAACCAGGGAAAAGCCGATCGCTGACACAGCTACTGAGATAGCCCCTCGCTTGTTAGGGGATGGGATGAAGAAGAAGCTAAAAAAATAAATGGAAGCAGGCGCTGAGGGGGGATAAAGGTCCAAGTGGGGGGCATTATGCTGGGAAGATTACCTGTAAAAACCTCCAAGTGTGCTCAGCACTTATTTATTCAGATCGGAGGGGCTGTGATCTCGGGTATAAACACAGAGACAGAATTTTAAATGCAGGAGGGGGAACGAGGGAGGAGGGAGAAAGGGGACAAGGCCGCAGAAGACTGCAGGCCGGAGAGGGCGTGGCCTCCCTGCAGCAAGGACACATGACAGGTCACGAGAGGAGGAGGAAGCAAACGTCCAGCAGCGAGTCTTCTGCCGCCAGAGACCCACCATTTGGGCTGGGGTGTCAAACCGTCTCAGACCAACGCAGCCGAGCTGCCGTCCACTCAGCGGGGGGCATATTCAGCTTTCATCAGTCTTGTTTGCTCGGGGGACGACAGGCGGACGCTAACAGGGTGCCACAATCGCATGCAAAAACCTGATGAGAAACCGGTCCAGCTGCCAAAATATGGTACATTTGGGTCCCGACTCCATACGAAGTACACACGTGTTGACTTGGGAAGGACGGGCGGCGTTAAAAAGGTCTTTCATCGAGGTTTTTGAGCAGGAATTATAAAGCTAACCCGCTGCTCTGTTTTCCAGCCGCTAACATCCAGGACTTAATCGGTATTTGTCCAGACTTCATCACTATCTCCTCTCGCACTTGTCGTTTCTGGCAATCACACTCCGAAGAAAGAAAACAGATTGAACCTAATCAGACACGCGAGTGAATAACAGGAGAACAAAGAGGACTCGTGGGATAATGAGACGGGTAAGCGTCTACTGACACAGTCGTTGGACAGCTAATGGGGCGCCTGCCATATTTTCAAATGGACCAAAACTCAATGCATAGATTATTTAATTTTAATGTGAGTGGGACCAGAGCACGAGCACAGATAAGGCAAACAAAAGGCGCACAATGGAAGCTTTGTCTCTTTCTGCTCCCTGTTCAATATTGCCGGTCCTCTAAACTCGGCGATTTCACAATTGTGCGTATAATTAGAGCGCATGCAGATTTTGCTCACTGCAATGAAAATAATTCATGTAATTGACTTCAGGATCCATCCATTATTGTTGATATACGGGCACAATAGTGAGATTTCTTGAGTTTCCTCCGCTTGGGGTGGGCCTTTAGCCCCAGAAACACCGTCTTTCCTTTAAAAACGCTCTTGTTTTGGGCGCCACTTCGACCCTGTGATTAAGATGTGAGCGGAGCTGGAAGGTAAAAAGAGAAAGGAGGGAAGAGCGCCAGGTCTTCCCCTTCTCCTCACATCTGAGATAGTCTGCGAGATGGAACGCCGAGATCGATTTGCGGGTCACAGTCAGGCGGGCGGAGGACGGAGTCAAGTGAGAAGAGCCTCAGACATTAAGCCTCAAAGAGGAAGAGCTGCTTTACACAACATGATTGATACAAATGTGATCACAGAGCAGGTTAAATATTTAACCGCACCATCATCCTTATAATAACGTAATAAAAGTCACATTCCCAAACCAGGACAAATGCCTTTAAAGCTGGATCGTTTCAAGAGGAAACGGACGACAAATAAGATGAATCCAGTGAGTGATAAAGTGCGAGGCGGCGGAAGTGCAGGAGAGCGTCGTCTGATTGCCCTCATTAATGAGCAAGAGTGCTGCAGTGCCCTTCATGTCGAGGCGAAGGGCTGAGAGGATTCAGCTGGTCCCCCAGCACACTGTGTGCCTTTGTCTGCAACACTACCCGGGGTATGTTTAGCAAGGCGGAGGGCAAAATTGCAGCTCCTTCGCACGCGCCCGTGCACGCCGAGCACAAGGTCGCCCTCGTAAACGAGCGGCGGCCGTAAAGCGCCGCGCGGGCTTCGCCTCTCCTCTCGCCGCTTCATCTGGATGCGGAGCCATCCATCTCTGCCGTTAGCGCGATTGTGTGATCGCATTTATGTGGCTCGCTCTCTTCACCTTTGGGTCGTAATTCATGCTTTTAAAGGGACCAAAGCCGCCCGGCTGCGACACTGATGCGCCGAGATGAGCGCCGCCTCTTTATGCACCGATGCAAAACCCCTCCCCCCCCAAAAAAAAACCCCCCAAAACACCCACCCTGTAACAACAATCGGCAGGAAGTGATGGACAAACCGCTGCAATAGATGCTGGAAACCTTCAGTGAAGCAGGTCTGTTCAGAAAATAAGCTTCAAGGTCAAACTTTCAATTGAAAACTGCAATTTAAAGTGGACCGGCCTTTCTATTAGCATCGGTGCTTCACGCCGTTCAACTGTTACAAACGCCGGCGTGATTCTTCCTCGCGTATTAACACAACGTCCACTGGCGCCGGGGTCATGAATGGCCACGGACACCTTCTATCTGTGTCTATACAGCAGCAGTAATGTGAGTATGGGGCTGTCAGCTACATTATGTCACGTGGAGGGGGGGGTAGAAGCCCGAGGGTCAGTTCCCATGCCCGCCGTCCGTCTCGCCGTCCCAGGAAACCACACCATGAATTATTCATCACCAACACCCATCTCCCTCACCGCAAACACTCAGAGGCACACGGTCGAGTACGAGGGGAGCAAAACAGATGCAAAAACATCTGCGGATGTCAAAAACACTAAGTAACAGAGGAGGGGGATCAGATGCGGTCAGGAAATGTGCACAAGAGCACTGAGAGCTCCAAATGGAGGCTTTTCTGTGGCCTCGAGGAGGCAAAAAGGCTAAACTGCATGCAGGAGGTGCTCTGCAGAATGCTAAATAGAGCGATCCAGCGGCCCCGACTCCGAGGTCTCGTCTAATGGCCAGTGTGGTGTTTGAGGCTACGATTCACACGGAGCCGCCAGAGAAATTTGCAGATTCTCCTGATATTTTAGCGGCGTTATTAAAGATTAGCAGTGACATTTAATGAAAGGGCTCCAAAAGAATTAGGAGGAGACGCTGGCGCCGCCATGCTGGCGGTGACTCGTCAGCACGCCGCGGCAGAACCTCCCGCGGGTCTGAAAGAAGATCGTGTTTGCGAGGCGAGACGAGGCGCAGGTGCTCACGGAGGCGAGCGGAGCCCAATCACGCCTCAAGACACCGAAAACAGCAACTAGAGTGAGGAAGGTAAGTACCTTTTACCACGTTTGCGCTTTAAAGAGCATAGCGATGCTAAAATGCTAACGCTATTTTGGAGTTTTATTCCCATTTGTGCCTCGTATGAAATAAAAGTTTGGATTCTTTGAGGTCCCCTCTTAAAGGTCAAGATTAAATTTGCCCTAAAAACCACCAGGGAGAACTAAAATAAATAACATTCAGAGGAAGACAATGAGGCTGTACTTTTACACAAACATTAAAATAATAAAGGACAGCATGAAAGGGGTGTTTGCTGAAGTTTCCACTGCTGTTTCAGTTCAAAATGGGGCTGAAGTGCAGTACTCGGGCTGAAGGGAAAGGAGGGAGACAGAAATGGACACCAAGGCGGTGAAACGTGATGACAGCAGAAGAGACTATTCCAGAATCAAAGGGTGAACGGGCTCGTCGGGAAATGAAAAGAGGTCTAATTGCGCCCACAAACTATGGAACTGCGGCTGCATCAACATGTCAACAGACTATAGAGAACTGTAAATGACTCTCGAGCGGAGGGAGCCGCAGAGGGATGTGAATGCAGATAAATACCTCAGCCAAACCCAAATAAAACGGCACCGGCGCGATTCCGCACGGATCTGCCGCAATCACTCGCTATTCAGACACAAATCAACAGCAGAATCTTATGCTAATGAAATCATAGGATCCATATTCGTATTCCGAGCGTGACACCTTAATAACCTGTTTCAGCGGCGCCGCTGAAGGGCACAGTCATTTCCTCCCGCTCCAAAAAGTTCAGCGTCTGCACTTCCTGTCACCTCTCAGAAGAGCGACAACGCCTAAAACCCCGTTTATTTTAGACATCCAAGCACGGGTTCGAGCAACTCCGCGACAAAGCCCTCGTGCTCCGATGCTCAGCTCTTGGTATCAATGCGCCTCTTTAGTCGAGCGCTGGGAAACGTCCGTCACAGCAGGCCGGGTCGGCTGCACGCCCCCCCGCCCCCCACGCTGCAGTCTCATTGTATGGCTCCGGCCTGTCTGCTGTCTCATACCAACCCACAACAAACATGCCGACGCCGCCGAGGACTGGCGAGAACTAAAACCTGCGAAAACCTTTAGCCTGTGTGTACGATCACACCTACTATTAGATTATTTAGTCACATATAGACCAAGGAAGTGAGTGGAATTCTGTTTTATTCACATGTAGAGGGATTTTTTCACAGGCTTGTTTTATGGCTAACATCCAAAACTGCTAACTTTTTCCTTCCATTACAAAACTCGCTAACATATAGCCCTGTATACAAACAGCGTGCTATAGGCTCCACTGAAAATGCAAGTCAAGGCTTCATTTCCATGACAATGAAAAACCCAGGACAGCAGAGTCAGAATGAAAAAAAAACCCTTTAGAATGAAGATAAGAAAGGAGAAGGGGAGGAAAAATGGAGGAAATGAATGAGTGCAAGGCCAGTATAAGTGCTGGCAGGATTATAGCTGGTTTCATCATGGCTTTGGACCGTTCACCGCTTCTTCTAAAAACCTATTAGCATGTGAATGAACAGGCACAGGGTGGACGGGAGTTCTGTCGATCACCGGAGCGCCGGTTCTCTATCAGGTAAGCTTTCCATAAACTGGGAGCACACAGGGAAGGTTGGCGCGAGTGTGTCGGCAGCTTATAGCCACTTTTCCCCTGAATCAACCCTGGCATAAATACCATAATAGTCATTTGGGAGTCGAGGGTTTAGTCAGCGTTTTCAAGTCATTGGCTCTGGCTCTGAGGTGTGGACATAAAAGCAGTCATTCCTTGATGCGTGGCGTTAAAAAAAACATGAAAAGTGTGTTTGAAATCCAGGCGGGCGAAAGCATTTGAGCCAGGAACAATGAAAATATACAAGACGAGTGTATTGAACATTGATAGGATGATTTGTGGAGCTCCTGCGCTCTTAAGGGCGGGCTGCTTGTTTAAAGATGAAGAGTAATGGTTTCATAAAAAGAACGTCAGCGCGTATCTGCACAATTTCACTCGCCGCGTCCGAAACACCCTATTTATTATTAAACATTTCAGTATACCTCCCTTTAATCGCTGATTCGATACTGAAACATGCCAGATGGGCATTTGGCAAATACCTCCGAATGTAAAGTAGGTAGAGTATTTATGGCTAACCACTGTCGGAGAGGCAACACACACCATTTTTCTGACTTTCCTGGACCAAAAATGTTGCTTGGAGCAGCTAAAACTTGGACTGAGACGTGTGAAAGTGAAGGGATGCCAAAACAGCAAAGCAAACGGCAGGTAAAGAGGCAAGAAGGCGGCAAACGAGTGATGGGAAGGGGGGGCCGCGGTGCCCCCGCCGACCCTGCTTACCTCCCTCTGCAGCACCAGCTCTTTGGTGAACAGCATGGCCTCGTTGCTGAACGGCTCCGCCACCTGCGTCCCCACGGGCGTATTCCTGGAACTGCGTGGACATTCGATACCTGCGGGCGACAGGGACCCAAGAACAGAGTCAGTGCGGTGGTGGCGGTGGCTAATCACGGCCGCGGCGGGGTGGGGGGGGGGTATGAAAAGTTTCAGAAATTCAAAAGATCATTCACGGGCACCTGCGTGTGTTCGGAGGGACAAAAAGGTCAGAGCCAAAATTGTTTAGCCGGAACATTTCACAAAAGCTCTGGTGTGTGTGTGTGTGTGTGTGTGTGTGGTGTGTGTGGTGTGTGTGTGTGGTGTGTGTGTGTGGTGTGTGTGTGTGGTGTGTGTGTGTGCGCGTGCGCATAATTGGCATCACAGCGAGGGCACATGGTGCGATACTGAATAAGAGCCAAGGCTGTCCACTTTGTGGGACTTTTTGCTGGAAAAAAGTCCCAATGTTTCCTTCAAAAGATTAAAAAAAAAAAGTTTTAAAAAAAAAAAAGCTGCTAAAGGCTAAAGTTAGCCCTCCTGCACGTATTAGGACGCACTCTCCTTCGGAACCGATAAACGGATAATTCATTCAACTGGTGTCCAGGGCGAGCATAAACACTTGTAACGGCGGTGAAACCCTCCGGCGTGTCCTGACGATCAGGAAAATCTACCACGCTTCCTCGACGCGACGCACGCTGCCTCAGGATGGACCCGTGGTCCTGGAGGAGGCTCAGACATGTCCTGGCAGCCATTAGCTGGATGGATGGAAGATTCCCCGCTGTGAAATGTCCATTTAGGCGACGCTAATTCGGCTTTCGGAAGGGAGCGAGCGTGAAACGACTTCACCTTTGGCTGATTTGACACATCGCTAGCTGGCGGAAGAAGCCAGACCCGGCGCTTCCTCAAAGGTTACGTCTTTTTACAACCGGATAAATAAAACAGCGCCATCTGAAATATTGAGCAGTTGCGAGCCTTCGTCTGCGTAACCGCTGCAGCCTCTGTTTATTTAACGTCTACTGGTCAGAGCAAATCCATCACGACCGCTCTAAAGCGAGACAAAGCTGTTGCCGCTGACAACGGACCACACACACGACGTCTCTGCCGTGTTGTTCTTAACGCTCGCCTGAAGGCCGCCAGCAAATCCATCATCCTGGTGCTGCAGTCGAAGACAGGCGGACGCCTTCGGCTCGTCTTTGACTCCTCCTGGACCCGTCTACCCTACAGCCACATGATCGCGAGAAAGCGCCCTTTAACAGGGAGAACCCTGGAGCAGAACCAGTGTTTGATGAGAGGGGACTCTACTGAGGAGGCCAGAGTGTCAAGAGGCGTTGCCGCTGTTGACGTCAGCACTTCAACGGGATTATTGAGATGACCCGGGGGGGTGGATGATCGATGACAGCGCCGAATTAAGCTAACACTCTGGCGCCAACCAAACATTTAACATGCAGCTAAGAGCGCCGTTGATGGCCGCGCACCAGTCTCGGGGAAGGAAAGCACCGACGTGCCTTCTACCAAATGTCAAACCGCTCTTGCTGAAAATGTTTCATAATCTGTGTATCGCTCAACCGCAGGACGTGTAAACCAACACGCGCGGCCATTAAGGCGCGTTTAATGGTGAAACAATGCCAGTAAGTGCTATGCAAATGTGCGAGCGGCGCGTTCAGAATGGGCCCTTCCAGTGAGGGATGATCATCGCGCTGGTGTTTGGAATTCACGTCAGAACCCGAAACTAATTGGATGAATTCATATGCGTTCATTTGCTGGAAACACTGTTTCGCCTCTAATATACTGTTCACACGTTGTAACGCAACAGTTTTTGGCCCTCTTCTTTCTTCGCTGTCGAGCAAAGACGGAATTAAGCCGACAAACCGTGCCGAGATAATGAGCTTCAGGAACGGTTCTGGAGGGAGGAGGGAGGCCAGGCGCGCCCGCTGCGACGCGCACAAACGTATAACAGTTCCGACAATATCGTGGCCGTATTATCCTCCCGCTCAGCTCATGAAACTTTTGATACTTTTGTTCGTGGAGGCTTTAAGCTGAGCGCTAATGCTATTAGCATCTGCAGTATTTCGGCGAAGTTACTCATGCTCAGTGTTTTATAATCAAGAGGCGGGAGTATAATTAGACCTTTGAGAGGGACCTTTGACGTCATTTGAGCAAAAAAAGCTGGTCATTAATTATCAATTTGCCATTTATGCAACTACCAGCGGTTCCTCTCTGTTGGCTCAAACTGGCTCCCAGCGAGAGCGGGTGGGGGGGGGGACTGCCGGAGAGGTTGTAAGTGGCGACCCATGGAAGTAGCCTCGCCGGCTCTTTTATCCTCCGTTCCTTCCGCCATCACCTCTCTGCGGTCCGAGCGAGGCCTCTCCTCAAGAAGCTGAAATCATTTAATTGCTTTTGCTTTATTTAGAGATGACAAAACTCTGGGGGAATTCACATATATTTAAAATGTCCTCCTGGCTACAAGACAGTCATTAAAATCTAGCTGAAGCCGCTGATTAAACCCCGAAGAAACCACTTTGTGAGTTAAATTACACTTGTTTTGGTTTATTCTCAAACCCCGACATGGCGTCGGAGTCGCCCGCTGCTGAGTGTGCGAGCTGGCTAAGCTAAGGGGGGGGGGGGGTGAACCCACGCTGAGCACAGAACAAAGAAAATGACAACTTCTCTTTGATGCCGTAAGCAGTTTCTGGAGATGGGGTGCTTGACTTTTGCTGCGTATGTTCCCACAGATAAGGCCGCCGGCTCGCTAAAATATTCTAACCTCCAAATATCTGCGTCATTAATCAGAGCGGTCGCCAGATTTAAACGCTCCCGGAGCCTCCGAGGGTGCGGCCGGAGACCCACTGTCCTCCAGGCTGATGCAGCTCATGGCCCGTTTAGCTTCAGGACTGAGGCCGTCATGAAGAATGCAATGAAGCCCCATTAGCCACCAATACTTATTTATTTGGGCGGGGCTTCAAAAAGATCACCTGCTTCCAGCGAGCAGGCAGATGACTCTTAGTGCGGGGCGGCGCCGCGGCCTGATGGAGAACACCGGGGACGGTGGGGCGTGGACACGGTCTATATCGGCTCTTAGACACAGAGAGCCGTAACGGCACCTTTAAGGAACACCGACATGCGTCCTGACCCGCTGTGGCCTCGCTCCGAAAGTGGCTAAAATAAACTATTGAAGCGGCCAATTTTTCAGCCTTCCGCCGCCCCTCCCTGAGCTTGAGCGGGCCTTAATGCCCAGAGACTTCACATCAATTGGGCCCCTCTCTTCCCCCCCTTCTCTCCTATCAGCCTCTGCATTTTTACTCCTCTGCCTCCTCGTTTCATCATCTTTTCCCTCTTCCGCTCCCTCCCGAGCCCCCTTTCCTGTGTGGAAAGCTTTTCTTTCCAGCTTCAGAAGACGGATGACTCCTTTACCCTTTATCAAACTTGCATGCTGAAGTGACACCGTGCAGGCCGGCGAGAGACGAGAAGAAAGGAAAGGTGATGTGGGAGGAGGCGAGAGGGGAACTTCCCTTCAACTCAACACACCTCCGCTCCTCTTTGAAGCGTGGGCTTCTCTCGCTACCCTTTGTTTCCTCATCCTCCATTTCTCTTAAAGAACTGTCTTCTCCCATCAAGGAAACCTCCAGGAAGCGGAAGGAGGTTGTGTACAGAAGAGCTCGGAGGCATCTCGCCAGAGCAAGTAGGTCGCTCCGGGCCTAAATCAGAACAGATAATGTGTCCGGCGCGCTCACTTGCATGTTTTTGCACATTGGAGGAGAAAAAAAACAACATCTAAAAGCAATCTGAAGGGAAATAATCAGTCCTAAGGAATGTGAGAGGAAGACCTCCAAAAGGAAGATAAAAAGGCAGAAAACTTTATTTGGAACCGGGTATATTTGGTGATGTCGTGCAAAAATCTCCCGATACGGGATTTTATGATGATTCGCGATGCACAAACAAATGTTGAAGTGGAGTTTAAATGTATTTCTGATTGACGTTTGCTGAAAAAGTTTTATTTACCAGCCAGTTTTGGATTATTTTTTCTTTCTAAACACCAGTTTAGTGACTTTTTCTCAAAACCCACCAAAAATTCCACGCACATTTCAAATGAGGGATATGACTGTTGCAAAGGTTGAAATATAATTATGGGAAATAGCAGCAGTTTAACAGGTGAGTTAATGGGAGTGAACAGCCGACGTGCTCCTTTTACGGAGCGCTGATTAATTCCGTGTTTCAAGGTAGTCGAGGTCTTCTACCTACAAAACGATGTGTTTTTATTATGTTTATAAGACCTTCTGAGGAGGACTTATGGAGATTTCTTTAAAAAAGGTTTAACCAAATTTCCTGGACGTAAAGACACACTTGAAGGCGTTTTATGCCGAGCAAACTACCGCAGTTCAAAGACCGTTTTAAGTAATATTGTGAAGATACATTGTGCAGTAACACAAAGACCCACTGTGCTCTCATGCACTCCAACACTACAGTGATTTAAAATGAACAAATTTTAACAATGTTAATTAACAAATGTTAATTCTATACATGCTAATAAGCTACCGCGTATTAAATCTCGATTCAGACAGGTATAACAGAACAACTTCACCACGCAAAGCTGTAATGAGAACCTGAAAATAGAAATGAGGTTTCTTCCAACATTTAATTAACTATTGACAATATGTGGCAGATAAGGTCAAGAAGTTTTTCTCTCCTCGCAAAAAAAGAAACACGTTCAGGGCAGCCAATTTGTCATGTTTGTGTCATTTTCACTAAAAAGAAAATAAGCTCTTGGAACAGATGGCTGAATAAAACATTGGAAAGATACGTTTGACAGAAATAAAAATAGTGCGAGGAGGTAGGGAGCGCTTGGAGTTTCGAGGCAGAGATAATAAGACGCTGTTTGTGCCTCGGGGTTTGGCTTCATATGTGGTTAAATGTTTTAGCATCAGTTGTTGCGTAAAGTCAACCATGACGACGCGTCTGCGCGCTCGCACCGAGGCCGCAACCTCGCAGATGTAAGGTTTTATCCCGGAAAAATCCCAGCCTGTGCCAGACGACAAGGAAAAACACTCAGAGACGCACGTCGGAGAGCCCGCGGTTAAAAATACACGCAGCTGTTTAAAGTGGGCTAATGTGTGAATTAAAGGCAGCTCGCAGATGATGAACCCTTTCTGCCGAAGACAATTTTAATCAACCGCACTCGGGGGCTCTAATGCGCTCCTGACAATTTCCTAATAAACTTTGATTGAATAAAACCCAAAAGTAGGGCAGCTATGTAAACACCATGTCAGAGATGCCCAATGAATCCCCCATTCATGGGGGGGGGGGGTCCTGAATGCAGATTTAATAGCAGGGGTCGTGTCCAATCCATAGTGTAGCGGGCAAGGGGAAAAAAATGTTAATTACAAAAACCATCAGTGGATAGCAAAGACAATCGCAAGCAAATTACGATATTAATTACGACGGTGATGGAGCCGTGTATAATTACAATGGATCTATCGGAACTGTAACCTGATTATCCAAGTGGAAACGTGGAAGTTCTGGATGGATGAGATGAACTTTGCAGTGCGGAATATCTCGAAATCATCTTAAACCTGCAGATTTAAGGCTTTAAAGCGGCAACAGAGTGTAAATGTGATTGATAAATCACATATAAACCATCTCACCACAGCAGTGGGTCTGTAATAAATATGACCACTGCGGTAACCCAGAAATGATGCGCACGCCGACCGTGAGCCAACCTGGCACGTGGTACCGAGAGCGGAAGGTGAGATCAAAAGGCGGCGTGCGTTACATGCCGGTGGTGGCGTTTTGAAATAAGGTTGGCGCCTGTTGGAGGTTCGGTGAGGTTTGAGGCTGCTGGAACGCTGCTCTCAGAGAGCATCTGTGCAGAGGGACGACCTCTCACTCCAGCACAGGATAATGTCACCTACCAGCAAGGAGGAATGTGATGAGGCAGGTTTCTTTTGGCAGGTAGAGCTTGAGGCGGGAGCCGCTGAAGACGTACTCGACCACGGCCTCGGATCGGCCGGCCCGCTGCAGGAAGGGCAGGAACTGCTTGGCTTTCTGCGTCTCCTGAAACACAAGAGAGCGGGGCGAAGGTGATGCGTCTCGCGTTCTCTGACAACCACAAATCCGGTCCGTCGCACGTCCCTTTTCAAAATTCCACCTTATAACAAAACCAACTTAACCGAAAGAGGATTTAACGTGATTAATTTCACGCGCTGGCTCCATTTTCACAGAGACCTAATCCAGCAGCACGCGTCATCTTTGGACAATGGTGCGACGCTCTATCGGCGCATCGGTGTTGAAGACTGACGGCGTGTCGACTCTCGCGTACATTTATCACAATTCTAATGATGTGAAGGAGGAGGGAGCCATTTCCTGCATAAATCAAGACGAAATCTTAACGAAGGCACATCTGCAAACCCGGGCGATCGAAGAGAATTCGCTCCACTCCGTCACGAAGGGGTGACTCAACAGCTCGTTGTTTTGCCTGCGCCGAAACACGAGCGCGGCTGAATCATGGGTATCGGAGCAGAGCCGGCGACACGGGCGGATTCAGAAATGATAAAAATATGATTTAACATGCGTGAGGAAGGCACAACAGAGCCTTCGGAGGTGGACCAGTGTCGCTGTCTGCGAGTGTGGGTGCCCCCCAGAGCGGCGCCGAGGCCTGAAGGATGGATGAAACAAGGACAGGCGCCCAGTATCCACCGCGAGTACATAGGGAAAACTCCAAAAACAACAGCGTGCTGGCTGGACGTGCCACGGATGAGCCGACACCCCCCCCGCCCAGACGAGCCGCTGCCGGCGCAGGTCCTGTGCTTTAGCCGCAAGATTCACCACCTGAACTCCACCCACACCGGTCCGAAATAGCCCCTTGAGTGGGAGAAAACCAGAACAAACATTCTGTCGCACATTTGCAGCACCTGCAGTGAGTAGGCTGTGCAGGGTAACTTCAGGGGATAATAAATAAATAAAGGGATGAGAGAGGCCCTCATTACGCAACCTTTAGAGGTACGAGGTGAGTCAAGAGCTTTAACTACTCTCCTCCCACCACCTCTGCTCATCTCCTACACTATACATTTATAAACCTATTTCTACTCTATTTGTGCCTCCCTCCCACTCAACGTACATAATCTCTTTTAGTAAACCTATATAGCCAAGCTGGGAGAAGTGTAGTCCTATTTCTGTGCGCGTGTGCATGTGTGCAGCTGTGTGTGGGAGAGAAAATGAAGGGAAGGGTATCAGGAGGGGGGGGTTATAATGTTGCTATTTCAGTCTTTAAGAATGCTCATTACGCTCGCCTGTCCAAACAACTGGTGCGCGCTTGTGCACACGCCTGGCGCCGCTCCAGGAATGTGCTAAAAAATCCTGCTTGTGGCCTTATTGGAGGCTGCTAAAAGAGGCGCGGAGCTGCAGATGCACTGACGCAGCAGCGGTAATGAAAGCAGAGCTTAAAGGGGCTTGGTGGCACTAATGTAACACAGCGGCCCAGCACAATCACGGGAAGATGTCAGGACCACCGCGGCCGCGACTGGGTTAGTCTCACAGCCGAGGCCGCCGCGCCACATTTAGCAGTTTGTTATTAAAGTAAATTAATTATTGAGCACCTCCCTCAGCTGCGACTCCCATGTCATCGCTGCACAACAAGTGGTCAATTTAGCCGGTCGAGTTTGGAGGGTTTACGGCTATTAAAAAAGAAAAAAAGAGCATTAAAAGTCCTGATGAAATAGCAGAGGGCTGCTCAGTCAGCACAACAATTCCCCCATCATCATGATGTTTACAGGGTCCGGCGGCTCCGCTCTGAGACGTGGGGGGGCTACGATAATGTCAGCGCGGTGCTGCGTCGCCTCTGAGAGGAGCAGCTATGGAGGGACGTCCGCTGCACCCCGGCAGAGAGTAACGCTCGACAGCAATCCAACAAATCGGGCCGTAAATCTGACGGAGCATTGTGCTCTAAGAAAAGGCCGAGGGAGGAAAGAGCCGCTCTGATTAATTTAATAGGTGTCTCCTTCAGAGCTCACGAGTACTACAAATGAGCTCCATCGAGACGATGAGGTGCTGATGTTAGAGGCTTGTCGAACTTTAGAGGCGGCTGAGTGGCAAGCGTTGAAATATTCAAAAAGGGGCTTAAATGAGAAAGAATAAAGGGAGTTTTGAGGGACCCTACATAAACCGTCCAAAAGGTTTGAGATTAAACAAAAACATCTGTGCTCTGATAGAAAAAGATGCTGCCATAATTGAAAAGAAGAACCAGGAAAGATGACTGAAAAGATGAACATTACAGAGAGAACTCAAATAAACAGCTATAAAGCCAAAACATGCTTAAAATGGAACGCCTATGAAACGGCCATTACTTCTTATTGGGGGTCTTTATGGGTTCCCGACGCAAATGCTCACTCCTAATCAGGCTTCATTAGCCAAATGATGTTTCTATAAAGCCCCTGAGCACATGTAAACAAGCTAGGACTGAACGCCGCTGATGATTTTATTAATGGCCCGGCTTATTTTTAGACGCCTTTTTAGTTTCTTTATGAAGAGGAAAAGTTGCGGCGAGAATCCAGCTTTGTAGGGAAGAAAGAAAAGACAAAGATACGTACCCCAGAGATATCCGCCACTCTGTGGATGGGAACCTCCTTCTTACTGTGCAGCCCTTTCCCATTTTTGATGGCCCTGCAAGTCAAAGAAAGAGCTCCAGTCACAGAATTCAAACAGCTGGAGGCTGAAACAGACCTGCTGTTTGAGTAATGGAGATACACAAATGGAGCCATTGTGGCTTTGGGAAGAGGGATCAAAAACTACCAGTTTATCTTCCATCAACTCCCATTACAGCTCAACTGGAGGAAACCCTGAAGAGGTAATCTATAGGCTTGGGACCAGATGTGGAAACGGTGCTCGAGAGGCTCTAAATGGAAGAGAGGGAGGAGGAGGAAAACCAAAGATTCTGAGGGGGGGTTGCCTCTCTACAGATGGCTGGAGGTTCAGCAACGATGACTGGTTATGGTGATCCGTGTTAAAACCCTCGAGGGCTGAAGGAGATGACTCGTGGGGCTGCGGCTGTGAAGTGGAACTGTGCCACCTACGGCTACAGCAAAGGAAATCTATGGCTGCTGTGATGAAGCGCCTCCAAGATGCGGGAATGCATATAGGTGCGATTAATCGCCGAGAGGAAACCTCTGAGGCTGCGGGGCCGCCGGCCTCGCGCGCGGGCAACTAAAAATAAAAGAGAAACCTCTCATCAGCTCTAATAAGACCCCACCAGGGACGCGGAGAGAAGGCAGGGGAGAAGGGAAGACAGTAGAGCAAGGCCAAAGAAGGACAAAACCGAAAACAGGCTTAGGAGGAGAAAGAAGGACAAAATGTGCAAAAGTTGAAAGGAGGCAGGGGGAGGAGACGGGCACCACACCACAGGAGAGGAGAGGAAAGGGAGTGAAAGCTGGTCCTATAAAAAGAAGCCACGGCTGCAACTGCTCTACCTATAGCCAGCAGATCTTAATCTAAGGCAGAGCAATAAAAGCCTGTACTAAATCTCCCCGCTGCACCTCCATATACTATAATTATATTCATAGGGCCTCTGCAAAGAGTCCCCGTTTTAGTGTCCAGCACTGAGGGAGGTGCACGTGGGACTAAACAGACATGCATAAACGTATAAAATACACGTTTGTTCTGGCAAAAATGGAGCAAAGCTGGTGAATAAATCCGGCTTTGGGAAGGCAAAGGTCGTTCTGAGGGTGCCAAGGTCGCGTTTATTTTTTGCTAATGTGCAAAAGTGTATGCTAGGCTAACGTAACGCGAGTGATTCTACCGGCTTCTCACCGTGCCTCTGCGGCCAGCAGCTCGTCGTAGTGGGAGGAGCGCTGGTCGTCGTCCTGTCTGTACCGGATGACTGTGGCCAGGCCTTTGCTGACCAGAGCTTCTGCGATGTTACTGGGGAGAGGGGAGACAAAGCAGAAACATTAGCAACCAGCGCGCAACCAAACCTCCTCCAACATGCTTGGCTAGACCGGGCGAGTTTTGATTAAACTTGAAGTGGTTTAATAACAGCAACAGAAAACATAGGTTCCGATCGGAGCAGCTAGATTGAAGCATTCGGGGGATGGAGAATAAGTGCTCGGGTGAACCTCTTTGTGAAAATTAAAGCACAAAAGGCTCCAGGTTCCTGCCTCGGTTTAAGGTTCCGAGTGCTGACAGGCGATTACTCATTCACCAGACACATCATGAAACCTACGGGAGCCTCTGGATGCACGAATCGATGGCATTCGCTGCGTACTCACATGCCGCCGATGGTGACTGTCGCACAGGTGCGCTCTGCAAAGGTGGGCGTGCCTTCTGCCGGGCCGGTCGCTGCTCTGATGTAGTCCACCGTCACATTGACCTGAAGGGGCGGAGATGGCGGGAGATGCCAGGTTACAAAAACCAAGCGATTCCAACACGTTTTTAATGGCAAAAATGGATCAGTGGACTGATGATTAGTGTATGTTCTGGTGTGGGTTTGTCCCAGTTAAAGGTCATCTAGGCTCCAAACCAGACATCCCAACGATAAAAATCTGCCAGCCAGCTGTGCCGGGGCGGCATCCAGACGGCGTCTACGCACTTATCCCGAAGCACTTGACTGGCAGTTTAAGAGCTACGTGTCAGCGGCGTCAGACGAGAGCGATAAGAAAAAAAAAGAGGGATTCTGATTCTGCGTTAGAGAGTCGGTGCAGTCGGGGAGAAGGAGTGCAGACGGGCCTTATAAAGGCACATGAGAGAGGAGCCAAACGGCTCGGAATAACCACCGAGTTGTCAGCAGAGACAGGCTGAGGACGCCGACGGGGGGGAGGGGGGGGCTTTGTTGAAGCTGAATGTTTTAGTTGACTGTTCATCAGCAAGTAAAGCCTATAATTCAAAAGATGTGATTTTAAAAGGGATACCAGTGGATGGATAAGAGGTTCTGAAGGCCACCGCTGGCGCTGTAATACAAAAGAGAATGGATTCAAATGTGCTAAAAGGGTGTGGGTGGATGTATGTGTGTGTGTGTGTGTGGTGTGTGTGTGTGTGTGTGTGTGTGTGCACTCATGGAGACATTTTAAACCGCCACTATTAGCCCAGCTGATGATCGATTATAAACTTTATCAGAGCAGCGTAAGATTAAAGCAGTTCTGGGGCGATTCTTCAATGATGTCCTGATAAGGAGGAGCTATCTCTGAGAACCCACCGCAGCCAGGAGTGAGACAGAGGAGAGGCGGGGGGGATGGATTAGAACCTGGGGTGTGATAAGGACAAGGACGGAGAGGGAGAGAGAGAGAGTTGGGATACAAAATGTTTGGGGTTCCGCCCAGGTGAGAGCAGGAAGGAGCCGCGTGGCGCTCCAAACGCAGGCTTAAATGCAGCTGCATGTGTGTTAGCTTAAATGCAGCGTCGCGCTATCATCCGCGCTCCTGGGATCCAACCGCGGCACCGTCTGTGACGCCCACACCTCAAGACCGTTTGGGATCAGGTCTTACGTGCGCAAACAGACGTGTTCGTGCGCTGGAAAATAAAAGTAGAAAACTCTGGTGCCAACGGTACCACATAAGCAGCTGCATAACAGGAGCCACTCTGAGCGTGCAGGATTATCCGAATGTGCTCAACCCCGATAAGTGGCTTAATGCAACATTTCCACTGGTCCTTTTTTTCGCTGAGGATGAGAACTGGGTGCACGAGAAGCACTTCTTATAAAGTTAGCCAAATCAAGCTTTTTGGGATTATGTCACCGCTCGCGAGCTGCCGTTTCAATGGGAGCGAGGCGCCGATGAGCGACAGGAAACGTTTAATTCTATGAGGGAGTTGATCATAAAGCAAAGTCCAGCAAATGTCACCTTAAATGCGCGGCGCGGAATTCAATTTCAACGCTTATGTTTTAAGAGTTCTGTCAAAATGATCTTAAAAAGTGATGCTGCTGCGAAGCCCAGATCAAATAGCGCGGCGACTCCTTCCTGCCTGGGAACTAGTAAATATAGACTCTGCTTGGCCACAGGAGGAGGAGGGAAAGAGTCTTTTTAGGAAAAAGATATTAGATTTGATGCCTCAAATAGAGATAAAAGGAGGTTCTGAAGGAAAAAAGGCACTAAAGCCTTGTGGTTTATGCGTAGTCACGGGTTTACCTGCTACGCTGTCAAAGCTAATTAGCAGTTGCATCTGGAGGTGGTTTTTGGTTCCTTCCTTGTCCTCTCAGAGGAAACCCAGAGCAGGCTTCAGTGTTCCGAACTCACTGGGCCGACTGGCACAATTACCCCACTTCCGAGGTAAAACCTTGGCCTCGGTCAGTGTGAGAGAGGGACAAAGGCGGATAAAAGAGGAGCTCTCTGGGGCAGAATTTCTGGGAGAGCAGCATTCTTGGGCTCCTTTTCTGAAGCTTACTGCTCCAAATCTGCCTCTGCACAGCTTAAATGATTTTATTCAGGACGGAGGTAAGTGGGGAGACCCGTCTCCTTCCACCAGACACTTGCGCTTTTTACCTGCAGCCCAAAAGACTCCAGATGGTGCAAGCTAACTTTAAAAGGCACTCGTTTTAGTCATTTTACCAAGTTTGTTCAACACTTTGAGTGCGTGTTTTGTATTTCAGGCTGGTTTGCAGATGTTTTCTTGCCTGCTCTATTCTTTAGGAAAGGTGGGAGATGGGAATGTTTGCTGGAAATCTCGGCAACTTTTTGCCAGTCTTTCAATGTTGCAAACCGCTGGCTGAAATAAGATTTTAGGATGCATCCGGGGAATTGGTTTGTGTGGGCCTGGAGCTGAAAAAGCCAATACACGGAGGTCAGCAGCGGAACAGTTTGGGTTTTATGAGATAAGTTGTGACTGCTGAGGTGATTTTGTCGGGACGATTGTTTATAAATGATTCATTTCGACGGAGTCGGAGAGGAAAGATAGAATCTTTTCAGGAGTGCTTCCCATTATAATGTGGCTCCGTCAGCTGTTTAGAGGCCTGTCATTCAGCCCCGGACACCGCCCGTCTCTGGGCTTTTACTGCCAACGCAAGTGACCAAAAACTTGCTCCCCCCCACCACCAGATTTGCAGATACATTTTTTACAATATAAAACAAGTGTTCCCAGCCCACTGCAGCTTAGCTCTGGGTTCTACAGAGTTGTGTGTGTAAATAATAGCAGCTCTCCAGTGTACAGACCCACTAAATCAATAGACATAAGAGGAGGAGAATCAACATCGCTTGTTTAAAGGGTGCGTCTGGGCCGATACCAGGCCTCAGGGCATAAGGGGAGGGGGGGTGGGGGGGTTCTCGTCTTAAAACATGGCTGGTCTCGACTCACCTTTTTACCGATGAGCTTCTTCCTCAGGAACTCGCGGGCCTCGAACATGTACGGGATGTCGTAGAGTGGACGGAAGCGTTTGTCTTTGTCTTTGTTCTTCTCCTGAATGGAAAAGGAGGGAAGATGGGGGGGGGGGCACAGAGGAGAGAAAGTTATTCATAAAGCATTTCCAAAGCCGCGCAACTTAACACATCCGTCGCAGATGCGGACCCTTCAAAGAGGAGCACAAAGCCCCCAGACTCCCCCCGTGAAGACACAGATTTGCACACAGTGGCTTTGTCTGCCCCCCCCCCCCCCCCCCACTGCAGCCCTGTGACAGGAAGGATCTGGACTTGAATGAACGGCTCACGCTGCCATTCAAGACAGAACATCTCTTGTGCTGTCAATACTGACAAATTGCACGAGGAAACAAAGCGCGAAAGCCGCGGTTTGCCGAGGACGTAGCGGCGAGCGGCTACGCCGGAGACGCTTTCTGCGTTGGGTTAGGGAGCGAACGGCAACAGCTGCATGCGGGGGGGGGGAGAGACTCCCCACAATTCGCTCATCCGCTCGGTGACAGCAGGCCGCAAATAGAAGCTATTGTATTTTCAAAACCAAAAAAAAAAAAAAAAAGAGGCCAAGATTTGGTGCTGCGCTCGCTTGCTGACAGGTGTCTTTTTGTAGCGGAAGGATTCAAATTAATAAATAAATACAGCGCACGAGAGTGACGCAGCGGGAAAATAAACAACGGGCGCTAACAGGAGAAACGAGGCTATGAATGACAATAGCAGCGCGCTTGCCAGTCCTGCCCTCCCACGTTTCTTTATGGCTGCCATTATTATCCCTTAGACAAACAGAAGGAACGCTCTCGCAAGTTAACACGCAGGGTTTGATTAATATCTCATTTCCCTGAGTAGCGCTCATTCATTTTTAATGCTCCTCCAGTTGTTGGGAGCCGCCGGGTGGGGTCTGGCAGATGGATTGGGAGGGGGGGGCATGGGAAACAAAGGCTGTGCAAGCATGCGTTTGGGTGTTCCGGCATGTCGAAGTCTTTAGGACGGATTTGCACAGCAAGTTACACCAACGGGAAATTTCCCTGGAAAAACAAAATTGAGTAAATGTCTTATTTTGCACGGCAGACCGGCTGGATTGGGTCTGGAATTGCAGCGACTGCCAAATTGACTCGGCAAAACCTTCTTAGTCTCTGCGGGAATTTAAGAACCCAAACAGCCTGCATTTTTATCCCCTCCCATGTGTGAGATGAAAGAGCACAGAAGCAAGGACCTCCACTCTCCGCCAGGTGGTTTAGGGCTCTTTCGCTGTTGTAATAAGAACACAGGGTCCTTTAATCAAACACCCAGCCAACATTTTCACATAAGCCTTCCACTCATGGGAATGAGACGATTAACATTTAGCATGTTGCTAACGGGAAGCTCTCTTTTGGTTGCATATTTGGCTTAAAAATCACAGGGGAAGTGTCCAAACACAATCTGTGCATGAGGATTATGAGACCTGACACCAAAAAGAACATTAAACTCAAACATTATTACCGTACTGACAATTTCCGCTACTTCCTACTTCTGTGTCCAGCTTTTATTTCACCCAGAGAGGCATTTCCATGATTGCATCCCTCTCCACCTTCAGAAGCGGTGTGGCAGATTCATTCCCAAATGCTTTTCAAGTGCATATGTGCACCGTCGCCGTCTTTCCAATCAGTCACTTCTGGTGGATTTGCCCAAACAACGGAGTTATTGATTCGCATTGATGGATCAGAGCACCTGGGAGAGATGGATGGAACCCACAGAGAGCAGGGAAAAAAGTGTCTACCTAATAAGGAGGAAAGGGAGTGGCGTTGCTGGGGGAAAGGGCTAAATGTCAGCCCTCTAAACAGCCTCCTCAGATCTCCTCTCATTCTAACCCTCTCCCCGACGGTTCAGGAAACAAAAGAAATGCTGCCGTCATGAAGGTTTCACTGAGGGCTGTGTATTTGCAAAGGTAGAGGACGAGGCCGTCGCAATTAATCACCAGAAAGAAAAAAAAAATCTGCATAATTTAGCAGCTGAAACAAAACCCGCGTCGGCCGCCCACGAGCTGAGAGAGAAGAGAGGGAGTTTGCGGTCTCAACCGTGACCCAATAACAACAGTTTGCTCCGGCTGTCCTCCGGGGGAGTTCTGTTCTATTTGGGGTAAATTCCCCTTCGTTCCAAATTACTGGCACGGCTCAGGAATCATCTCTGACTGTTGCAGAGGCGGGATTACACAGCGTTGCAGGACAAATGCAAATGCGGGGACGCGACTGCTGGAAGCATCGGCCGTTTTCTTGAACCTCGAGGGTGAGAGTGAGTCAGCAGCAAGTCGCCTTTTCTGATGGGTGGCCGAGACAGTGGGGGGGGGGGGGGGGGGGGGTACAGTATCAGAGCTGGAGCTAATTGAGAAGCTAGATGCTAATAGGCACGATGCACAGGCTCCATTCTGGACTCATCGAGCTCCCGTTTACACGTTTAAAAATTGCATTTGTGCACAAACCCGAAACTGTGCCAAAGGCTGCTGAGGAGAGTGGGATGGTGCAGCAGAGAGAGCGCGAGGAGGAAGTCAGGAGGCATCCACTTCCTTCAGCAAGAGTAGAAAATATTGATTATTCTTGCACGATTTAGAACAACAAAGCCTCGCTCCACATACAAGTAAAACGATCAAATTAAGTCTATATGGATTTGTGGTGCCTAATTATTAAAGCTAGTGGCTGCATGCAACCTTTGCCTTCCTGGGCATTCCAGCAGCCGCTGTGCAGAAATCACCTTTCTTTAAATCCCCAAACCTGCAGCGTGTTTACAGACGGCAGCGCATGTGTTAGTGTAACAGCTGAAACTAAATAATGCAAATGGTGCAGAGCAGAAGGAGAGAATCTGAATTACAGAATAGTGTAGAGGAGGCAGCTTGAAATGAAAGGCAAAATAGATACGGAGAGACTTAACAGAAAGGCATAAAAACAACTATAGAGAGGTTGGTTAAGTAGGCAGGGCTGCACGGAGTAGTGTTTCGAGGAGCATAACCATTTTTTGCTTCTATAAGGACAGTCGTTTGACCTCTCTGGGTGCGCCATCAGCACAGTCCTTAACCCTACTTAAGTCAAATAAGCACCGAATGCATCAGCGCGCACGCAGACACCTTGATGCACGAGCGTTGTTCAAGCAGATGCACATCAAAACATCAAAACAGGCCTCAACAACAGAATGAGTGGGTGCAGCAGTGAGTCAGCGTGGGGCATCGTCAGCCTACGCTGGACCGTCCTGCTGCGTACAGTGGGGGGGGGGTGGCTATAAACCCCCCCCGTAGACTTGAATTATATCAAGATGACAGGGGAAAGGGGCGTGGTTTAACTGAAATGAGAGAAAACCTTAAGATGTGTGTTCTTGGACTTGGAAAAATGCATTCTGCTAGCAAAGTGAGGACATTTTGACTGGTGATTGCAAATTTTGGAGGGTTATGGTTGATGTTATCATTTGGCTCCGGTTAGAGTCGGGGGGGGGGGGTTGATTAGGGAAGGGAACAGGGTGTGTGTTATGCCTGTGAAAGTCTCCAAAAAGATAGAAGTACAAATGTGTGTGTGTGGACACAAAGCAGGAAGAAAGATGAGGCAACAAATCCGGGGAGCTTTGCAGGAACCATTACATTCCACCAGGGCACTGGTGCTTTTCATCTGGCCCAAGTCACCCGACTGTAGCATTTAAGAGAGTGCACGCACGTGCACGCACACACTTAAATACAAGTATAACCTGGATTGTTGAATGCCCAGAAAAACCACAAAGGCAGACACAGATAACGATGAATAGCATAAGAAAATCCCCACCAACCTCTAGAGGAAACAGAATCACGTGTGCACGCGTGCACGCACCCACACACATTTTGGTTTTCTCTGGGGATTTGCAAAACAATCTATCGACACACTATGGCGGTAAGTTACACACACCTGGAGTGTCTCCACACACTCACACAGCACATGGCTGTTTAATCCATGTTTCTGCTCACGCTGGCAGCAATTTCCAAGATGTTGCCTGACACAGGATAATTCGGCTTAACCATCTCCGTGTGTGTGGGTGCGCGTGTGTAAGTTGTGCTGCAAAGCATGACTACGTCTTTGGGTCCGTCTGCTGCACTGTAAGCAAGAAGCCAGCTCGCTTGTGACAGCGTTAGCCAACACAATGTCAGCCGGAAACACAATATGCCGCCGCAACGCCTGTGATCTTGGGAGGTGGCGAGCGCTGCGTTGGACTCCTCTTCACTTCGCTGCAAGTCAACGGTTTCGAGGCGGTAATTAACAGTCGAGTCCTAAATATTAAAAATGAAACCCGGGAGGGTGGGAGGCAAAAATGCTGACCGCTAAACCACAGCGCTGAAGGCACTGCTCAAAATTAACCACTTAACAATATTTACCCAAATCAATTCTAGTGTTCCCTTTTAGATTTACACAGTGCCTGTTACAATCATAATAACTGTGGGCGACAGGCCGTGGGTGTCTGGAAAGCCCCTAAACAAGCAACACGCTGATGTGAGGAGACCCTCCTGCGCCCGAAGAAAACCTAAAAAAAAATAAAAAGGCTTTTTATAATCACGGAATCAATATAAAATCTTGTGCTAATATGGAACCACCTGGTCACTTCACCTGCCAAACACCCCAAATAAGATTTAAGGATCATCCCGAGCCGCTGCCACACCCCTGAAAACATCGATTAGGTCAATCATGATGATCCAATCAAGTATAATCTGTGTTCACGAGCCTCGGTAGGAAACGAGAATGGGCACAGAATTCTCCGATCCCTGTAGTTAAGATATCTGATTTATTTTATTACGACTTGCAGTCCAAGGCCTCATCATAACTCTGCACGGCTGCCATAGCGACAACACTCACAGCGGAGCCGGCAGAGATGCAGACAGGCAGGCAGCACTTAGCACGGAGACAGAAATAACCAACAAAAAGGAGCAAAAACCACGACAACAGCTTATATCACTGCGTCCCAGGCGCTGACATGATTGCCTTAATTGTCAAATCGTGCTCGTTTCAATGGAAAAAAGTAGCCAAATTGTTTCTATAGCTACCGCCAAGTGCGAGAGATCGCATGCCTCCGAGCCAATACAGCAAAACGCACCATCTCCTGGCTCCCGATAATAAGAGATGGAGGAAAAGGTGACGGACGCCTCGTGTAAAGGAAGGATGGAACACTAAAACAAGAAGAGTAAGCAGCCAAAATGGAGAGAGGGAGCTGGTTACACACACAGCTTGGGAGAAGAAACGCAGGAAGGGCAACAGTGCAGGTCAACATTCAGGCCACGACATGCACACCCACAGAGAAAGGAGGGCAGAGAAGATGGAGAGCAGAAGAAAAGGAGAGAAAAACAAGCTAATGATGCCAGGAGGAAGCAGACGCGCTGCAGACCAACCACACGCACGCAGCCTTTCTGATAATTAATTCAGTTTGGAAGAATCAAGCCGTCTGAAAGCAAACAAACGCGGCGCAATAGAAAAAAAGGCTTTGACAAACAGCCGGGCAGGTGTGGGAGAGGGGGACGGAACCGTGTGCGTCGGTCATTTTTTACATTTTCGCACACGTCCAATCAAGTCCGTCCTGCCGAGAGCCAACGTGTGAGTGAGTTTGTGGGGGGTTTTGCCGTTTTAACGTGATTCTGGGTGAAATTGAAAAGAGTGAGTGGGGGGAGAAATAAAAAATAAATAAATAAATAAATCACTCTCTGCAGTGCTGCAAAGGCTGGGTGTGTACAACTCAACGTGCCCCCCACTACAAGTGCGCCACCAAGTGGTGCCGTTTATTCCCACGGTCACCTGCGGGAGGAGAGAGAGTGAGAGTGTGTGTGTGTGTGTGTGTGTGTGTGTGTGTGTGTACGTGGGAAATACGAGAGTTGGATGGATATAAAGAAATGTGCGGTTGGAGGTGTGAGCAGCTTGTGTTTACTTTCAAAGCAGAACCGAGCCAGCTCTTTCAAGACATCAGAGACAGCAGTCATCTCTGGGGGAGATTCTAATTAACTGGCCGGCCATCTGAGGCCACCGGCTCGCCCACGTAAACGGCCCCCAACTGTGTGCAAAGCTGCGTGCGAACAAGACAAGAGGCGGGATCTGCTCCTACCTCTCCCTCGTTCCTGGGGGGTCGGATGCTGGACAGGTGGATGGTCTTGTACTCTCCAGAGTTCAGCTTCACCACCATGGCGTCGGCGTTGAGCACTTGCATCACCTGGGAACGCAGGAGAGGAGAAGAGAGAGGGAGATTATTTAAGGATGGAGGGAACTGTGCTTAAGGTCAAGCGCTTTTATATTTGGTGGCGTCAGTGAGCAGACGGACTGAGGGGGAGATGGAAAGTGAAGGGCCAGGTAAAGGATAAATGGAGAGGAAGAGATCCATTCTGAGATGGAAGGAGAGTGACGGCGCGGATCGGGTGCTGTCACGAGCGGAGGGCAGCCGGAGCAAGGAAAGAAAAGAGTGATCCTTGAGTGACTAAGTAAGCGCGATAACGTCCCATTAGGCCGGCAGGGTTTTGGAGGACAAAGGGAGGGCGGCGCGCTATCTGGGGGACTGGATTCATGGTGGGGGGGGGGGAGTCTGAGCGTGAAGGGAAGAGCTTAACAACAAACACTGTTGGAGAGAGAATGGCAGACAAATCGCCCAACTAGCTAGCAGCACAAGCTAGCAAGTGCTGACGTGGGTGATCGCTTATTACGGCAGAAGCAGAAAGGAAAACAGCCGTCGAGACGCATCTCAAGGTACGTGAGGAATAAATATTTGGGACTCATATACCCAGAAAGTGATTTCCCATTAGCCTGTGCCCTCCAGAGAAGACAGATTGGGGATATAGTGTGACCAAGATGGAGGACGCATCCCAACCCGCAGCTTTAAGTAGGCCGCTCGCGAGAGAGACAGAAATCAATCGCTCCACACGTATTACCACCCACACATGCATTAATTGGCCTCATCACTCAAACTCCAGATCATATGTAGGCTATTCTGTGACGTGCGAGCACGAGTCTTCATTCAGCGGCGTGAGCCTCCCCTGGCACCGTCTCGGTGTAGCTGCTGAAGGTCATTATGGAGGGAAAATGCATGCTAGGCTTCTTTTCTGAGCCCACGTGTAAAATAAACCACGTACAACACAGGACAAAATCCTTTACACAGAGGACAAATCAGTGCAATAACGGGGAAAATAAGGAGGGTGGGGGGAGGGGGCTGGCAGGAGAAAAATCAGGAGTAATGAGGAAGTGAGCAAATACAAGGGCTGGAACACCAGCCTACAGGAATTCACGTTGTAACAAGGTCATTTCTGCAGCCCGCCCAAGTAAATATACTGCAACGGCGAGAGAATGTGGCAGCAGAGGAAAATGGCTCAGCGTTTACCGGCTAATTAACGGCCAGGGAAGGCGAGGAGGAGGGGGGGGGGGATCAAGACGCCGGGACAGAGGAGTGGAGATGGAGATGAGCCAGAGAGGTGTCTCTATAAATCTCAGCCGGAGAGACGGGAGGGGATGGAGATATTTCGGAAAATAGAGCAAAAAGTCTCTGCAAAGTAGCTGTCATGGGGCTCGAGCAGGCAGGCGGGGGGGGCGGAGGGGGGTAAACAAGGCTGGTGGCCTGTCTGAGGTGGGCCCTGACGCCGTGACGCAGGGATCTGCTGCCACCTTCAGTTTGCAGCGGGGATGACACCTGCAGAGGCCGGCGCGGCGCTCCGTCCGGGTCGTTTGAACTGCGGGGCCGAGGGAGTTGAGCCGCGACTCGCTCGGCCCACCTGTGGCAGCCTCTCAATCGTGTTGCCGTGGGAGATGAAATCTGAGGAGGCCAATCGCTCAGCCGATTCCAAACGGCGCTCTTCTTCTGAGCCAATCAACATTTTTTCTGACCTTGCAACTATTCAATCTGGTTGTTTTATGAGGAATATATATTAAAAAAAACGTTCCTCTCGTACCAAACATTACACACACACTTCTGCAGTAGTCCGGGTGTGAACGGCACTGGCGACGTCCCTGCTGAACAAGCCGGGGGGGGGGGGGGGGCGGCGATGAAAGGGTGCGCACCATGTCTCCTTTTATCCATCAGTCTCGCAGGTCGGCGGTTACCCAGGGGAGGGGAGGAGAGTGGGGGGGGGGCAGAACACCACTGGGACTTGGCCTACATCCACTCCTCCGGCCCGGCGGAGCAGAGGGAGGAGCAGGACGCCAGACAGTCGGAGAGGAAGATGCGTCAGCAGGATTGACTTGTGGGGATTGGACCTGCTCCGCTCTCTCCACTCTATCCATCACTCAGATAATCAGAAGTGAAAAGCGGAGGGGACGGGGCGAGGCGGAGTGTATGATGGGATTGATGGATGGATGTGTCCCTGGGAGAGTCGGTGCGTTGCAATATTAGGTGCCGACAAATGTCAAAAGCGCGGCGCGGTGGCGGGGAGCCCGAGCGACCTCGGCCTCTAACGTCTACCTGGCAGTCCTGGGTGCTGCTTATGGGGCGTCCGTGACGGGAGCACCTCCCACTGGCATGAATGTTTCACCCTTTCACCCAAATTGGGAGGCGAATATCTCAGTTTTCTTCTTTGCGCGTGTTTATCAAATTCATCCTGTAAGAAAATCGTCCTGGCAACAGCTTCTACGCAAGCCAGGAATAATCCAGTCTCACCAGTTTAGGGACCAAACGTGGAAGGCTTTAAACCTTATTTCTCCCACCCTATTCGGATGGAAAAATACTCGATTTCAAGTAGAAAGAGGGCCGATCTGCAACCCTAAATGTCCACAGAGGGCACAGAGATAAAGGCTGATCTTTTGAGGCAGGAGTTTCCAAACTACGTTAAGCTATAGCATGGACAATGTAATGCTTTATCTCAGTAAGATTGCATTACTAAAATGTCCATCAGGCCTGATTTGAGCTAAATCCTTCTGACAATTGCTCTTATTCTGTATTAAGGACACCTCTTTTCCTCTGAGCTCTGGCCAATAACCTCCAAAAGTAATATCTATTCTGTACTTGTCGGCTTTTGGGGGTCGTTCTCTGCTTCTGGTACAGCACACGCCAGCGGTTTGGGCCCTAATTTGACTGGGGAGTGCTTCCAATTTGCTACAAAGCGTTTGTCCACACGCCCTTCATGAAGCCGGTCTGATTTCTTTTTCCATTAAAAGTGCGGGTGGGCTTCTCGGTTACCTGGGTGACAGTTGTCAAGGTCAAACTCAAGTTGCTGTGTGGCCACTTTTAATGGAGGCAAGAGGGTCCAAACTAACAGAGATGTGCCTGCTGTAAACTGGGAACTGTCCACTGGGAGCTCACCTTGGCAACAAATTGCCTGTCCTTTTGGTCCAAGTTGGCCGTGGGCGCCACGTAATCCTTCCAGATACGGACTTTGCGCTCTTTCGCGGATCTGGCAAAGAACAAAATCCACCGTTGAATCGAAAAGCTTAAGTGGGAGAATTCCAGCATTTCCGGACAGCTGACAGAGTCGTTTAAGAGGGAAAAGTGCACAGAGAGATGCTGAAAGTTCCGCTCTCTCACCGCTCGGCTGCGCGCAGTTTCTCGGCGCCCTGCGTGTACACCGCCATGGACCAGTCCACACAGCGGGCGAAGCCTTCCTTCAGCAGCAGCTCCGTGATGTTGCCGTTCTGACACAGAAAAACAACGTGAGCCAACATCTGAACAGAACGCGCGCTGCTGGCGGAACTCTAGCTGTACCGGGTGGAGGATGGTTCCCAGTATGATCTGGTTGGGGCAGCTCTCCAGGATGATCTGAACGTCCCGCTGCAGGAGACGGGACTCGGTGAAGAATTTGGCCTCGGCTGCAAAGGGCTCCGGCGTCTCTGTGCCATCAGCTTCCCGCCTGAACACAGGACACTGGGGACGAGAAGCGCAAAACTGTACAATTACCACCCTGACTGAGGTGTTTTATGATGTAATCAGCCGTCCCTGTACGACTGTTATCCACATTTAAATGGTGCCACCACGCCGTGTAAAGTATCCGGCAAAACTCAGTAGATACAAAGACAACAGACGGGCCTTTGAAGAACGAGACATAAACACAACTTGAAATATTTTCAAGTGGGAGATGAAAAAAGATTAGTTATCTTGAGTGGCCCGTTGGCAAAGCCGGGCGCGCTGAAAGAGATTGATGGGGAAGTTTAGCGGGAAGGATATGACAGCGGAACAAACAGGAGGGGACAGAAACGAGCGTTTGCCTCGAGGCCCGCCGAAACAAGACTGGAATGCTTTAGAAAAAGGCGACATGATGGAAAAAAGAGGTTTAGAGTGAGCCACTTTCATTTATTCCACCCTTCTCTCGCGTTTCGTTGAGAACTTTCCTCCGAGTGCGGTTTTACCTTGATTCCAGACAACATGACGGTGACCAGGTAGTAATCTGGGAGCAGGAGGGCGCGGACGACGCTGCCGTCACGGACGTGCTCGATGATGGCTGGGGAGGAAGCGGGAGAATGTGAGCACGTACGGGAGGGGACAGGCGCGCCGTCAGATCACAGCGACTGCAAACGCAGCCGCGGCCGACGAGCGAGCGACAGCGCCGTTTTTAACAACTCCCAGCTCTGAGACTTTGACGCGACAAAGCAGAGGTTTTAAGTCCAGATAAAAAGACACACTTCGCCTTGGCAGAGCGGTTCCACCACATAAATTACAGCATTCACCACTGCAGCCTTGGAAGAACTTGGCTGCACGGACATTCCCCACCGGCTGGGGTCAGACCTAATTAATTTTCCAATTAAATGATAGAATTTTTGAACTACTCCTGCAGAATAATAAATCCCCTCTGCTGCCGGGACACTTGCAGCTACAGTAGCACGCTAAAACAATAAGATAATTTGTCACTTTGTTAATCTAACATTACTAGTTACAATATAAAGAAACACTCAATGGACTAATTGCTCAAAACTTTACTGTGTTAGCTTTAAAGAGCTAACACCAACATATGCAGCATTAATGATGCTTTTAATTTGAAATCCCTCTGGGAGGAACATTTTCATTTTTCTGAGGGATGATGTCGCCTCCATCCTCGGTAACACAGCGCGGAATCGTGTTTATTACCGTTGACAGGTTTCTGGTGCAGGGAGTCGACAAAGTTGCGGGGGCTCTCGATGGTGTACTTGAGGTCGCGGATGGTCTGCAGGCCGCCGGCCTCGGTCCAGCAGCCCTTCTTGGAAGACTTCGCCTGATCCTCGATCTCACAGAGTCTGACCTGCTCTGGGCTGATGGTGGGAGCAAAAACCAGGGAAGAGCGGGATAAAAAGTGCTGCTTTATGACATTTTTCAATAAATAGGAGGAAATAAAGGTCCTGCTGAGATATGACAATCCTGTCGAATTTTGCGAGTCTAATAAGTCACAGTGACCGAGACAGCGAAGAGCGAGAATTATCATTTCTGTTTCAAAGAAAGAAGTGATGAGGAAATCTCCGTGGCAACACTATTCCTTCAATCTGTTGAGCTGGAATGACCCTGGAACCTTACAGGATCTGAAAAAAGCACTTAAATAACCCAGGTTATGGAGCCATCTTCTCAGATCAGCGCGGAAATTAAACCGCAAGACGCTGTTAGTATAAAAACGGAGTAACTGGAGAATCACGCCAACAGGAAAAGGATGTTAACTTCCTGTGGAGTGCCCCAGGGTTCTGTATGAGGACATCTGAAGATGCACCTGGAGGTCACCAAAGCAAAAACTAAATCTATACATATATATTACTTAAATTATTCACAAATGCTCTCTGTTATTTTCTAAGAAATATTTGATTTGCTGCCTTTTAAAGGAGGGAGAGTGTTCACTTCCTGTGGCGTGTATGCTGTTTTCCATGTTTCTGGTTGTTTCCCCGCGGGATGAAGACGGCAGCTAATAACGTCGTGTTGGGCAATTCACAAATGACACCAACAGCAATTACACTAACTGGAGGTTGTGACGAGTGGAGCTCGACAGTTAGCTTCAACCTGGACACCCAAGAGATGATTAAATGAAAAAGAACCAACTTCTTAACTCAATTACTCTCAATAAATGCTGCTTTGTATCAACTCTGCTGCTATTTCAGTGGAAACAACAGAGAAAACCCCCCAAAAAAACAGCATCTGACAGCGACTTCAAACAGCATCGACGGAGCCGCTAACAGAAGCCACATTTGATTCTGTGTTTGTCCGTCTCGAAACTGCGCGGTGTAATTCTTTCTGAGGGTCCTTGTTCAGCTCTAATTATTCATTACTTCAAATGCTCGACTGCCTTTGGTTTTCACCAGTAAAGGCTACTCGATTGATAAGGGAGCGGCGCCAACAAGGGACTGGAGCGGCAACAAAGTGGGTCTCAATTAAAATGCCACACACGCGAACACACGCGGAGCCCCGTCCTCTAGCCGCCGCTTCATAATTGGGTTTTTCTGACTCGTTTTCGAAAGCTGCCGAGTTCTTTCCCACTTCAAACAGAACTGACTTTTATTGCTTACCGGGCAACAATAGTGCAACTTTCTATAAGAAGTCAATTGTGTTTAAGCTACTTAGAATTTAAGCACCGAAAGAGAACAGAGAGCTACAGACAGAAGTGGAGACACTAACAATGCAATCAAGGAGAGCAGATGCCGTCGAGCCGGGGACATAAGACGGAGAGAAACTCCCGAGCCCAGATCAGTCAAGATACAGGAATAGCTTTGTGTGTGGAGGCAGATAATAGTCAACTTATCCGTGGATACCCTTGCAATGTTTCTGTTTCGGGTCAGCAGCTCCTTCTAACCGACACACAGCTACAAATAAAACAGATATTGATGGGGGGGAGTGCACCACTAAGCAGGACGGGGAAACAAACAGGCGGGAGGTCTCAGGTCAGCTCTTTTCTCTCTGCTAAACCACCCTCTGGCTCGCTGGAGCGAGCAGAAATACCAGCAGATGCTAAATGTTGAACTGTTTGAAGCCCCTGTTAGTGTCTGAGTTTTCTATAATAGGCGGAAGTAGAAAATGAAATTCCAATGAAATGAAATGACATCTGGGAGATATCAAAGCAGCTGTAAGACGGCTGCTTCAGGAATCGTGGGGGTGGGTGTGGTCCAGCAGAGACATGAATCTGCACCAGAGCCAGACCTAAATCATCTCCACAGTTCACAACAGAACTCTGGTTCCTGGACGGTGCGGCTTTGCTTTTTAGACAAGTACATTTATCTACAATGTGCAGCATTTAAGTCCAGGCTCAACACTTTCAAAAGGTGCACATGAACACCTTAGCTCGCTCGACTAAGCTGTGCTTGTAAATGTTTCAGTTTAAGAAGCTACCCTTCATCCCAGGAGGTGACTCTGTCCTGCAAAAGGCATTTTAGAAAATACATGACTTCGATCTTCCTTTCAAAATGAATGCAGCAACTGCTGAAGGGAGTAAACATTTACCGGAACGTCAGCGTTATTTGCCGTTTAGCGCCGTCCTCAACCCTGTTTAAACACGCGCGCTGCACTGTCCAAACCCATCATGACCATAATAACCCAGTAATTATGATCGCATCACTGTTCACATGATCAGCGGGGCTGGTCACAGAGGTAATGATCACATCAGACGATATGATACTGAAACTTAAGACCCCCGGTCCTGAGTGAGCGATGGCCTCCGCCCTTCGGCCAAACGATGCCGCCTTCTACTTAAAGCCTCGTTTACATTAGCGCCTGCTCTGGGTCGTTGCACCCGATGCTCTAAACGAGTCATTAATGGGAAAATATCCCCATCATCTCTGCTCATGTTGGACGACACAAATGTAGCAGGATGAGGCAAATTGCTCGTAACGCGAGTGTAATGTGCAAATACTGCTGCTTGGGGGGTGATAGCTATTCTCTCATGCAGCCGTGGGTGTGCAGCGGGCTGCTAGGGGAGAATGGGGGGGTGGGCAATGTGGCAGAAACGGCCTTCACGGAGGCCTGGCTGCAGCGGGGTAAAACAGGGTAATAGTGCCACCATCTGGGACACTTGGTTCCACCTCAGTGGAAGACTTATGTTTATCTCTCCCACAAACTGTTCCTCTATAAGCTGCGGCGCGCAGATGATAAGAGACAAACTGCTGAGTCGCAAACTACAGGCGCACAATGATTTGTGGCACAATGGCTCCTGAGGAAAAACAACAGGGAGATCGGCAACATTACAAACACAGAGCGTGTTCTGATCATCGTTATGTGGAATAATGACAGAAGAGGTAAATAAATAAATAAATCGTACATGTTCCCTCTGATTCCTTCTCTGCGGACAGTGGCGAGACCCTCGCTGACTAAAGACTCGGCGATGTTCTCCCCCGTCGTGTCTGAAATGAGAGAAAAACACCGCGGTGAAAGATAATTATAGTCCAACTGAGCACCAGTTACAAACATGCAGAAAAACAGCAGAAAACTCACTGGAACTTCAAATTCAACCAACAAAATAAGTGATTGTGCTCAGATTCGCACCTTTCCCCAGGTATACCACGCCGTATTCTCTGCCCGAGGTGGTTTTGGTCTCCACGGTGAAGCACACTTCTTTGCCGATTAGCTTCTTCCTCAGGAACTCTCTGGCTTGAAAGGCCCACGGCTGCGACACAGAGCGAGAGATACAGACAGTCTGATCAGCCGTGAACTGACCCCAGCAGCATCAGAGAGCAGAACCAGTTGTGGTGGAGCCAAGATGACACTTTTTATCAAAATAAATGAATTTAATATCAGTGATCCTCATCAGCAGACTGCATTATAACTCATACAGTCAGAGCTTCATGGAAAACAAACATTCCCCAACAAAAATCCTCATCCAACACCAACTGGCAGCTGAAGATGGGATTATCAGGGCTGGCGGGGGGGCGTGGAGCAGACGTGTGTCCGGCCTTCGTCAAACAAACAGAAACAAATAAAAGGAGGGAGCCGCTCACTTCGTCAGGGGTGTCCTTGGTGTCTGGTTGGCTCTGGGCTGCCCGGCGGGCCATGGCGCCGGCCCGGATGTTGCTGAGGTTGATCTGGCGCTCCGGGGGCGGGCCGCCTCGAGGCTGGCCCCGAACAATGATGGCGCAGCCCGACAAGACCTGCGGAGGAGAGGACGGGGGGGAGGGGGTCAATTGCTTTCAGAATCAATTCGGAGCAAAACAGATGTGGCAACTCAGACCACAAAACCAGAGAGGTCACATGGACGGAAAGAAGAAATGACAATCGGCTCTCGGTTTCTTTCCTCACACGCCGCGCTCGTCACAAATGGTTATGAAACCCGACGTGTCTCAAGCCAGTTGGTGTTTAAAGCTGAACACGCGTTTGAACAAAAGCTAAAATGTCCCTCAGATGACGACGATGATGATACAGCTGACACGCCGACTTCACACTCCGCGTTGTCATGGTGAACTGCAGGGCGAGATCACGCGAGCTGATAACGTAGCTAAATACAAAAAAAGGGAGATAACGTCCTCTTGGGTTTGACAACCGCGGCATTTACGCAAATCTGAGCAAACACCTTTTATCTGTGGCCTCTCCGGCCTGTCCGCGGGGAGCATCACTTGGGCCTGTTGATCTAAGATGTGTGTGAGATAAACTGTTTGGCCGGATCACCGCACGCCCTCGATGTAAAGGCGAAACAGGAGAGCAGTAGTAATTTTTAGACACGGACCACGTGGTGGGGGAGAGGGCCCTTCTGTTTACAAAAGGAACAAGTTCCATTTAGAAAACACAACGCGGCTCTGGCCGACTCACAGATCGTCATCAGAGTGACACAAAAATGACAGTTTGAAATGAAGAATTGATTAATGTGTTCCTTTCATATAGTCTGCATACTACATATATGCATACAGCATAATAACAGATCTGTTGACAGTCCAGGGTGCCTTTCTGACAACAACCATACTAATCCACGGCTCAGGCACCTTATTTATTCTTTTGCCAAACCCTCTTATTCCTCTGACAATAAATGCCACAAAGGTACAACCGTTTCATAAGCCCCAGCCCTCTGAGGATGACACCAGCTGGTGTTTACTTCAATATAAAACCAGCCACACATCTTCAAACTAGCCAGTCTTTGAATCGACTGAGAAATTTAATGTTTTCCGAGCTCCTCTGTTCACTAGGAGCTGATGACAAGGAGCAAAATCAAACGGCATAAGGTTTATGTGATTGTGGCAGCACTGTTATTAAATTTAGCATCCTCCACAAGCCAAACTCGGTGCTGCGACAAAGTTTTATACGTTTCAAACCTAGTATTGGGGCTGTTTTCCCCACATTTATGGTGGGGTAACGTGTAGACACATACAAAGTACCAACGTGACTGGGAGATTATAGGGGCAAGACCGCTACGTGTCACTCCCCTGTGGCTGGCTTTAAACGACCCAGAGAGGGGACGATCTGTCCGTCCAGTCGGTGGAAATCATTTGCAGACTTGATTAACGCCATGTGAATTACTCGAAGACTTTTAAAGCAGCAGTTATCGGAAAGTTTTGAGAAGTAACTACGACAAAATAGTGAACTGAATGGAAAGCCATGATCCAAGTTTTTAAACACTGTACAATCGAATCTGGGGGACACGCTCTCAATTAAGTAGAAATCGGCCCTAAAAATTATGAACTTTCTGCATTATAATACTTTAATTACCAGCAATTTACTAGCTGTTAGCTAGCCTTTAGCTGGGAAAACAAACATCTGTTCACGTTGCAGATAACAAAGTATTAAAAAACGCTTCTCCGCCAACTACGATCTTAGCACATCTAAATCAGATGATCGTGCTGGACGTTATACTTTTGGTCGGTCTTTTAAGTTACTTACACATAATCTTGGAAAACTAGCACTTTAGCAAACATGTGCTAACGTCAGATGGGTTCATCTCACTGGCAGGTTAGCCAATGTAGTAGCAAACCAGCTCATCTTAGGTAGGCGAAATATTACTGACATTTGTTTTGTAAATGATGTCAACATCAGCACTGACCAGACAAATCCATATGCACCGAAGTGTAAGTTTACCTAAGTTCTATGACAGCTAAAACTACTTAGCACTCAGTAACGCTAGTTAGCCTGTGGCTAGGCAGGCTAATTAGCTGTATGCCTACAATCACGTAGTGAGCTCACATATTCACATGTTGGGGTACTTACCATTTTTACGATTCCCCTTTGCAGAGGACCAGTCGGAGCAGGAGCTCCCTGAGATGATGCCGATACAGATGCCATGTCCAAAGGTTGGAGACAAAACGCCGCTAAGGGGTGACCAGTTAAGGGAGATGGGGCTCTGAAGTCAGCGACTGTTCTACTGAAAGCCAAGAGAAAAAGGCTGAGCACTGATCAACACACACGTTATCCCGGAAACATACAGTGCCATGCAAGACGCACGCGTCAAGATTACTTCCAGGTCTGGAGAGAGGAATGAATGGAGACGAGTGGAGAGCTGTGCGCGCGCGCAGGTGGATTCAAAGAAGTTCTTCCGGTGCAAGAGCTGCGACACGTCAGCATACCGTTAACCCGAGGAGGGCTCCGGTGGTGCCTTCAGGTGTATCCGGAATATTAAAGTTTGATCCGAAAACATGTCCTGAACGACTTTAACAATAAAATAACATCTCTACTAAAAAAGTTGTTGCAGCAACAATAGCAGTAATGTTAAAAACACAAAACAGTAAATCCATGCGTTGCTTTTTGGATTGAAACTGTCTAAAATATTCGTGATGTCCTGTTTTATAGCTTGAAAAGGCAAATGTTTAGATTGTTAATAAGATAATGTAATAGGTTCTTCACAGGTCGTCGACAACTTTGAGCTGCTATTAGAGTTGCATGACTCACTCATGTATTCGTCTCTTCGTAAATGGTGTAAAAACCTATTTTCCCATATTAAACCTTGGATAAGACGTAGATTATCCAGGAAAATCAGTCTGGAGGATGAGCCACTGATACCGCCGCGCTATATTCTGACTTTAAACTGCAAGAGGTTGGCACTCATCATCGTGTTGTTTAATTATTAGGGCAGTCGCTTGTATATATTATGTTGTACTTCCGTCGCAGTTTACCTTGTGTAATCATTTTTATATTTTGGTCCAATAAATACAATTTTGAGTGTGCAGGACTTGTTCATATTTTTCATGCTACTCATAAACTCTTTTATTTAATCAAGGTTTCAGGGGTCATTTGGGGGCAGGAGGGGACAAAAATCAAAAGACAAAAATCAAAAGTTTTGTGAGGTATAATGTTATAAATAAAAATAAAACGATTTGATATTCAGTTTTATAGTTTGATAGATAGAATATAATGCAGGCGGGACTTGGGCTCAAGCAGGCTCTTGTTCAGCTGTATCAATGTCGGCTAAAGTGTTCACATTTGGAAAGGGTCCTATATCTAAACAGTCTTCCCTGCGTAATTGCACAGCAGGAATACATAAACTCGGATTTTCTCTCCAAATCCCATAGTTATAGAGGCATTTCCTTCGCTTCATATTGCATAGTTCTTCTGGCCGACGCGCACGTTGAACCAGCAAACACGGGCAAGAATCGAGCATTGAACATCCAAAAAGTTCAGGGGAAAAAAAAGTGGAAACTCTAAAACGTCTTTCTGGTCGTTTGTTTTATGTAATGTTACCTGATGAATGTCATTTTCGTAAGTACATAATTGTGCATATATTGCGCACTCGTTCAAAATCCCTTCCATTTGGATGAAATGAAGGTTGATAAGTAAATGATCTGCACACAATATTACAGAGATGAGTTACTGGTGTTTAAATTATAAAATAAAGATTTATTCAGGGACACTTGGCAATAACTGAACGGTGAAATAGAGGAGTTGTAATGTCACTGCGTCCTGCGCTCCGCCGCGTAATAACGACTGAATTTATCCTCACAGAAGCATCAAACAAGTAAATCAGCAGAGCCAGAAACAAATCATCTGTATCTACGGACTACAAAGACCACCTAATCATTAAAACAGAGAGGGAATCAACAACACGGACCCCGCGTACGTCCAAACAGAATGGAAACTATGCTAAACGGGCCACTGCTCAGTTGCGCACAAAGGCACCGGAGTGCGCTTTGGAGAGCTTTTGGCGGCTCTTTTACGCGGGCGATTTCTTCACATTTATCGGCGCTCAAAGACGCAGCAAGAGGAAGAAACACGCGCTTAACAGTCACGAAAAACACACGAAAGGTCTTAGGGAAATGCACTTCAATTCTGCTGCCCATTTTTGTCTCTTAAACTCGCGTTTCCTCCACCGGGTCCGTGGTGAATATTTACGCAGCGCGCAGACGTGGTGCGGTCTGAATAACACAACTTAAACACTCTAATCAATCTGCTTTGGCACACACTGTCCGTGCTATGAAGTGCTATAAATCAAGGTGCACATCAGCTCCCCTGTAATAAACAAGAAGGCCGCCCTTGTCTGTCCTTTGTCTCGGTTGGCAAGGCGACAATGGTGTCCAAAAATGGCCGCCCTCTATCAAACCTGGCTGACTGTACACAGTGAGTGTTGTTGTCCTCTAACTCGTGGTTAATGTATAATTTGGGCCATATGGCTTTATAAATCTGAGCCTTTATTTCGGTGGCACTTCGATCTGTGTGGACCCAACTAATGATATTCAATTAGTCATTAAACAGCCCCAAAGACGAGGCTTGTGTGGATTTTCACATGGGCTAATATTTGCTCGTCAAATATTTCCCTTTGAAACGTTTACAGCGCATTTTTATCTGCTGGCTGCCCAAGGAACATCTGTGAGGGTTATTTTTACCTGCCTCTTGTGGATAAACCCGGTCCCCCATGTTGGCCCTCTCCTCGAGTCCGCAGACGAGTCTATTTGTTCACGTTTTGAAAGAAAATGTAATAAAGACAAACCGGCTCGATGGATTTATGATTTATCAAAAGCACTTTACCATATGGCCGTCGTCATCGGCCAGTTTCCAAATGTTTGTTTTATGAAAGGAGGCCGGGGATCCTCTTAATCCGAGCCTCTCATCCTGGGTAGAGGATGCGCTGGTCACGTGACCACGGAGGGCACCTAAAGGATGAGGGACAGGAAAAATCGGTGTCAATCATTTGCTTCCTATGAGAGACGGGAAAAGCTTTGACTTTTATTTTTTTTAATGTTTTTAATGCATCACAGCAGAGGTTAATCGTTGCGCCGCACGTTGGAGTGAGACCTGAGGCCGCTGCGCAAAGAGGAGAGAAGAGAAACCCCTGGGGCAAAAACGTGCTCAGCCAAATCACAGAAACATTGAAATAAATCCATAACTATCAAAACTCGACATGGCAAACAACAGGAAACGGATACAATCTTGAGGCAGTGGCTCACTGACGTGTGACAGTTGTGTTTAAGCATCGCCAGAGTCCAGACTGGGATGTAGCCGGAGAAACCTACAACAGTATTTGACTAATAAATTATATTATCAGTTTTTTAAACTTTTTAAATGTTGTAAATTTCCACGTCAGTCGACCTTCTTCCCCCGCAGGCTACCTGAAACTAAAAACTAGTCCCTTAAATCCTGGAAAGAAAACTGTTTTCTGGTTTTTACGTCATCCGTGGCATTTGTGCGGCCCGGACCCGCCCCTGCGGGACCCATCGGAGATTTATAATGTCCACATCTACTTCTGGGCAATATTGACATTTCAGGTAACAGACGCCACGTCATGTTGAGGTCCGCGGCCCTATAAATCCATGCCGACGGCCGCCGTCCCCCCTCTTTTCCACTGGCCGCCCAGACGCGGAGCCACCTGCGCAAGTCTGCTCTCACCGCGGGCGTCCGTCATTTGCGTTTTCCTCCCGCATCATTTCACCTTGGAGCCTGGAGGCAAGCAGAGATGTTCGAAACAAACGGTGATCTGACAAGTAAAAGTTAACGTTTAACAAATTTCAAACTGCATCTGTATAGTTTTAGGTGCGCTGCGTCAGTCCAGGTGCGCATTACGCACACCTGAGGGCGAAAATACAAGTTATGTTTGCCAGTTCTTCCTGGATATTAGGGACATTTACACGCTCTAAAACTACTTTTTCTTGTGTCAAGTTGGTGGAAGTGTCAACCAGCTTGGAGGCACGTTTCTGAACGGCAGACCGCTTCCTGTTTCCAAGAGGAGGAAAATGATCGAACTGGCGTCAGAGGGAGTCCGTCCGAGCCAGATCTCCAGGATGCTGAGAGTACGCGTTCACATTTACCACTCACGTTTGGTTTTCGGTGACGAAATGTGTTCGAGGTCAGTGAACGTGGAGCAATCGCGCGTTTCAGGTGTCTAACGGGTGCGTCAGCAAGATCCTGAGCCGCTACCGCCGCACGGGGCTGCTGGTACCCAAGACCATCGGAGGGAGCCGGCCTCGGCTCCTCACCCCTGGGGTCATCTCCACAATAGTCCGATGCAAAAGAGAGAACCCGAGCATCTTTGCGTGGGAGATCCGCAAGCTGCTGGCCGCCACGCGGCCGTGCAAGGCCTCCAAAGTGCCCAGCGTAGGTGACGGGGCAATTCAAACCTTGAAACCGGAGGAGAAAACACTTCCGGAACTCACGATGGCTCTTTTTGCGCCTCCTCCTTCTCAAGGTGTCGTCTATAAACAGGATCTTGAGGAAGCTTCATTTGGATCACGGGCCGATGTGCTTGGAGTTCGGTGGGCGCGGCGTGGCGGAGCAGGGTGAGTACAGGCGGAGAGGACTCCATCGCGCGGAGAGGAAATACATCTGATCCGCGTCACGTGTGCAGATCACCGGATTCCTGAAGAGATCGGCCGCAGAAATCTGCTGGAGGCGGCGGGTGGCAACAGAGACGCGCGGCACCGGAACCGAACCACCTTCAGCCGGGAGCAGAGCGCGGCGCTTGAACAAGGTTCGCGTCAATAAACTGTTTCAAAGCGGATGGAAACCATCTCGGAGCTGACAGATCACCTAGAAACACCCCTCTGTCGCCCCCAATCAGAGTTTTCTCACAGCCACTACGCAGACACCTACACCAGGGAGAAGCTGGCAGCCCAGATCCGGCTCCCGGAGGACACCATCAAGGTACCGTGAACCTCTTTCAGCACCGTCAGAGATGGTTGTTGGTTCGTCTGTTGATGACCCTGCGTCCTGTGAAGGTCTGGTTTTCAAACAGACGCGCTAAATGGAGGAGGGAAGCCAAGCTGAAGAGCAACCAAAGTAAGTGTTTTCAATCCCACCTGAGCTCCGGCGGCAGTCAGAGGAGAGGGGACGTGCCAACACCTCCACTCACACCTGAGTGTTATGTGACAATCTGTGTACGTGCACTCCACCGGCAGGCCTTCAGGAGGAGAGAGGAGCTCCAGGAGACGGCTGCTATTCTCAACAGGTGAGGCTGCACTCTCGCCAAAGGCAGCAAAGTCGCCGTGATGTCACATCTGAGCAGCTGGTTTTCCTAAATCATAGTAAATAATATCACACGCAGCTTTAATGAGTGAAATTCTACTTTTTCACCCTGGTTGATTCTCTGTCTGTTGACTTGAAGGCTTCGAGAGCGGCGAGACTCGGCTGTGAAGCGTTTGAAGCCGTCCTGGACGACAGGGAGCTGCCAACTGGCTACCTGTTTCTAAAAGAAACTGGTAAGATTGATAAGGTATCGGCGGGGTTTTAACAGAACCTGAGAGCAGGCCAGGACACAATGGTAAGAGGGTCAAATGGTTTTATTTACAGGGGGGGACAACACAAGGAAGACAAAGGCAGCCCTCCTGGGCTGCAGAGAACTCGGGAACAGAGGCAAACCCACCACACTCTGGCACTGATAGGCAGAAGCACCCTCCTTCAGTAGGCGGCAGGATGTAATTTGCCTGCAGTGCCAGCTGCAGCCAATTGAGCTCAACATCGCCCCCTGTAGGACAAAACAGGCACAACCCTGGACCCCAACAAAGATGTTGCAGAACGATGGTTTCTGTTGCAGTTTGTCGAGGGGTTTTATTCTAGGCCTTTATTCGAGTCTATGTAAACGGCTCCCTCTGCTGGATAAGACGAGAATTACTCACAAATATTTCACAAAACACATTTTTAAAGGTCTTCCTTGGTTATTTAATCTATTGCCTTAATGACCCTCCTAGACATTTGTTTAAAACCTCTGTTTTAGTGTGTGCATTGAAAAATAACAGGTTTTGTCTGTTACCTATTACTGTTATTTTAGGGAACAACACTTGGGACACGTTATTTTTCCATTGGCGAATGTGATTAGTCTTTACAAAACTCCTATTTATTGATATATCTGTTCACATGTCCTGCAGCTAATATAATGTCATTCTCTCGCTCTGATTCCAGGTGTGGGGCACTCTGAGACTTTGGCATCCTTCTCGTTTCCCTCCTCGTTCCTGAACCCGTCTCCCGGCGCCGTGACCCAGTCCGTGACCCAGAAAGCCATGGCGGAACTCTACAGAGACGGCTTCGCTCTCCCCACAGGGGCCTATCAAGCAGGTGCCAGGACGGCCCTCTCTCTGGCATCGAAACCTGCGAGAGGAGAGCACCTGGGGAGTCAGTGCTGGAACCAACAGGGGATTTCTGTTTCCTGGAGCCACTTAAACCCTGATGAGGGATTCCTGTTTTCCCAGCAGTCATGGGAGTTGTCCCAACACTGAACCTGCCGCTGCAGCTTTATTTTAGGGTCAAACGTCTGAAGACTTGAGTCCAAGCCTGCAGGGACGAGCTGAGACCAGAAGAGGGCGACAGATTACTGATTTTGAACATACTCCTTTTTTTTTGCCCTCCGAAAGTGAAGTTTTTCTCTTCCATTTGCATCACTTGCCCTGAAAAACGATGACAAAAAGCTCTCAATCACACTGAAACCACATCAATCCAAATCACTCAATCGCAGGTATATTTTCAGGATTTGGACTGGACTTCCCCCACAGTTTATCTTGGCGATGTCACGGATCATTTCAGTTTGCCACCATGACTATGTTGTGTTTCGCATTTTTTGGTTTGCTGCTTGTTTTAGTGTCCACAGAGGATCTTTTTTTCCCCCCCTCAAGATTTCTCTGCAGGTCAGGAAAAAGTAGGGCATCAGAAAGTCCAATCCGATATCTGCTCCTCTCGGTATCGGCTTTTACGGCTGGAACGGGACGGAGGCTTCGAGTTCCTTCAGATCCCTTTAGTGCCGCGCAGAGATGTTCGGGCTTTGAGGGAAAATGACATCCCCACATGACGGTTTGTGATCTCCGCCGCAGATGTGAATCTTCCAGAAGCCTTTAAAACAGCTTTAGCTTCACGCCAGAAATGAGAATTTCAACCTCGGGCTGCTTTTATTTGTCATTTTATGCTACTCATTTTCTGCTCGGATGCCTTTCACAGGAGAAAACCGCACGTGTGAGCTCTCAGCGTGGACGTGGTAATGATTTACTGTAAAACTGCTTTAAAACCATACCGGATAAGATGGTTTGAAAGCAGATCGGTGACCTTTTTGTTGGAAAGCTGAGTATTTTCCCATTAGCTGCATAGCATGTACGGTGGTCCAGCTAACTATCAACCGTTTGACACAAAACTAATCTTACATTTGGAGATCTCTGCATATCTAATCTCACATTGAGCAACCAAGCACTCGGGTGTGCTGTTCTTATCTTGTCATTTAAGTATGAGACTTCCAGTTTTGATCCAATTTTCCCTCCCCACCAGACATTTTAGTTTCCCCCTTTAGCACAAACCCTTAGCCACTTCAGAGGGGTTATCGTGCAGTCGGATTTGCGTCGGCCTGTGATGCAAAAAAGCCAAAAAGCGGGTAATCATTCAAAATAAACCCCTTCAGGGTTGGAAAAAACCTAGCAGGGAATGAAACAGAAGTCTGAGGTGGATTTCAACTTGTTTATTAAAATAGTAATAATGCAAAATGGCTACAGAAATCACAAAATCCTCAGATACACAACGCTTGAACAAAAATAGCAGCCCGCTAAGAGTTTGCACAAACACGAAGGGACGGACCGTGAAATGAAAATACTTACAAAGCTGTCATTAACCGAGGGCCCCGGGCTATTTACATCATGGTAAAATTAAATAAGAGACACGAGGGGACAGGAAACTGATCTGCAAACGAGATTATGACAGATTTGGCTTCGCTAAAACTCACATTGTTCCTTTTGTTAAATGCCGGTGGGTGTAGCAACATGTGACATTCATGCCAATGCTCCTAGTTTTTAATTTAAAGTGTTTGTTTTCTTTTAAAGGAATTCATGTGCCGCCTTGCAAAAACGGTTTGCGGCTTCATCTGATAGCATTAGGCTCCTACTATATCATTAGCATGTTCTATTGGTGTTTATTATTACTATTATTGGTCTATTGCTTCTACTTGTCTTGAATAAATGAGTACCGCTGTTTGTGTCCGAAAATTAGATAAAACATGGAGTCATTGTCCTTTTTGCGTCACACGTGTAAAACACACGTGACCACGAGTCAAACATCTCGCAGTGAAATCTGGAAATAAATAACCGCTATTCTATTCACTCACTACCACTCGAAGGTTTAAAAAAAGAAAAGAAGCCAGTCTGACCAAAAATACTCCAGATCTATAAGACCTATAATATGTGAGAGCACAGCAGAAACAGCAGCTATATACATAAAGAGTCACTTTCCATGAAATAAAAAAGTATAAAATATCCTACTGACCACACACAGCCCACCAGGGGCCAAAGTTCCCTCCAAACTGGAGACCAAATAGCCATGTTATATTTGGCATGGCTCTTCTCTCGCTCATGCTACAAATATTAGCACAAGATTTAGAGCATTTTTGCTCAGTCCTACTTAGAGACCCACCACAGGGGAAGAGTTACAGCTAACTGGGGAGAACGTAGTCCAGCTACCGGACAGAGTCCGAAGCACGTTTTTGCATTTTTGTTTGAGTTTCTGTCTAATTTTGGACTTTACCTGAAACAAACCAAATGGAAAAATCAGTTAAATTCTACGATGGTTTGCTCCCCCTGCTGGCTGGGAGGACTGAAGAATTGTACCAAAATAGGGTTGAAATGACCACGTTGCAACCGTCACTGATTCACGTCAAACACTGATGTGAACCAAGCAAGAGTCGACAAAAGCAACAGGAAAAAAAAGCTTTTTGATGAAAGAAATTTCAATTTGGGTGGGACAGATTTTTCTCCTAATACCACGTGGAGGGGGGATGGGGTTTGGGTCGGGTCGTAGGGGTTTTTCTTTAAAATGATCACAAGAAGGGCTCGGGGTCTGCCTTTAGGTGTTTTTAAGCAACTGTAAAGTTCACGAGGGCATTATTTTTGTAATTTAAAATGAAAATAAAATGTCGGGAAAAAAAAAATGTTCTGCAGTCAGGCAACATATTCAGAAAAGAAGAAAGACGAATAGGTGACCCAGAGCGCTGGGCCGAGTCCATTTTCAAGTAAATTCCAGGAGATAATACTCTTTCTTGGCTTCAGAAACTCTGAACATGTCAAAAAACAATTAGCAAGCCGTCCGCGTGCCAGGAACGCTGGTGGTGAGACCGACATTCGACTTGACAACCGAAATGTCTTCATTTGCAAAGTGGAAGAACAGATTCCGTTTGTTGTATCCAGCCTTCAATCACTCCACCGCTCTACGTCCTCGTTCTCACAAATTCGAGCGCAAAATCCCAAAATGGCCACTTTCCATAAGGCGATTTTCCCCACTTGTCCCTCGTGGATCGAGCTGGAGAAGTTTTTGGAATTTTCTTGGCCTGCTCGCCGCCTCTCCTTGCGGTCAAGTCCTTCACAGTTACGTTTTCACAGCACGCCGTCAGTTTGTCTCCGCGTTGGGGTAAAGTTTGAACACTTTGTATATCCACTCTGAGTAGAAGGCGACGTTCACGAAGAGCGCCGGCTGCGACGAGGCGCACTTGGTCCGCTGGATGCTCACGCCGACGATGACTTTGCGCTCGTGCTCCTGGCAAACCAACGGACCGCCGTTGTCTTTCTGGGGGAAGAGCGGAGAGAATGACACCTCAGAGAGAAAACGCCATTTGGGTTACCAGGATTCTCGGGGACCCTTACGTCGCACACGCCTTCCCCTCTCTTGCCGCCAGCGCATATCCTGCTCTCCCCGGCATCCCCTTTGATCTGCGAGCACATGTCATTGTTGACCATCGGCATGGTGACGGCGTTCAGGGTCTCCTCGTATCCTGTATCTGAACGAAGAGACGCGGGGGTTAAACGCTGCCAGTGCCCTCCGAACAAATGCTAAAACGGACTCATCGGTGAAAGAAAGCAGTACTTTTGGTTTCCCCCCATCCGTACATGGTGCAGTTGGTGCCCTCGGTGATGTGGCAGTCTTTTACCGGGAGGTGAATGGTGGACGCGCCTTCAGAAACAGGGGCGGGGCTACATCGGACAAAAAAAAGAGAATCACATGCAGTTCCTTATGATCCGCTGTAAGCTGGACGGTGCTAGCAGAGTCAGCTGTGTGTGAGTACTGTCGGGGGGGCTTAAAAGGGACCAGAGTTCTCTTCCTTGGATAGTCTTCTTCTTTTGGGGAATTGGGGAAGCTCATCCGGACTCTGATACGGACCGAACAAACAAACTCTGGTCTCAATTCGCTAGCAGCAAAGCCGATCCGCTTATGGTGCTAATGAAAACGGACAATTCAACTTTATAAAGTGAAGTCTGAAAGCAAACCAAGGGGGGGAACCTTTTCCAGTCCAATCAAACCGAGTCTCCAAGACTCTCCTGGCAGTTTAGCTTACCAGCTTACCTTATGTGTCTCGCTCCCCCTGTAACCTACCCTGCTGATTTTATTGGTACTATTGACAGGCGTTGGGTAGCTTATTTACCCCTAAGGAAAGCCACCTTGACACTGTTATTATTGACAAATCATGTAAAAATGATGCTACAGGACTCAAATAGTTGACGCAGCTAGCAAAATCCAGCGCAAGCAACCCACAGGAGAGGTATGCCGGGCTGTTCCGACCTGCACTGTATCAAACTGGACCGAATGGTAAAACCTTTGTGTTTACTTACTGAACCAGTTTTAGCAAAATCAGGTTGGATCCTTCCGGGCCGCAAATGAGGCGGGAAATGCGCAGCCTCGGGTGGAGCCAGGATTCGTTAAGGTGGCGCAGACCAACCTGCACGCTGTACTCCCTGAGATCTGGAACACTAATAACCGCAGGGACACAGATTCAAAACTCATGTTAGTGGTATCCTCATTACAAATACCTCACTTTTGTTAGCTTTAGCATTAGTTAAAAAGGTGACTCACAAACAGCGTGGCTACTTCAGCTGTAGCCACGCTGTTTGTGTGCGACCTGCTTTGTGTTGGCCGACCGCAGAAGTTAAACAGATCTGCGGGGAGGATCAGTAAACAGGATACATCTTGTGTCTTCATTTTAAACAGTTTTTCAGGAATGGCAGCGAGAAGGAAAGAAGAGTTTCAAGAAATAAACAGGAGAGTGACTCAGCTAATATTAGAGCATTAGGGAGCTATTTCAAGGGCTTTACCAGGAAGAGAAGCACTGCTGGTCCGTCAAAACCCAGTCCTCTCTGATCAAGGAGCCCCCACACACGTGCACGTCCCTGGAGCAAAATTTCACCTTTAGGGTTAAACCGCAAATGAGGGCTTTATAGGAACAACAATAAATAACTTACGCTCTTTGGATGCTAACAACCCAGCTGCCATCTGTACCCAGCACTCGGTGTCCTCCGACAATCCTGGTGTTAATGTGCACAAAGCACGATATCTTGGGGCGAGTCGCATCTAAGCACGGAGATGCATTTAGGGTAATTACAGTCCATTTTAATGAAAAAAGGGACAAAAAAAGTCCAACACTCACTGTAAATCTGAGGAGCCGCTGTCGCAGATGCACCTGATACAAGTAAAGGAACACACAGGTAAGAAAAGACCGTCCATCCACGGTGCACGCCAACACCCCCGAAACACGACACCACGCTAAATCTCCGCGTCGAATCATCGGCGAGGGCTGCGATGGTGAGCAACCTCGTCAAATAAATTAGCTCAAGGCCCCAAAGACTTCACGGAGGATGTGTTTTACATTACGGGAATCATTGGGCGGCCATTTGATAGAGGCTTCCACAGATGCCAGATTAAAAGCAGCCAAAGAAAACGTTGGGTCCATCTTAGCTGGAGAGTGCGTTTTATCAGATGATGTGACGGCAGCCAAAAAAAGCCCTGCATCTGTTTGCTGTTTGAATATTCTGCCAATGGGAAACAACAGCTCACACACACAAAAAAAACCCTGACAATATTTTACCGAGCTCGCGCATGCTACTGTAAATATAGTTAGTCATATGCTAACATCGTTTTATGTATAACAAGTGTCAGTCAAAGCACAGCTGGGATTAACCATAATGTAGCTAAACCTCCTTTTTATGTTGGCAGCAACTTCTGTGGTTGCCTGTATTCTATATATGAAGGCTGACATGTCAAAGACGATCTGCCAGGGTGGTTTAGTGTCCTCCAAAAGATCTACAGCTCTGAGAAATATCTCAATCATCGCCAACATACCTCTAAATGTGGTGAAGGAACACACAGGAAGCCTGTAAAATGTAAAACCTCGCTCAGGGAGGGGGGGGATATTCGGCATATGGTGGCGATGCGAGATACACAGAACAATCGGAGAGGAATGGGGGGATCAGAAAAGCTGCCAGGCTCATCACCTGAGGAGCCCTGAAATGGAAAACCCCAAAGAATGAGGCAACGGGCTGGAGATATGGTCCGCTGCCAGAAAAGTTTGGTCCAGTGGTGCTCCTTAGAGGAGGAAAGGGGCTTTAAACAAAGTCTTTAGATAAATATTCGCCGCAAGAATGATATTTAACAAGATTTTTAGATTAGATTCAGATTATTCATTTCTGTGCACAGGACACTGCTAACGTGACGACCAATTTTGGCCCTAATTCTCAGAACTCTCGATGGTCTGCGAGTGCCTCCACATGTGTACACACCACATGTGTACTGTACACACTCATGTATCAACTGCATTTTTGTTGGCAACGGGAGAAGTGCTGTTTTGAGAAATGCAACAAAAAGAGGGATCGTGTTCTAAACAAGAAAGCCGACGAAAAACGGCCCTCTCGCTAAAGCCGAGCTCAATTCGAAACACATTCGGAATTGTCTCTCCTTCTCTACGCTGCTCACGTAAAATCTATGAAAGGAGGGAAAGAGGCAATGTAGGATTTTATACGTCGGGAACGCATTTGTGCTGGCTGAGATGGGACGGTTGAAGTCATTCCCGGGTCTTTGGCAACAGCAGGTTAGCCCAGTCTGAATAATATGCATTAGAGCTAGCTTGATGCTAAAACTGTAGCAGGATCTCCCCTGGGGTATGACTAAATTTCATTTTCTTGTTTGTGGAGTGCAAATTGGATTCATAAAAATTTTGATTCCATGCGTTAAGAAGTTGTCTTTGGCTCTTAAAGGTTAGCATTAACATCCAATTTATAAGAAAGGACCACGAGATGCATCTGAAAGGGTTCGTGAAGTACTCACAGTGCTTCAGTTTGCAGTAGTCCCACACCAGAAGGTTATTTGGAGTGGTGTAACACCACGGCCCGTGTTTGTCCCTGTCCGGGTTCCGACAGTAGTTTTGCTCCAGCCCTACGTGGGATTCAGTAGAGTGAGAATCCCAACTGTAAAACACACAAATGCAGATTCTCATGTCATGCCTAAAGATTCCGACCGTGGATTTTCTATAGTGCGATGAATTTGGTGCATTCAGTTACCCCTAGAAGGAAAGAAACCCGTCTCACGGGAGAAAGAAAGTATGTTCTCTGGGTGTTACGTAGGCTCGGGACCAGTGGGAATGGGTTGGTTCTGATCCATATTTGTGGAATTCACATCTAATTTTGTGAGTCTGAACATGCTAAAATGATAATAATGAGAGATGGGCAACAATTTGTCAAGGGGAGGAGATAATTCTTCTTCCCAGGAGAATGTTAAACAAGCTGTAGCTCACAGCAGTTTTTCCTGGGATGACCCTTGACCTTGAGCAGAGTAGACTCGCTGGCTGCACTCTATGTGAGGGAGCTGATTGGCTTTGATCTGCCTTTCTCAGAAAGCACTTCCTGGGGCCAGGGGTCAGCTCTGGAACATGTCCATCTGTCTGTGCCATTTTGGCTTTTAGAATTCCCGTAAATTAAGTAATTCCAACAGCTCGATTTGAGCGTGAAGCAACAACACTCGAGTGGGGAATGTTTCCCTCTGGACGGGTCGCTCAAAGAGCACCCCAGGGTGTTCCTCTTGTCCCTTACAGACGAATAACAATCGGGCCGGGTATTGACCCCTGAGGATCCCCCGATTTCCTCTCGCTGTTTGTTTTCACTGCTTAGTTTCGTTCCTGTGAAAGGGGTTTTCACAAAGAAGCTAGCTAGCTGTCAACAAAGACTCAACAACCGTGTAGAAAAGATTGCCATCTCCTCAAGGAACATCTCCCAGGTGCCAAGATAAGTATTTGCAGAATAAATGACCTCATTACCGGTTTATGTGATGCGACCAGTCAGCACAGGGAATCCCAGATCTTGTTGTAGATAAAGAGCCCCTGTATGACTCTCCACTGTCTTCATAACACTCTGAAAAGGAAAAGAAAAAGAAGTTACACCCAATCAGCATTTAAAAGCTGCAAACTGAACATGAGTTCAGCGCTGGCAGCTGATTCTCGTGATGGAATAAGAGTCACGTTCAGGATTCTGACTTGACTTACGACTCTGTGTCAGGGGTTCAATCTGTAGCTCTCAATCCTATTAGGAAAATGAAATGGCGCAATTTCTGCCCTTAAACACAAATGTCGCCGCTCCATTAACAAACAAATGCGCCACGGTTTGACATGTGTGGTCTCGTCTCCGTAAACGTAAAACAGGGAAACATGGGGAATGACAGGCAGCGCCGGTTGCCAAAGTTCTTGTTCTTCCATGAAATGGAATTCACTCGTCAGCGCGCTGCCAAGCGGCCAAGTCCGACGGGAGCAATAACGAGAGCGTCGATGTAACTCGGCTCTTCACGAAAAAAAAAAACGACGACATAGCGCTTGGAGAATTTTGCGGGTTTGTAATTCGATCACATTTCTTCAGGAACGTTTGTCCATCTTCAAAGTTGCATATTTGCTGCTAGATTTTATTTATTTATTTTTTTTCTTAGCGGGAGCTGGAAATCGAGAGAAACTGCTTTGCTTGCTAGCTGGCCGAGATAATATGATTGTTGAGCATCCTAATTTTGCACATTGAGACTTGTTTAATGACAAAATGATCTCATCCCCCATTATGAACCGTGGCATCAAGATTTCCTCCACATAATAAGACTGGAATGAACAAGAAATAAAAACATGTTTTATTCACACCTGTATGTATCTTATTCAGTAGAGAGTAAAATGGCTCCTTTATGGCGTACAACCTTATATCCCGCTATAGGTTTACAGAAAGTTACCTATTGTTTGTGTGTCCACAGCGTCACACCTGGGGATGTTGGTGCAGTTGGCTCTCCTCTGATTAGGGTCTGTGGTAAAGCACCATGGGTATTCTGCTCCATCGGGGTTACGGCAGTAGTTCTCTCTGAGGTCCCTGAAACAAACGCACCAGCTACAATTTAAATGACGATGCTGACGACTGCGCTCTCCGCACCAGAGGTTCACTCTTTACAACTCTGGCAGTCCAACAGTCAGACGCGCAAAATGTATAAATAACCTCTTTGACAGGGCCAAGGCAGCGGAATTCACGCCAAGAGGCCACGAAACAAACATGACTCACTTGCATTTGTAGCTGTTTGGAAGAAAGGAGTGGTTATGAGGAAACTGGGAGTCCCAGCGCTGACAGGTCACGCCCTCCGGGGTGACGTTCATGGTGCCTCGGTAATCCGTCCCCTTCCCCTGGAAACAGGACATTGTCACGTTGACCTCAGCGTCCTCGTGCCTCGGGTCGGAGTCTAGGGGGAAACGAAGACATCAGATTGGATTTCTGCACATCAGAAAGGGAGAGCGCATTAACGAGAGCGAGGGAGGGAGGGAGAACAAGAAGGGAGGAATTAATCCCCTGAAGAATGTGTCATGTTTAACCTAGAGACAGATGATCAAAATCAGTAGTTCCCCCGGGTCTGCGATGGAAAACCTGTGTTCATAACATCGCTTCCACACGTTCTTCCAAGTAGGGAGCTCCGACAGGACGCAACGATGAACAATCCGAGTCCTGAATACGTCCCTGGGCCCAACATGAAACTAATCCCCCCCCCCCCCCCCCCCCCCGCCACTCCCAAGCTTGGGACCTTGTTTATTTCAGCCAAGTTATGACACCCAACTGGGGGCAACTTTATCCAGCAGAAAAACTATTCCAAACATGTTGGGGTGGAATTCTGCTTCTCAGCACTTCAGGGAATGCAGCAGACGGGGAGCGAGTTCTCCCCTCTGGATTTCTGTCTCTGTTTCTTTAGCCTTTGACAAATGAGATGGTAGGAGATGGAGGAGGGAAGGGGAATGTTTTGAAGCAGAAATGAGAAGGCGGGTGGAAAAGAGGGATTCTTTGGCTTGATGTAATGCATGCCAGTGTCTGTGTGCGCTGCGCAGTACAGGTCAGTGGTTTTTATCTTTCAGAGGGCAGATGCACACATCTGGACAAATGCAGATCCTCCACCCTCGCTGTAAATCATATCATGTTCTGCAAAGTACATGTGCGTATGTGTCTGAGGGAGACAAAGAGAGATGCTGAGAGTGTTTCGGGGCGCGCATGTGGGAATATTTCATGGTGCTTTCAAAGGCAGAGCTGAGCAAACTCTCCAATGGCAGATCCTCCTTTTGACATCCATTCTTTTCTGTTTCCTTTTGTCTTTTGTATTAGATACGAAGGGGAAAGTTATCTAAACCACAACTCTGTCAAACACGATTTAGCCACGGTAACGCTAGATTGTTTGTGCGCTCGGCGCACAGCACGCCTAAAAAAGCTAACGCAGAGTTCCATGTGAGAGACATCAGGTCTGCTGCTAATTATTTCGACTATTCAGGATATGAACCATTTGTATTGTCCATAAAAAAAACACAACGTCAAGGGTTTTGTTCTGGTTCGACATTTTCTTTTGATGCATATTTTCTTCTTCTCTGAAGAGCACATGTGAGATGTCCACTCATGTATAAGAATGCCTCGCATGCACCACAATGTGTTGAAAGTAAAAATCTTGAAACCAACAGCCTCCGCCATGACGTCGGCCTGTCGCGATCCATCGTAGATCTACGACGGGGATTAGCGTCGGTCTTCCAATAATTAGTTCCTCGTTTGTGCTGATGCCAGAAGGTTTGTAGAACAAAGCGGGAAAAATCTGCCATGAGTTTTCAATTAGCTTGAGATCCAGTGACTGTCAAGGTCGTATCATGTGCATCGCATCATCTCCAAGACATTTGTTTATGCTCGTTTGGCGTTTGCGGTCGTTAAACTCGTCTTTTCCATCATTGTTTTGTTACAGTTTTCATCTATGAAACCCTCTGAAAGGATTGTGACACATTTTTAGAAAACATACAAACAACCTGTCTCATAAAACTTAATTTTAAATACGGTCCATGAGTTGTCTTAACTATCCCACCTCCCTTCACCCACCCACACACACACACACACACACACACACACACACACACCTCCAGCTACAAACAACCTATTTATTTTCCTTGTTAAGATAAATTTGAACCCAACCGCCACATGAAAGACTCAGTTTCATAAACAAAGGCTTATGAGGCTCCGCGGGGAAGGGGGGGAAGTGGGGGGGCTGTTTTTGCTCAAGCAACTCCACACCTACAGCGAAACACAAAAGTTGTGTATAAATCTTGGCGCTCTAGCCAAACCGCAATCCAAAAGAACCAAAGCACAGCTCAACAGAGCAACAGACGGAAAGGTGAAACGTAGCAGGTATTTTCCAAAGTGCCATAATTGGAGTTCGGTTCACCTTTCTCTGATCTGATGAAGGTGGAGAGCGTTTGCAGTTGGCCCTTACCACACACTGTGATGTTGCAGTACTCCCATGCTGTTGTGGGATCCATGGTGTAGCACCAGGGACGCAGGCGATTATCTGGGTTTCTGCAGTAGTTGTCCTTCAAGTCCTTGCCCCGATACCTTGAAGGATGGAAATGCTGTAAAATCCTGAATTTATGTATATGTTTCAGCTTAAACAGGGTTGGAGCTCACTTTTTGGGCTGGAAAGGGTGTTTGTGCGGCCTTGCAGAGTCCCATCTCTGGCACTCTTTGCCACTCTCTGTATGATCCACTTTCCCCCGGTAGTCCTCGCCGTTACACACCATACAGACATCTATCATGTAGGAAAACCTTAAAGTTAGAGGAACAAATATTAATCCCCTTATTATTTGGCCCTCATTCGAAGGCTCTTACCTTCAGAGCACTGAGGTATGCCGCACTCTTCGGCCCTTACGTTGGGGTCTGTAGTGTAGCACCATGGACCACCGGGGTCGTTGTTGGGATTCCGGCAGAAGTTCTCCCTCAGGTCTTGCGCTGGGTACCTATCAGGATAAAACCTACAGGAGAGCAGGCAAACATTATTGAGAGTGTTAACTGACACCGCAGGCAGTATAAATAAATTTCCGGGAATACTTGCACAGTTGGCTGCTCGGGGTGTGTATACAGTAACATAGGCAAATAAATTCAAGGGACTTCAGCATAAAGATCCAGGCTGCACTGAGAAATGCATGTGATTATGGCATGACTGGGTTACTTTGTAACTCCCAGCTTGACCGGTCACACACACCTTTTGTAGGGTAAATACGTCAATACCTTTCTTGTCTCTAGGATTCCACGTATTCCTCGTTCCCCTTACTGATTCCTACTGAATCTTCGCCCGCTCAAGAGTGAAAAGGCCAGACTGTGTCACACCAGAGTAACCACCAACAGCACAGTACGATACTATGAACCACTGGAAGTAGCCCAAGCGGTCCTGCGGCTGGCAAGAAATCGGACCAGTCCAGTACCAGCCCAAACAGATGTGATGTAATGTTTGGGAGCGGCCCCCGTGCAAAGGGGATGATGCGTGAAATTCATCTTCTGTCAGGGGAGGATGATGAAAAGCTGGTAGTCAGCACCCTCTGATCCATGCTGACCACATTGTCCCACCCACTCACCCAGGCAGGCGGGTGGAGGGAAGACAGGAAACACAGCGTGCCCTTGCATATATAAGACGCCAGGTGACTGATTTAACTAAGCAGGACAGCGTCAGCAAAAAGAAGTCCTGTGTTTAATTAATGGTGTAGAAAGAGAAGCAGGAAACGAACCACCCTCCCTTCAGCAGCTTGTCCGTGCACTAACCCAGACAATGACCCTTTTTTTTCGCAGGGAGTCAGCTCCGCTCTCCCCACCAGGCCCTGGGACTTACGCGAGGCTTCTGCTCTAATGTAGATCATCATTCAAACTAGAACTAGAATAAATCTCTGGGATCTAACTTAGAGCGAAGGAGAAGGCCTTCAGCTAGACATCATAGTCCCACCTAGAGAAAATACAACCGTGTTAATAGCAAAGTTTCACTTATAGTCAAAATCCTGGCTCCACTTCAATGGAGCGCAGCGCCAAGTGCCAGAACTCACATCTGGTGCACGTAACTCACAAGCGCAGTACATTTCGATTGCAGTACAGTATCCTAAATTCACAAACTGAATAACAAGTTTGCTCGCTATACATCTGGTGAGAATCCACAAACAGTCATGGCATGGGAGCAAGTCAGCCATAATGATGTTGCGCTAACAGATGTTGGCCAGTTATTAATCTCCTTGCCAAAATCCGTTCCCATCAGAGCAGGCAGACACTGCGCACACATGCTACGCCGCCTCGGCCGACAAATCTTATCGCTGAGGTTTTGGACACGGCTGAAGATGAAATCTAGACCTGTAGTAACTGCAGCGAAAGCGGGCGGTGACGTAACGAGCGTGGCAGGGCTTCAGCGCCAAAGCATCCAAGCGAAAAAGCGCTCCAAGATCAGTGAGCGAATTGTCAATCAGAGGGGAAAAAACAATCTCTCCAAGTGATTTTTCATTTCTGAAGCATAGTGTGACAGGAAACATCTGAAATCTGTTGATCTGGAACGGATCTACATACCTGAACCTCTGAGGCACTCAAAGACAGGACTTTATTGTTTTCTTCTTAAGCTAACTGGCGCCACTGACAGGTACTTCTCTAGCAGTAATTACCAGATAGGCTAAAGTTGGGCTAGCACATCAGCATGCTGCTGTTTAGCTTAGAAATTCAGATATCAAACTGTCTGGAGTTGGACTTTAAAATACATCTAGAATGACATTAATGCTAACTTCATTCACGGTAGTGCTTCTAAATCATTCTATATTAATTAGCAAATGTTGGAATCAAAGTAACCATGTAAGAAGTGTCGATCTCGCGTCTCAGCAGAAGCTTCAGAGTCATGAGTCTGCGGCAGTGTAAGCTGAAAAACTTACTGTGATTCAGGAGGATTATGTTATTAACATTATTATATGTTATTATTGATGTGAACAGAAATGTTCCATTCTGTTTCATTCTTCACAGTTGGAGAGACATTAGTGCACCCTGCTTTCAGACCCTTTGGGCCAAACACTAAATATAGACAACAGGTGGAAGTCCCATTCCTGGGAGGGAACCTCCTGAGAAATCACCCCCTGGTCCATGGTGATCGGTCAAGCATGAAAATAATAGTTACCTGGAACTCAAATGGTCCGTGGTTCATTACAGCGGTAATTCTCACACAGCGGGACGGTCCCATGTTTGCTAACCCCACAGTGGCACTAAATCTCCCTGAAGTACAGCCCCCTTTAACCACTCGGATGTAAAAAGCTGCTGACAAGCTGGGGCGATGCTGTGGGACGTTACGTTCACCATCTGGGACGAGGATCAGAGCCGTGTGTCACATAAACAATGACAAAGTATGGCTGGTGCTAAGGGCTACTTCTGGAGGGGAAACCCTGGCCATGGTTTTTAATTCGGGGGTGTTATTGAACAAGTGTTTTTGAACTCTTGTTAGGGTCGGGATGGCAAAAATGTTTTGTAACTAATGACGCACGCTAACGAGGCACTGGCACAGATCTTTTGCCCCTGACAGAAAATATCTTTGAAATGCACCTGGTGGCTCCACAGACAGGAAATCCTCGCATGTGTTGAATGAAATCTGATTTAGCTAAACGTTTGCCCATCTCCGTGCCTTCCTCTAACCCCTGAGGTGCAAGGGGATGATCTGAGCCCCAATAAATCAGCTACTGGGGCCTGGTCAATATCAGAGGGGCGGAGAGGGAGCATCCAGGGAGGTGGTGGAAGACTGAAGATTAGAGGAGCGGGCTTCTGAAGGCTGCTGGTTTAAATCGAAAGGCGCACGGAAAGCGAATGATTAACACCTTTGGTTTCTCGCCGAGCATCACGCAAGGAAGCCGCAGCAGCTTTTCTCATTAGTGGCCATAAAGATGTGCTCCTTTTATCGAGGTCCTTGATTAAAAAGGAGGACTCACGTGTGCTCGTTGATGTTATTATCTGCCCAGGCTTGGCACGTAATGTTTGACTTGGTCCATGACCGCCTCCCTCTGTAGTTGTCCTTGGTGCCGATGATACACTCCCGTATATAATCTAAGAAAGGTCATAAAAACATGAGAAAACATCCATTCATGTTCTCACTTTCACATTAGCGCTCCCTGTGTACCTGCCGCGTGCCAATGTAAACAGTCTAAAGTCAATTAAAGGTTGATTTGCGCTCTCCGACTCGACCACCTGGAATACATTTATCCATGTTTGGTCAATAAGACATTTTTACTGCATGCGTTTTAGTATGTCCCAGCCTGCGTGTTGCTCTCAAAACAGACAACTCCCCAAAGTTCATTAAATGTCACCGGGGGGAGTTTCCATAACTTTGGCAATAAATTCTAGAGTGCTAGATTCCACAGGCCGCGGTGGAGAAAATCCTTTAGCATTCCCGCTATAAACAATAACTTTTTTTTGTTTACGATTTAGCTCACTACTTGTTTATCCATGCAACTCTCCTCGGCCGAGTGATTTAACAGCAGGAGAGCAAGGGGCATTTATTATGTCAAGAGAAATACCAAACACCCTGAACACTAGAGGCTAACTGAAACTACCCCCAACCCACGCCCGGCCGCGTCTGCACCTGAGCCGGTGGAACCCCAACCCTGACAGAGTGTACCTTTTTTTTCATACAAGGTGAAGTTGACGTTGGGCTGCCTCTGCGCGCCATGGGTGAAACGGTCAAAGGGAAGCAAGTGGCATTTCCTGTTGTGCCGCTGAAAATTGAAAGCCCTGCGTATAGACCGGGGAAGTCATTGAGAGATGACCCAACGATAAACAGCGAAAATATGTAAATACTGTCAATGCAGAGGAGGGGAGAGACGAGGCAGTGCTCCAGGTTTTTGAGGTATTCTAACAGAAAACAAACAGCGTGTGTTGCGTTCACCTGCAGTTGAAGTTCTTCTTGACCTTCTTGCACTTGCGGGCGCAGTGTTCCTGCGACCGGCTGGTCCATACAAGAGGGGACTGAGGGCAGTCTGCGCAAACCAGCACGTGGTTGTCGGACTTTTCGTACCTCTGTAGCGACTGATGGCTCTTTCTGCCGGGACCTAGAAGAACGAGGACAGAGGATACCAATTTTGGGTTGTGGCTATTTCTCTCAATCACGCGACCGGCCTCTAACATCGGCCGTATTTGCTGATTCAACCCTTTGACCCTCTTCCAATTTACCAGCAAAAGCAATTCAGTGGCTAGAAAATTGGCCGAATTTTACTGATTTTGACTGCCCCGCAACTGCAGCTTTAGCACCTTTGTCTGGGTCCAGCTTTAGCCTGCGACCAGTCAACCCACTGCTTCTTCTTGTTGCCATGCAACTACAGACTTTCCTTTCACTTTCATGACTCTTCTACATCTACATCAAGAAAGGAAGCATCAGTGGCCTCCATGGATTTACCAGACCCACCACCCGTTGTCGCTCCCCTGACTCATCTGTTTTACACCAGTATGTGGGTCAGATACCAATATTAGCGGGGATTAAATATTTGGAAACATCACATTAGCACAGCAGAAAACAGAAGCGCGAGGGTCCTGGCCTGGAAGAGGCGGAGCAAAGGCGAAAACATTTCTGTTGTTTGTTAAGATTACGCAAAAAACCTGCAGAGAGTTCACCAAACTCAGTGGGGAGGGTGGAGGAGGAGGGAAACTGGCTGCGTAAGAGTCCAATAAATTTCAAGGGGGTGGATCCAGAAATTGCAAAGCTATGGGTGCTGTTTTTGTTTGATTTGTATCTGTCAGTGAAAGCAGCCCCCGGCTAGCGCCATTGCTATGTATGCGATCACGCCGCCCGGGCCTTCCCCGAAGATCTGCCGCACCGTCGAGCCCTCTCCGAAAACCCTGCTGTCCCGCAGATGTTGAGAGGGCACGCTTTCAGGTTGGGCTACAGCCTAGCCAGGCTCGGCTGAAGCGAGCGCACGAGCCTGCAGCGCTGTAGGTGCGAGGAAAGTTTTTTTTGGGGGGGGAAGTGTTCAGGGATCAAAGAACAGAAATGCCCCGGAAAACTCCAGAGAGAGCTGAAGAGTGGGTGCGCAGGCGTGAACAGAGCCAAGAGAACAGAATGATGTCCGTCCAGCAGACTGATGCGCTCCAGTGCCTCAGTCAGAGATTTAGAGCTAGTGAAAGTCTATCTCGAATTTTACTGCTTTCAAGAAGGGCCAAAAGCAGCTTTCCCCCCCCCTTAACATTTTTTAATACATCATGTTATTTGTTATGCTTCATTTTTTGCGATATGTGGATATTTTATGGACACCGGTGATTCATGCGGGGATAAGTTTCAGCAACACTTTCATGAGTCCTCAACAGTCACGAAGGACCCGATCGAGTTTGTGTCCTTTTCCGCCAAAACCGAAACTTCGAGGTGACTCATCATCTCGATCTCAGCAAAATTTTTAGATACACGTTCTATGAATAGCCTCTGAAAGCACGCTCGCATGTGGGAAATGTAAAGCTGATGCTGGTGGAGGGCCATTACCTCCGAAAAGGCACATCAGAAGAGGAATTCTGTCGCCGCATGGAGGCATGTAACGTACATGATCCCAGCGGGTTCAGAAGCAGGACAGAACCATATTTTAAGGCCAAATCCTTTGTGATTTCGGGAGAAGGGCACTCTGCTGTAAGTCATGTTTCTGCAGTTCGAATTTAGCCGCGATAATTTTCCAACTATAACCAAGTGTGAGAAAACTCAGAGTAAAATCGCACGCTACCGAGTTACAGCCGCACGCTGCCGAGCCAAGATCTGACACAGGACGTCCTGCGTCTACTTAAGATATTGTAAACTGTGCGGCGTTTAGAGGCTCCTCGTGGATGATTTCTTTTTCTTTTTTTTGAAGGGGGGGGGTGTTATTAATGTTCGGCCTCCACCGGACCACATCTGGCACTCATCACATGTGTTGTTCCAGCCCTGATGTCTGGCCGGGCCGCTCAATTAGATTTCACTCGGTCTCTTCCTCTCCGAGCAGCCGGACTCAGCCGCTATCTCCAGATATCCCACACGCTTCATCATATAGGTGGACTTTGCTGCGTATTTGACGGGCGGCGGTTAGATGTAATGAGGAGTGGCAGCGGCGGCGCGCGGGGACAGGTGGGGTCCCCGGTTCAGCTCGGAGAAGAAGGCAAAGGTGAAGAACCGACACCGACACCAAACTCCTGAGCGAAGTGTCAGCTGGTATTGAAAAAAATGGCTGTCAGAAATGAGTCACTTTTAATCATGATTGTAGTATCTTTTGTGTGTGTGTGTGTGTGTGTGTGTGTGTGTGTGTGTGTGTGTGTGTGTGTGTGTGGTGGGTGGGGGGGGAGGGTTAGGAACTGATGGTGTGTATCAGGCACAACAGGAAAGTAGCAGGTTAAAGGTTTGCCTCTGATTTAAGCAAACGTTACATCTACCTCAGAATGTGGAGCTGGGCTCAGCAGCCAGATGTTGCCCCCCCCAACCCCACACCTCTCTCTCACACATACGGGCTCACACACCCTGTTTCTATCTCTACCCAGATCGACGCACATACAGCACACACCAAGGTTCACGTTATTACTTTCCCTGACTCCGGGCGGTCAGAGGTCAGGGTGTGCAACCACCTCAACCCACCCTCCACCCCACACTGGGGGTCCTCGCTACCCCTCCCGGAGGCGGTAACAATGGGTTCAGTGCCTCACTCCATGACATGTCATGACACCGTGTAACCAGATAATCTGCAGCCCTGGATGGGGTTCAAGTGGTTGGTGGCTGTGCGCCCCCGCCCCCCCACCGTGGGGTTCTGCTGCGACAGGCCGGGAGGGACGGGGGTGCCGCCGGCCCAGCTGATACATTAGTGTCTCTGCTGGAGTCATTTTCGATCCAGAACGCGTCAGGAGGGTGTGCGTCATTGGCACAGGTCTGTCACCCTGTCACCGCGGGCGATTCAGAGAGAAGGTGCGGAGAAACGTTCAAGTCACGGCACTAAACCACCATTTTGGCGTTGATCCAGGGTCAGGGTACACCGAGAGACCTCCAGCCTCTGCCTGATTCCTGCAGTCACTTCTGAGGAGCTGCTCGACTGCGTCAATCAAAGTTTGTTTGCGCCACATACGCGAACGCTGGGCGAGAGGCTCTCCTTGATTTTCAAGTTTTAGCCTTGGGAGTTTTACAGAAGTCAATATATTTATCAGTTAACACTCCATGACAGGACTTGCATGCTGGTTCCTGCGAATTCAATCAGCGGCGCTAAATAAAATTAAGCACATTTAGAGATGCAACTGCAGATTTTTTAAATATGCATACATAGAATAGGCCCTGGCGTTGATAAAACAACTTTAATTGTAACTTTATTTGATACTTTTCTTTCTCTGTCAATTGCCACAGTTGTGCCCAGATGACACTAAAACGTTGTAATTAATCAAATCGGGCATCCCGGCTCTTACCTGAGTCTACTGTAGTGACCACAACGCACAACAAAGCCTGGTAAATCCATACGTTTGTCCTCATGGTTCAGAAGCTGGGATCACTTTAGTCCGGCTTGGATGAGCGACAAACCCGCTGGTTTGTGTGAAGTCCAGCTCAGCTTCCACACACAGATGCCGCCGCTCCAACAAGTCCTCGGTTCAACCCCCCTCTCTGCTCCAAGTTTGCGCTCCTCTCTGCCAGCGGCTGTCCTCACCTCGCAGTCAAGCCTTTCAGATTTAGAGGCGACCTCGACTTCCTCCTGCTACTTTCAAAATAAGAGCGGATGTGACTCACAACCCTTCGACTCCACAGATCTGCACATTTCATACCTCAAATAATCTCCGAGCAGCAAAAGCCGGATCCAGCTGGTGCCCGCATGGATCCCTCCACTGACTCTTGCGACGCCCAGGTGCTACTAATCCACGTCTTAAAGTAGTGCCAACAAATGCAATTATCTCTCATAGTGCCCATCTGTTACATGAAACACTCAAAACTAACGGTTTTGAACAATTATCCCCGTTTTATTCACAATAAAAGACAATTCAAAAGCGGAATAGGGGAAAACACACAAATTTGGCTGCACTTCACATTAAACCCGGTCATCAAAAGCATTGTCGGCATATTTCTATGAGCATGTGGGCTTATAGTTCCATTAATCAAGCAGTTCAGCCAGAATAAGCCAGCAGTGATGGAATAATGCTGCGGCTGTTCTGCACACCGGCCTGTTTGCAGACTTGTTTCAAGCATTCATTCATGTTTGTGTTGCTGGACTTAAAGTTTTAATGGGCTTATTGGCATCTGATCTGTGGGTGAAGGAGAAGAAGTGGAGAAAAACCTTAAATTTACAGCTCATTAGAGTTTGTGATTCTTTAGCAGACAGGTCACTGCAAAAGCCATGACCCTAATCAAATTACAAGGATTACTTCATTGTTTTACTAATTGATTTTTATGTTTCCAGGACAACAGACCTCGCTTTAGTGCAACTGAAACAGGCAATATACCAAATGGACACTCGGACCTTAAATGAAAAGCACAGGTAAAAACGGGTAGCGTCCACAGCCCAACCACCCCAGATGACCTTCCTTGATAGCACAGCACTCGCCATTCAAGGAATTCAACAAACTTTCAAGGAACACACCAGCATCCTAGCATACATTAACAGGAAATGGGGCAAAATGTGGAGTCAGGACCTGATATAACCAAATGAAGGGCTTATAAGAAAGCTCAAATGCAATTACTTGAATTTGCTATAGTGAGCAGAACCATTCATACAGTGTAACGCTGTTGCATAGTGAAGATCCATACACACCCTGGGGTGGGTTCCTGTTCCAGCCTGCCCCATGGTATGAACTGTATGGGGTAACCGTGATTTACAGCGCTGATTTAAAAGGAATCAAATAAATAATGTTAGGGAAAACAACTGAAAGGTGTTTCATCTTCTGCCTGGAGATAACCCGCAGGCACACATGCATCGCAGGTCATTGACTCATCATTAGCCAGAATTTAGGATTCAAGTCAAGTCCACGACTCGGCTGCTCCCTCACATCTAGACAAACATGAAAAATGTCTGAGGCAATATTTGTCCTTCTGTCCAAACAGTCCCTCTGAGAAAAAGAGGTATGGGTGCAAGTTCTGTGCCAAGACTCAAGACTTCTCCCAACAGCACCTTGGAGACCGACGCTGCACAGTGCCCATAAAGAGCTATAGAGTTTATACTATATAAGGAGACTAATGGAAAGAGCACACTTAAGCATGCAATGTTATACTCTCCTACATCTTTATTAAAGAAATATTACAATGATTATTGGGGTTTTAGAGTACCATAAAAGGTGCAATAAGGGCACAAAAAAATACAGCACTGAGCAGCGCAGATGCAGTATAAACCTGCACTCGGGTAGTATCTGTGTGTTTATGTGGGGCAGCTGGAAGGGATCGTATTTAGGTACCAGCATGTAGGCCTTTTGTTGGGCCTGAACCCGCGCTTGACAGGAAATCCACACTTTAGTTGTTAACAGGCGCTGAACTTAAGGTCCTCCAGAGAGAGCGGTGGGGGGAAGAAAGGGTCTGAGGTGAACGCCAGATGCCCGGCCGTCCCTCATTAAGACGCGTGCAGGTCTTCTAATTTCTCTTTGGTCTGGTTTCTTCTCTTTGGTCTGACTGTGTGCATGAGCACGTGCGAGGAAAGTACCGGCAGGTGTAGACGACTGTGTGTGTGTGTGTGTGTGTTCGGCAGCTCTCGGTCTGCAAATGCATCAACGCAAAGATGAAATCCAGACACTCAGAAAATCAGCCTTGGAGCAGATTCCCACACACGGGTAGATTGAGAAGTGCGGCTCGCCCTGTCCCAAGTGCTTGGTGACCCACAGGTACATAAGTTGGTTCTGACAAGTGATCGGTGCGTGCGGGGAGAAGACGTCGGAGGTGGGAGGGCTCTTTCTGAACGGACTGAAGCACTGGGAGTATTAACTTCCATGATTTATATTTTCATTCATATCCCCCGGCCTATGGCTGAGGATTCCAAAATGTCAGTCACCCCGCCAAGTTGTTAATTAGCGCAGGGGAGGTTAGGTAGCTCTGAAGTGTAAGAGCAAGGAGCCACCTTACTTGAATACTATTAACAGATGCAATCAGTGAAGCTGACAAACACTTCGCCGCTGCCAGAAAATATAATTACACAGATCACATCCTGTGAGGGAGCCAATTCCCACATGATTGCATGACAATTTATGACCAACCGTAAGAAATGACTCACCGCTAAAAGATTCACTGTAACAACTGAACCTGCATATTTGCACCTACAGTCACAGAAACCTGTCAGGTATGGACCACTACAAGGAGTAATGGACAAGTTTGTGTCTGGGAGTGTTTGCGCTGGCTCAAAGCACACACCTGTTTCACCAGGTGTGGGCAGGGGAAGTGGCGAGGAGGTGACGGCCGGCGACCCCCGTGGACTTGCTGTCAAGCCGAGCCGGGTTTTTTTTTTGTTCGACAGCTTCAGCTCCCACGGCTCCAGTCTTGTCAGCGCTGACAAACTTTCTGGCAGTTCCATGCAGCGCTGTGGCAACACGTACGATTCTAAGATAAACTTGTTTCTCGGGATTTGAAGATCCAGCTGGCAGTTCTGAGCTGTTGATGTAGAACAGTGAGAATGTAGAACAAAGGTACATGATCAAGGTTTCCAAACAACTGATGAGGATGTGTCTCTTGTGGAAAGTGAAAATACAGGTGCACGCGTGTTTGGATGTAGCCTATAAATATGGATATTTCTTGTCTCTTGCCTTATCGGAGGCCAGTTGTCTGAAACTTGGAGTGATGTTGATAAAAACTTTTATTTTAACCTTTTCCTGCTAATTATTTTGAACACCAGCTGCCCCACAAACACCCCAGCAATCCCCACTTCCCTCTGTCCCCACACATGAAGGAGGCTAATCACCAGTGTGATCTCCCCTTTTTCACCTCTGACCCACCCGACACTACAATAACAGCCTTCATCCCAGCCCCCCAAACCCTCAACGCGTTCCCCCCAATTAGGAGGGTGCCTTTCCCCTTGCGATTGACAGATGAGGGGTCAGCGGGTTGTCAGCCCGCCTTGCTAGTTTCTCCGCGTGCCCACCGAAAGAAGAAACGGCAGGGCGTCCATTCCTTTGGGAACGAGGAGGAACAGGGTTTGGGGATGGAAGTTGCCTTGACATAGATGAATGAGTGTCTGCACACCGGGATCAGGAACACAAAGTGGAGTCCAGGCGGGAAGTCAGGGTCAGGAACAGATGGGAAATTAGATCTGTTGGAGTAAAGGAAGCAGAATTCTCAAGCTGGAAGTTTAGACAGCGTAAGAAGAATTGATCGTCTTAAGTGCTCGAGTCCAAAAGATGCCCATGGGGTAAAACATCTTCAAGAACCTAAACGTCTTACAACTGACGTTGACTGGAGCACTTAATACGACTGTACCGTGACCTAGATGTCTGAGAACCTCCTGATGAGAGGAGCTGCTGTGGCGGAATGGAAAGATTACAAAGACATATTGACCGAAAGGAAGGGGGGAAAAAAAACAACTGCAACAGGGCAGCTAATTGATGAAAAGAGATAAGGCCGAGTCCGCTGTGCTGATACACTGCAGAGCTTTTTCCCTCACTGCAATAAAAGTCGAGCTCCAGTCCAATGAATCAAGGCATTGGGGGCTTTGCTCTCTCTGTTGTGTGTTATGTCCACTTCTAATGGCCAGCAGATGTGGGGTATTTCACAAGTGTGGCTTTCGGAAAACATTCCCGCACATAAATCCAATTAGGTGGGACCCTGCACACGAGTTAGCTACAGAGCAAGACCGTCCAAAAGGGCCACAGACACACTTATATAATCAGATTTCTTGCAGCAGGTAGAGGAAGATGTAGCCCCGGTAATGGCTAAAGACGTTCTAAGCTTAAGTAAACTAATGTTCTAATTCAGGATTTGGGCTATTTGGGTTTGTCTGGTTTTGATGTTGAAGTGGGTGATCGACTCTGACAGCTCAGTGTTTGCTTTCGGGGTTTTCTTGACACAGGTGGTCCGCCAACCACACTTAAATGGCCAAAAGATTCATGGGACACGGGCGCATGCTAACTTTTTAGCATTAAATGAAAAGGATCCTTCTCGTGTCAAATAATGCAGCTCAGGTATCCACACTCTAACTCTGTGCCAAAATATAACGCCCTCCAGCCAGACACGCAGGCTACAAAGCATTCAGGTTTTGGGAGTGATGGGTTGAGCAAAAAAACAATGCTTTACCAAAATAATGATGCACGTCTCTTCTCAGAGAGGAGACTGGTAGCCAGATGAACTCTGGCTGGAATCCCTGAGTCCATTTTCAAGGATGAGGTAAGCGTCCTCAGTGCCTTTGGTATGAAATCTAATAAATGAAATCACAGGTGTTAAATCCAACAGTTTGTCATCAAGGGGCATATTTATGGCCAGCGGTTTCTCTCTCACTCCGTTTGTGCCCAGCGGCGGTGCCACTGTATCGGAGAAGCTGCCGAGCCACTTTCAGTTCAAGGACTACGGCGCTCCTCCAGTGAGTGAGATTTAATCTCGTTAAGTATCAGAGGATCCTTCCATCTGGGGAGGGATTTAAGACACGCTGGCTGCCGTCTCAAGGATTATGAAGAACTCAACAGGTTTCTCCGGAGATTACCCAGGGAAAAACACTCCCTCCACACCCACAGAATCCATGAATTTGAGGGGGAGGGGGGGCGATTATTGAGTTGTCATTATTGATTTATTGAGAACAATTAATTGCAAACCTGTAATTAATTACCTTATCTTTTTAACCAAGCCTTAGGTTGTAGGTTTAAGGTCCGATTAGCTGTACATTCTACATGGATTATAAATTAGTCAACAGATTAAATTTCAGCATTAATTAATTGTGAAATCATGCTTAAACACCACGGGTTATCTGCATTTGGCCTGTCTTCTGTGGTCTGTCCGATTGTCTGATTTACCTCAGCCTTTTGGGAGGACAGTCCCATCTTCCCATCTCTGACGCCAGAGGACAGGACAACCTTTGATAGTTACCAGTTGTCTTGGCAGCAGAAGCAGAAATGTCTGTCACCCTCTGCACTCTCCGGGATGCAGACTGTGATAAATCTGCTGTGCACACTCAGGGCAAGCCAGCTCATGAAAGAGACATCCCACGTTGTCTTTGCCTTTGGGCCCAATAACCCGCTAATACATTTTTAGGAAACAAAAAGTCCTCATTTGATAAAACTGGGTCTCCAACGTCCTCTCATCAGCCTCCGTGTCTGGATCGAGAACCGTCGTTCGGAGTGTGGCGGCCGCCGCGTGCTTGTCTGGCACCTCATTCACTGCTAACTGGCTCCACGTGTGAGTGTGAATGGACTGATCCAGATACGCCACAACCACGCAAACACAAGGTCCATGTATGGAAACATAAATGCACACCTCGCCACACGCCATTGACACACACACGTGCACACACGGCATGTAATCCCCTGACTTTAGTGGCACCGAGGGAGCACGGTGTTCCTGTGTGGCTTTATTAACTGGGGTGCGGCTGGGGTGAGATGGTAGACCCAAGGATGGATGGATTGGGGAGAAGGCAGTATAATAGGACGCGGGGGGAGTCCAACCAGGTGCTAATAGATTTCCTGCAGCTTTGAAAGGTTTGCTCGCGCTGGTCCCCTGGAATGGAGTCAGGTTTCATCTGTGGCAAATTACCCAGACCGAGGATTGACCTCCCTTCAACACAAACCCCAGACACACGCCCGCGACACACACGCTGACACACACTTACCAAGTGGGACTGACCTGCACACACACACACACACACACACAGCTTCACAACCGAATCACCGATCTTGCCAGTTAGATACCATCAGGGTATTTTCATTACACAAGTTTGATGTAATCTGTCGACTTGAATCGAACCAAGTTTACATGAAAAGTGAAAAAGACTAACTTGAAAAGCTCCAAGTCGGTTTATAACACATTTTCTGCACACTGAGCAGATTTGGTCGCCACCGAATTCTGTTGCCACCAAATTGGAGCATCTGAAGTACCCCCAGCAGGGTACCTTAGGCCTAAAGAGCAGGTATTAGAGTGTTCTTCACACTCAGTAGATTCCCCATTTGAAGAGCTTCCACGGCTAAAGATCCAGTGTGCACTCTAATCCCGTCTTTACGCACATTTGCACTTACTCAGCATCTAATTGCCCATGTGCCCACCCAAGCTCAGGCGCAGTTATACCCAACACCAACACTTTGATAGCAGGTGACGTGCGCGCTCGTCTGCTTGTAAATGGTAGTTTCTGCATTGTAGCGTGAGTGTTTATAGCTTATCTTATTTACGGAGCCTAGTTTGTGTTTTGGCGTTGTTGAGTCACGGGTAGCGGGGTTTAGCGTGCCTTTGATGGGATCCCTGGTTTACACACTCAGAGTGATTAAGGTGGACAAAGTGCTGACGTGCTGATCAGACATCTGGAGCTCTCAGCTGAGGAAATAAGTCACTCACTCCCAACAGAATTAGAGTTCCTGTGATACAGGTTGTAATTAGCTGGAGTCTGCTTTATCTTGCATGTAATTCTCCCTGTAAAACCACTCATGCTACAATAATGGTTTGTCTGGGGAGTGACTCAGTTTGTGACTGAAAGTGAATCTTCTGTCTGACGGTCGGTGCAGCGACGAGTCGGAGTGAAAAATCCGCCTGCCTGTAGTGTCCAGATGCTGATAATTGCTCCTATCAGCAGACGGATGACTAGTCCGGCGAGCATTTCCTTGTCAACACATGAACCAACAAAAGAATTAATGTTCCTTTTACAGGTCCAGTGTGTAAAAGGTTTCATAATCTATAGTCAGAACATGAGTAAAATATACCCAGACATGCTTTTTCAATTGGATAACAAACTCAACGTACTATTTTTTTGATTTAGGGGGTTGGGGTTTTATAAAAATCGAGTGGACAACGGTGTTGAAAGCAGAGCCAGTATGGAACATCTGGACTGAGAAGACTCGTAGATGCGTCCATCTTTGCTCCCCTTCGGAGCTCTCAAAGAAGCATTTCTACTGACAATTTGCATTCTGGCGAATTTTGTGGTCCTAATTTTTGAAGAGTTTAATATAGAATAAAGTACTGATATTGCTGACAGTCTCATTTCCAAAGTGGTGCGGATAAGTTCCCGAATGTTTGCCCGGCGTCATTTAGCAGGAAAGTTTTGACAGCCTGTTTTTTTTCCCACCTCAGGTCTGCCTGCAGATCTCTGTAAGTGCTCCTCTGTTTTCTCTTCTCCCCCCACCCCACCTCCTCCCGTCCCCTGAGATAAGAACAGCTCATTTCCAGTCAAGGACGGCTGGTACAAAAACTGTGGGTGATGCCGGTGATTCGAAAACCACAACAGAATCCCCATGAGTTGGTCTCCACCCGGAGCCGTAAGGGAGGGCGTCCAAACCCGGGCCGTCCGTCTCCCCAATACAGCCCCAGCGTCAGCCTTGTCTTCACCTTCTCCGGCGGCACAGAAATAGAAAAACACGAAACACCGGCGCTACCAGACTGCAGCAATTACAAGCAAAGGAGTGAGCAGCGGATGAGTCACAAAGCAGTAGTGGTGAGGCAGACGCAGGTGAAAGAAATTTGGAAATACAAAGAAAAAGGCCGAGGCCAACTGTACAAACGTCTGATTTTCATAAGCGGGGTTTTTTGTCCGGGACTTTCATGTGGCTCTGTTTGTTCAAGTCTATTTGCGTAATTTCTTGCGTTAATTTCCAGCGGATGTGTTCCGCTGGGTCGCTGTTTACGCAGAAAAACCGACCAGGGCCAGGGCAATTACGTAATAACGCACACTGTCAACATCATTTGCATGTGTTTGCTCCTAATTTCAGGTCATACGAGGACCGCCTTGTCCCAGTTCCTGCCGATTGCCACGGCGACGGCATGATCGCTTGAGACGGCCTGTGTGGCCTCGCACATGAGTTTGCTTGAAGTGGATCCCAGACCCGCTGCTTTGAGATGGCCCCAGGAGGTGCTCTGCTGGGTTACACCTGGTTTTCTAAACAGCTGTCACACTGATCCAAATGTCATGGGAAGGCTGGTGTCCGTCGCTGTGGCCTCACAACTAAAGAAGATTTGCATGACTTTTGTTTTGATGGCCGAATTCAACAATTCCCAGTGTGCACAACGGGTCAGGCAGGTGGTGGGAGCAACGCCCACATCGATGGCAGGACCTTGGGTCGCCCAGAAGAACCCTCTCCTTATTTAGTCATCTGTTGGATCAGACCCCCTGAACCCGATTTCTTGCACCACTTTTGATAGATTCCAACCACTTTAGATAATGAAGTGCAGTTTGGGGGATGTTCTGAGCTGGTTGTGTCCTTTCAAACTCTTAATTGCTTCCGACATTAATTTTAGGGACAGAATGTCCATTTGTTGCCCAGCGTATCCCATGAAGAAAGACCTACCCGTGATCGTGTCACGACAGTGGGCCTCGCTTCCTCACCACACACCACCACCAGAGGGAGTTCCGGAGCGATGGCCTCACTTAAGAGGCGCCCTCACGTCATTCTTCCTCCTTTATTTCAAACATACCGAAACTCTTGTGATGATAAAAGCAAATGCGATAACCTGATTTATATCAGTATTTTATGCGAAACATACTGAAATCAAAGGTTTATTTTATGCTTTCTGGAGCTGCTTAGCATCCATGATGAAAGAATTCCATACTTTTAGCGCAATCTCCTTCATCGTAATCTAATATCTAAAAAAAACATCGGCGCAAGGAGTAGCGTACAATGCAATGTGTCCCTCAGGGTACGTGCTTATGAAGAATAGAGGCACAGTGCATCTATCTTGCTCTTTGGAGGTCACAGGGGGCCAAAAAACTAGGGCCAGTCAATCACCGGGAGAAGTGCCCAGACGGCACATTTGTCCTGACGTATGGCGGTGCTGACTATGGCACCACCAACAGAGGTAAAAACAGAGGTATGATAAACATCACCGTCCCAGTTTCCCCTGAAATGTCCAACTCAGGATCACAAGACGTCTGCTGAAGAGGTTCTGACTGGCTGTTTGGGTCCAGGTCAAACAAGTGCCTCCATGAGGTGTTTGAAATTTAAATAAAAGAGCTCAAGTGTCATTTGGGACCCAGGTGATTAAAGCAAAGAGGCAGAGAGGCGACCTTTAAAATTACACAGAGGAGGAAAATGACAGGCAGCGCGAAGGCAAAGACCTCCACAGCCCCTCGGTGGTCTGATCTCCTCGCTTTGTTGTCAGCAAAGGTTAAGGCGCTCCGTTCCTGCCAGCCCAAAGCCTCAAATTTATTGTTGAAGATTTATTGCGGGTCATTTCACCGCTTGGTTTGGCTGAAATCATGAAATCGTGTTGGCCCAAGAGGATAAATCAACACAAAATCAGTTAAAATGTCTCTGATATCTTAACAAGTCAAGTTGTTTGACAAAATAATGAGTGTGTTTCTGTCTGCCTTGACCTTTTATCTTATATTATTCCTGTTCGTTTCTTTAAATAGTGACTTAATCTCACTTTATAGCAATATAAATAACTCACTACCTGAAATTTTAAAGCCAGTGCTTCCAAATAATCCCGAAACTATTAGCGTAGCACCCCAAATTCATCATTATAAATATAAGACGATAAGAACATAAAGTATCTTGACATATTTATAAACTTCTCCAAACACCTAACTATAAAAGCAATGACAACCCTTCAATATTTCGACTGCGAAACTCAAACAAAGAGGGAACAAATCTTCAAACTCTTGCAAACTTGACCTTTAAGTCAAAAGTGAGTCAGAAATCCTTCCTTCGTGGTTGTTTGGACGTGCATAAGACGCTTTTAATGACGCTACATCTAAACACTGAATGACTTTTTGGGAAAATATTGCAGATGTTTGTCATTTTTCTGAGACCATAAGCCGTTAGCGGGAGCTCATTCCCGGACGGTGCGTCGGAACCCACGCTGGAGCGGGTGTTAGCGTTAGCAGAGGGGGTAAGGAGAAGAGTTACGTGAGCATTCCTGCTGTGGAGCCTCTTTTAATTTAAAAAGTTCACCTGAAACACTCACCCCAGTGCAGGAATGACATGTGACACCATCTCCGCATTCTTCAAACTCCCACTTCTGGAAAAACAAATCTGCCGGTGTAATGAGACTGATAATACTCACAAAAGCAATGACTTACATAATAAACTTTTCAGTTTTTTACTCCGGGACGTTTACTTGAAGAACTTCGGGTAAGATATCAATCAGTGACACAAGTCCAAAGACTTAAGATAACAATCAAAAACACAACAGGAGTGACCCCACAGTGTAAATAGAGTGTGCGCTAGCCCGCTGCCAGACGTGAAATCCAGAGCAGACAGCAGGAAGTCCGCAGTGTAATGTTGACATGGCAACTCATCCATGACAGAAAAGGAATAACACTTGTGGAAAGGAAGTCCGAAAAAGAGAGGGCACTGTCAGCTTTTTTTTTCCTTTTTAAGATGACAATAAATCTTTTTTACCGTAGGAATGGAAATGCCATAAAAACAGAGAAAACAGGGAAATATGCTAAGATAATGAGGTTTTTCCTCTAAATCAGATGTATTTAAACATTTTGCAACTTCATTGGTTTTTTGAATATTGATCTTTTCCTTCTGGGGTGGTAGGTAGCCCTCTAGCATCACGGCTAGTTCCAGAAATGTTGTGAATACATGAAGAAGTAAGCTACACCTTCCTAAACTCTGCCTGTAGGCGATGGAGCTCGCAGTTTAGCGGATAGTACGTGGGTTTTTTTTTAACATTTGTAATAGCAAAACGAGCCTGCAGTTTGTCTTCGGTAGCGTTCGGGGACTCGTGGCTGCGAGAGTCTGGCCTGGATCGCAGCTGGTTTTAGGTTCGGGTGTGAATCGCAGCGCGCTAACGTGGACGTCATTTGCCAGTGGATGGAGAGGGAAAGCAGGAATTACCACAAATTTACGAGCAGAGAACATTGCTGCGTCGCTGTTAATGGACGCTGTCCCCGAGCCAAATCCAACGTTGTGGAGAGATGAGGCCGGACCCTCGTCTCCACCATTCCTGGACAGTGTTGGCTTTGGCCCGGTGTCAGGTTCTCTTACTGGCGAGACACTGGGAGAGCAGTCTTGGGGTGCTTCTTCCCATTTCTCACACACATTTGGATGGGAAATGTGTGCTGGCAGCATGACAAGAGTTTGGAAGAGAAATCGGATTTGTTGTAGAAAAAAAAACAACAGGCATTTTTGCAAAGAGTCTGGCAACGTCCCGCATATTAATCATAAACTTTTATTCTGAATATAACTTATTTGCACATGAAGAAACACAGTTTTTCCCCTCCAGCATTAAAAACATCGATCGGTTTTGTACATCTTTTTTTTTCTTCTTTTTTTTATTTTTATTTTTTTACACGACAGATTCTGGTGAGTCAAATTCCATTTAAAGCACGACTGATGGACAACAACGTTCGCCGAAGTCGCCGTTGGAGCGGACATCAGCCCGCTTTAGAGGGCGGAGAAAGTCTGACTGACAGGCCTGCCAGAAGAAAACGCACAGAATATCCTCCAGAATAAAACCATCCACACGGAGAGCATCAGCAGGACCGAAAACACTTCATATCACATCGAGAGAGAGAGAGAGAGACTCCTGAGAGGACAGCATCTGATAGCGGCACTTCAGAGAACGTCTGAGGGACTGTGATTGAAAGCCAGTTGAAGGACAAGCGCTTTTGCGTCTTTCATAAGAGCTAGCAGCTTAGAGGCATCGCCATGGTAACTGACATCACTGGAAACAATCCAAGGGTTCAGCTCGGTTAGCATCCTTCAAAAATCTATAACCTGCACAAAGTTTGTGTTACTTTGTGTTGTAGCGTGAAGAAACGGCACCACTGATGGTGGATAAAGATGGAGGTCTGTGTACTTGTTTTTATCCGATTAGCTTTTAGCACAATGACAATAGCCTTTTTTCAATATGGAGCACTCAAACATGGACTCCTGGTATGTAATTGGTCTGTACTTTGAAGACAAGAAATGCATTCTGGGATGTCTAGTCCACCCAAATCCTGTCAGATGTAAACTCGATAAAATGGGCGGAGCAGGTACTCACCCAGGCACTTGTAGCTTCCTTGGCATTAGCCGTGATAGCCGTAGCACCTGTCTTGGAAATGTTTAAGTAGCCAAAGTATTTTGGTCTGCCTAACAAAATGGTCTAAATTTGAAAAACACCTCTCGAGATAAATAACTTTTGACTTTAACAAATGCATGTGGGCAGTTTTATAAGTTATCTGAAGTCAGGAAAATGACGTACAATCATTCCGATTGATCTAAAGTGAACGTTAGCTTCAAATGTCAAACACAAGCTGGCTATGCCAGTGATGAGGACACATCCGTCTGTCAGTGGGCCTTGCATTGAGCTACATGCCAACTGGCAACTTTGACTAAGATTAAGGCGTGTTTAGCATTGTTTTCTTTTGGCGTCAAACCCAAAGACAGTAGCTTTAGCAATATAAACTGTTACGGTCCTTCGCAAACAAGGATCAATCAGGAAAATCGGAGCATTAAAATCAAATCAGTTCCCATTTCCTGGCGAACTCAGACCAGTGTGGAGCCAGATGCTGTCACCCCAGGAGAAAGGCAGTAATAGCTGATCATACCTTATCTTATCATGGAACAAACACCAGACACCCGGAATATTCTGCTTCCCAGCATTTCACACAAAAGCAGGAGCACACTGGAGATGGTTTTCTATCCAATTACCAGCCACGACCATGCAGCACAAGGAAACACTCTACAAGACCTACATGTTGCCATGGTAAATTGCATAAATGTTGTATTATGATATTAATAATAGGCTTCTCCGGCATAGAGGGAGAGGGTCCTATATGGCACTTGATATTCTTGATTATTAGTAAATGAGGAGCATCAATACCCTTATTTTCACCGCAGTTTCCCCAGCTTTAGGATTAAAAAAGGGCACCTCAGATTTTGAGTTACAGTGGTGAAGGACAAAATGACGCAGAATTCGGGAACGTTCGTAGCTTCCAGTCAGACACGATTAAGTACGATGTCTTCTGATCATCAAAAAGATCCCGTAGAAAGGGAGAGGCGGTGATAATGTGGCGATTTTTGCAGGTTCACAAACGAGTCTGAGGGAAAACTCGGAGTATCGCTGATCCGTGACGCTATTGCACAACCCGCGAGTGTCTGTTCTGGACAGAGCGAATTACGGTTGATTTGTGGGATTATTTGTGCTGGCTAGAGTCACGCTTAGCTTTCCAACTGTTTGCCTAACAAACGCTGGCGTAATTAACCCAGTTTGGAGATGTCGTGGAGTCAGTGGCCCATCTCAGATTCTCTGTGTCTCTATTTAGCGCCACATTTCCTCTAAACACCACAGTTGGGCTCAGTACGGTAGGGCATGCTTTCATATGCCTTTTCAAACTCTATATTTTGGAAAGGGTACCAAAATTGCAAACCTATACTGTCTACCACTATTTGGCACTTTTCCTTGGAAGTACCAAGAAAGGGGTAAGATCCTGGCCAATACTGCTAAACTGCGGTACCGGATGCTAAAATCCCACCTTGTTCTGCTGAACGTCACAGAGCAGGGACCTTACCCTCCAATACAGCTAAACTAGAGCAGCTTACCACTACCAGGCAGAGGCTTGACTTCCATACCAAATAGGACCTACCCAGTTTAGCTGTACTGATCCGGAAAGTACAGACTTTTATGCAGTTTCTGATCACGACAGGATCTTATCATCTGGTACGGCTTCAGTTGTACCGGACAGGACCAGCCGATATGGCTAAACGCAGCGCAGTGTAATCGTTGGGGGCAGAATCTCGCCATCTAGTACGGCAGTTTAGCTTCACCAAAGCAGATCTCACCAGGCAATGTGGCTGAACACCGTTTAGTTGTCTCAGATAGGATCTTGCCAGATCGGGTAATGCTAAACGGGGCTGTAGTGTACAAACCTAGTTGTGCTGGACAGATGACAGAAACTCCAGACCTTTCACAGTATCGTGTTCTTCGGTATCATGTTGCGCTACTATCGACGCGACGCGCCGTTTCCAACCGTATCCTCCCGGGCTGAACCATCCTGCTTAGTGGAAATACTGTTTCTCTGCATCTAATCTATCAAACTATAAACAAACCCGCCCACGTTCGATGCTACGTCATATACGTACGATAATTCACGGAGAAGGCACGCCAAATAAAAGAGGATAGACAGACGGGGGGAGTGAAACACAGCAGTCGCCATGGTGATTACAGTGAATTCTCTTGGGAGGCATCGTACCAGGGTATGATGAACAACACAGCTGTTCCAGCACAGGTGAGAACATTTACAGAATGATAAACGCGCTTTAGTGGTGGCAACAAAACAAACAGTAGCATTAGCACGTTAAAAAAAAAGAGCTAAAGGGATTATCTGAGCAACACGTGGCACTAAACAGCCCGTCCAACGACCCTGATTGGTTATTACCCTCTATGGCATCGGAGAAATCCAGGTGAGTGTTCAGAGCAGCCAATCAGCTGCAGAGTTGGAGAAGACGTCGCGGTGAAGAACCTGGAGAGGTCGGCTTGTGTCCATCATCGTGAAAGAGGCGGAAATAAAGACGGGTAAAAACAAAAAATGCTGATCTGAAGGTTTGGGCTCCTGTCGGAGGTTTTTTGGCAACTGTTTCGGCAATTTTAGGTCAATTCTCAAAACAACAAACCGCTAACGCTAACGGGCCACTCCAGCTCCGTTCAACACCAATTGGGCAGTCCTTCAAAAATGAGGATTTGGGGAAGAAAAATGGCCGCAGGTCGAGTTCTCAGAGGGTTTGTTTCACGACACAGCTTTCACCAATTCTGGTCGCCGTTGTTGGGGAGGGTGAGAGAAAGAAAAGGATGGGGGGGTGTGACGGGGCGTTCAAAGGTCACGACAACATGGCGTGATGTCTGGAGCCCGTCAGAACCCAGAATAGCGCCAACTGAAGGGCCACCATCAGCCAACAAGAGGGGCTCAGGCCGGACGCTCCGCCACAGTCAGGGTCGTCCTCCTGGGGGCGGGCGGAGAAATATAAAGTTAGCGAGTGTGGTGGCCATAAGAATCAACAAACACTAAATAAATAAGTGTCAACATGACAAAACACAAAGAAGCTAAGCAGCTAAACGGTAGAATGGCAGAAGGAAACTGTAATTTCTCACACATTTAACTGGAGAGAGATTAACAATAGCAATTGTTTGTCTGCAAAACTTTAGATTTATGTTTAAAAAGAGTTCCTTTTAACTTATGAGCTCCTTAGTATGAATATATGCTAGTCACTAAAGCTAATGAGCCTCTGGCACCCTCGTTTGTTCAGGGTGGCTGCTAACTAAGTAATATAATTATTTAAGTCATTTTATGATTTCATTAGTTTCATGTCATGTACTTTGAACATGAGAGTTTTTCTATTTTATGCTGAAATTGCCATAAAAAAAAAGAATTTTCAGTTTAATAACTGTGCCATGTGTTGGGAAAGTTGCCCAAACAAAGCAATTTGATGGGAACTCCTTCAAATCTATATTAAGATTGATGAATTCTCTCACCGTCCGCATGCTAAACAAAGATATAGACTTTATCTCTTTCCTTCAGAACCAAAAAAACAACAGCAGCGGTGATGAGGTGTCGGACTGGTGGCGACCGCCTGAGGCGGCGGTGGCGGGACAGGACGCAAACAAGCAGGTGAGATGGCGAAAAGAAACAGAAAGAGTGGCAGCAGACGGGGCGAAGACGGATGGTGGCGGAGGGCCAGCGGGCAGACAGATAAGGGGACGAGGCATGAAGGGGTGGAAGGAACAGACAGACGGACGAGTGACGGAGACGGAGGTCACGTTAATGATGGAGTTCAGAGCGAGTGTTACGGGACTGACCCGAGACAGCACATGAACAGTGGCAGCAGTAACATGAGCAGAGAGGCAGCCAATGAGGAGCCTGCGCTCTGCCGGCACATGGCCTCATCCTAACCATCAACAGCCAATCACAGAGCAGGAAACAGGAAAGAGAGAGAGAGAGAGAGAGAGAGATAAGGAATCATGCAGAAAATAAGGTCCAGGTAGGGAGCAAGGAGTTAGGAAGCAGAGAAGGCAAGAAAATTAGTTCAAGTAGTACAAGACAGATGCAGTCAAGAACAATGTGTGTGTGTGTGTGTGTGTGTGTGTGTGTGTGTGTGTGTGTGTGTGTGATCGGGAGCTCAGCAGCTTTGATGCTGTCGGTACGAGTGAGTATGTGAGGTCAGGCCTGGGATGTGAATCGGCAAAACTTGAGGAAAATCGTCCAATTTAGCGTTTTAGCATGTGTTAGCCTGTCGTCGTGGAAACGATAAGCACGCGAGCAACAGCACAACGACTTACGTTCTCCGTGCTGTCAAAGCAGATGTCAGGACCCTTCCTGTAGCGAGGGCTGCGAGCCACCTCGCAGGGATCCGGACCATCAGCTGGAGGAGGCAAGTCAGGAAAATGACGCAATTCCGAAACGCTTCTGCTTTCGCGCGCTAATTTTCACTCGCCACTTTCCCCACAGGACAAGTCTAAAAACAACAATGTGAGTAATGGAGGGAATTAGCAATGATATATGACTTAGCAAATCATGCGATTAGCGCGCCGCTGAGGCGAGTCTGCAACGACTGCGGCCGCCTCGCCTCATTTGGGATTTCTGGCGCGTTGTTCAACACATCGGTGACGTGGCGGTCGTGTTCGCCGTGTGGTTGAATGTTTAATTGGCCACAGCTCTGTTTGTTTGTGGGACCATCAAGAGTTTGTTTGTAAGCTTGGTGACAGGCTCGTCTTGTGTCCCATCTGCCGCACAGACGCGGGGAGCGAGGTCCAAAACTTCGCAAGACTTCTAACGTTAGCGCGTGTTGCATTTAATGCAGATTTAATAGCTTTTAGCTGCTATGCTTGTTACTCTTAGCATCTGTTAGCGCAATCAGACGTCTCGGGGTTTGGTGAAAGGATACACTGCTGCTCGTCCTGTATCAGCGGCTTGGAGTCGCAGGACGAACAGGTGAGTTTCGCATCAGAGATGATGAAGACCAGGTTCGTCTTGGGCAGCTTTTCGGCGTGGTACATCCTGGAGGACACACACGGCAGGCAGGGGAGCAGTTGTTGAGTCCAGGAAGGACGGAGGTAACGTTACAGGGACACATGCTCACAGCAGGTACAAGAAGCCGACTGTTTACGCAGGAAGACGTTGATCTTTCTGCTGCAAGGAGACGGAAATAAATCCTCATACCTGAGCAGGTGGCGCAAGCGCGGATCGCTCCGCCGGGCCGCTCTCCTCTCTTAACCCGCGGTGCCACCACACCCCCGAGACCTCTGCTGGATCCACATGCCGCCGGCGAGCAAATGATTTTCTCTGCTGTTTTATGGCGCTCATTAATGAGAAACGTGTGCGCGGCTAATGTGCAGGAACGCAGCGCAGCATGAGGCAGGCACTCCATTAGCCTGCACAAGGGGGCCTTAAAATTACGCACACGCACTCGCCAAAACACGTCAATACGGTGGTCCGCACTACGACTTGACTTTTTTGCGGCATGTGTTTTATTCTCGTCTCCACGCTAGCGCTGAATCTGCGGTTTGCCGCCGTTTTTACCTGGTGCAGTTCTCACAGTCGATGTTGCCCCTGAAGGACGGATGATTGTTCTCAAAGTAGTACTGGGTTTGTTCCGTGATGCAGACTGCTTTTCGCATGGCGTCTGGCACGTTGTCTTCCATCTCAGCTGCAGAAAAAGCGAGACAAGGGCATGAGGCGTGTGCGTCGCGTCTCCCGCGTTAGCAAAACCATTTGCCCACATCTAGCCGTGCTGCTTTTGTGCAACGTTCGCTGTCGTCCTGCCTTTTTGCAAACATAATGCGACCTGACTGCACCTTGAGTTGATCAAAATATCATGAGAGACCTCAGGGGCCAAGTCGCTTTCCAGAAATCAACTGATCATTTCTGTTCCAACGGAGTCGCTGCTCAAGTCGGCGCGCCTTCCTGGTGTTGGGGTCCCACTCTTTGTTCCAAAAATTAGCCGCTGGTTTGAGTCCAGTGCAAAAGTGCCTGATTTCGAAAAACCTTCTTTATATAACGGGTTGCATTTGCGGCTAGCGCTAATGTTGGCGGCCAGGCTAACCGAGGGTCTGGATTAAAATGTGATGCATTCACAGTCATTCATCTTTTGGTGAATAGAACACATTGGATCTGTAGATAAGTGTTCAAGCTGAGAGATACGCTCAAGTCTGAGTCCAAGTTCAAGTCATCACTGTTCAAGTCGGACTCAAATGCACGACCTGTTGCGTGATAGTCGTCAAATCCATGTTGAAATGCAGCTTGAATTCCTATGAAACTCACACTGAAGCCAAAAGTGCAGCGCTTCATACATCAAGACGCACTGTCAACACCTTTTTATCTAAGCTTTGCTAGCTTTGCTAGCTTCATTAGCTCACTCCCCAACCAAAAACCCACGGATGCTTCCCGTGATAGAACCTGGACATAAAACAACTCTGGCTCCTGCTTGGTGTAGCGTGACGCCCTGCGCACACACATTAAATCCTCTGAAGACGAATGAGCGTTCAACAGCTCCTACAACTGTTGCTAACAACATGCTGGTGGCATGTGGCGAGGCTGGTGGAAAAAAAAAAAAAGCCTGGATTAAGAAAACAGTGTGCTGAGTATCTTTTAAGGCTTTGTCAAGTAAATGACAAACGAGCATCCACTCCCGGTCTGTTTTCTCAAGGAGGCCACTCAGGCTGCCCACAGCTCCCCCATTAATATTGCTCAGCCTTATTAGAAAAGCATCGTTCTGTCCCGACTCACCTGCGTCCAGGAAATTAGGGAACGTGATGCTGACCAGCAACTGTTGCAATATTGACCTGCGCAAAGAAACAAACCCCGCGGAGGGAAAATGTGTCGGTCGGGATCATAAATAAAGTGAGCAGCTGTTAATGCATCGGTAAATCAAGGGGGGGGTTTGGAAAATGCCTGGAGGCAAGAAGAGGGAACTCACCAGGTCGCCGCGGTGGCCCACCAGCCTACGTTTAAAATGTCTGCGACGGTGGGCTGAAGGGGGGAAGGAAAAGAGAATTCATATCAGAAGGGAGAAGAGCTGAACATCCTGCGTGTGTTTACAGTGGCTGCACATGGTCCCGTTCTCCTCCTGACCGAAAGGTCCGGCCAGCTCTTATTTTCCCTTTTCTTCAGAGGAAATTAGAAGGCAGTCCTTCTCAACAGATGCAGGCATAAATATGTAAACAAGGAGCCAGTGAGAAAACAAAGCAGCACACGGTTTGTATCAAAGGCCCGACATGCTGCTTTGATTACGGCTAGCATGCGAGGGCCTTGTTTCGGCAGATCCCAGCCGTGTCCTCTCTCTCTCTCCCTCTCTCTCTCTCTTCCCGGTTGATGATGTGTTGAGTCATGGAGGACTCTAACCCAACCGTGGTGGAGGCATCGCCGGCCATCGGCAGCAGCTTTGATCAGGACGCATCTGCACCTTTAATCTCCGCCCGTCGCTCAAGCGTTTCGTACACACTTACGGGAAGCAGCGTGGGTTCAATCGTCCGTCAACGGGCGTCGCGTAAATGCCCACCGGCGTCTACGGGTGAGTGGAGCTTCAGGAGTCAGAACAAGAGATGTTTGCATCACATCAGAGCGGTGACGGAACGCAGCGGCCCCCCCTCCTGCAACACGCCGTTTGTGCTAATCCCGTTACTGTACACGCTGCCTCCCAGGTGCTCGGGTAAATAAAGTGTGTTTGTGTGTGTGTGGTGGGTTCGGCTTATGTAACCCACCACGTAGACGGATCGCAGTCCTGCTGCTGCCTTGCTCCTCTTCTGGGGGTCGCAGAGGGACTGATAGTCGAACGTCTTCTTGGAGGTGAAGAGCGACTCATTGACCAGGTTTCTCATCAGGATGGGGTCGATGGTGCCAAAGAAGCGGCCAATCTGAGAGAAGCAAGAGTCCAAAATATTCACTGACAGACACCTTTTACCCCCTGGAAAAGGACACTGTGATCACATTGATACCACAAGGAAGTCCACCTTTTCTAAACGTCGTTCTTATGTTGTTATTTATGTCTCAGGAACCACAGAATTTGATTTGGGTAACAAGTTTGTCAGAATTCAAGGCCCAAACAGCTGAAGCTTAGCCAACAACTTCATAGGAGGAACCGCTAAAGAAACTCCTAAATAATAATAGTAATAATAAAAAATGTTTTCCTAACTTTTCATTTATGGAGCAATTAAACATTTTATATTATAAACTGTCTCTTTAAAATGTTCGGTGGATTTACACACACGCTCTGTAAATCACCGCCCGGTCAGGATGATGGATTTGAGTATAATCTGATTAACACAGTCCACAAGGCAGCCGTAAATTACGGAGGAGAGGAAGCAGTTTGTCTGGGGATCTCGGAGGTGTGACGCTGCCGAGCGCATGTGGTCGCGTGAGTATCCTCTGCCGTCGCTAACGCTAGTCTGTGTGTCGGACAATTTCCGTAAGGTCGCCGCTAACAAGTCTCCCTCCGCGCATCCGTTGCTCCAACAGCTAACGCGGGTATAAATCTCCTGAACTGAAAACGTGAGCGCTCCTTTCCCTGCGCAATAACACCAATAACGAATTAACAGTCACAGCCCCGCTGGCTGCAGACTCCCAGAGGGTTCCCGGAGAAAGAAAGAAAGAAAAAAGAACCAGGCAGCGAGAGAAAAGACAGAAAAAGTGGGAGAGAAGGCAGGGAGAAACTCCGCTCCTGTCGGAATATGATTGAAGGCGCACAGACTTCTCCAAACAAGGCCCCGGGCCCCTGGGTTTTAGTACTGCTGCCAAACTTCAGAGGGCGACTGATTTATCCAGCGCACACCCAGGCCTGATTAGGAAGGAGCCAAGGACGCATGAAAAAACATTTACTCAGATGACAGCAGGGGCCCTTGCTTAGCATTTAGCAGAGCGAAGTCAGGGGAAAAGCTGTGAAGGTGTCTGTTAAAGTGTGCAAAGATGGGTCAGGTCGCGTTCTGGTTTAGCTGAAGTATGATTTTGTCAAGATAAGCACCATTCAAATGACCATGTGATGTTGCCAAACTATGGCTCGCTTCCCAAATGTGGTACACAAGCGCCAGCCAAATGGTCAAGGACCAGAAACCGTCATTTGTGGTTCGATTTGATTTATTTACCAATGTAAGCATTTTGGGAGCGTGTGAAGCTATAACAGCTATGTAAACTAGCTGTTTGCACCAATTCGCTGGATATAGAGACTTAGGTAGCAAACAGTAGCGACAGGAAGCTATGTAGTCTGTAGTTTGTTGCTACCACCTTGATGAGAGCTGAAAAGCAATAAGACTTTATTTATTTTTAACACTGATTGATTGGTGCCCACCTTACTGAGGTCTTCATCTTTGTTAGACATCACCAGGAAGCCCCCATCATCCAGCAGGACACAGTCTACGTACTAGTATCAGAGAGGGATTGCAGATGTTTGCGTGCTTGTAGCCGTCATTCAGAAATAAGATGATGATACGCAGATAAATCCTCTTACCGGGTGGTTTCTCTGACATCCACAGATCTCATCAATGCACTGGAAAAAGCAACAGAGCAGACGGAAAATAAAACAACCCGTGCTGAGCGCGTGGGTCCTGGAGGGGGGGTGGATCTACTCACGTTCATCCTCTGAGTGGTGTTGATGAAGCTCACCATCCAGGCGCTGATATCCAGCTTCAGCCCGACCACTGGGATCAAGCAAAAGAGCCAGACACGCTAGATCATTTCAGACCTCCGTGTCAACTTTACCCCCTGAACTCGCAAAACTTGGCGGAGGATCACAGGAGCGTGCGCAAATTTGTGTGTGAAGAGTATCTGGGGCTACACGTATGATGCAGGCGTGCGTGTATGTAAGCGGTCGTGTTGATACAATAGGGACAAAAAAATATCTCTTTGCGTGTCCTTACCGGCCGGTTTAAGTATGCTGTCACCAATGTTGACGTTAACCACTCGGCTCACCAGAACCGACTCCTCGCTCGCTGCGAAGAGGAAGAAGAGAAGAGCGTAGAGATGTACCGTTGGCGGGAGAACGAGCATGCATGTGGAAAAAAGGCGAGCGCTCACTCACAGTTCTCCCTGGAGTACGGAGTTGGAGTGAAGATGTACAGGTTGTTGTCCAAGCTTCGCTTGTAGAAACTTGACTCGTAGGTCTCGGCATTTTCCTCCCAGGACAGTCCGGCGCTTCCAAACACATTTGTGAAAAGTGATACTTGTTAGAGGTCTAATCTGTGGCGGACCATCAAAGGTCCAGGTATTCCGTTCCTAATCCAAACATATGTCTGTCCTTGGCATGAATCGGATTGTTGGAGCCATTTGGGACCCACAGCCTGTCCAGAAACATTTGTGATCGACCTTTTCGAGGAGTTTAATCAGCTGAAGCTCCTTAATCTGATCTTTGATCCGTGCCGAACTTTTTGTAAGCCAAGTAGCAATACAATGAGTGGACACGATCCATCTTGAATTATCCTAATAATATCTAAAAGATTCACCCTCAAATATGGAAGTTTTTGCTTCCCAAAGCTTTAAAACCCTGTCTTTGAAACCCAAAGAGTAGTGTTTGGACCACTGCTCTTCTGCCCTAAAAGGAACTGATCGAGGTGGATCAGCCAACTGATTTGGATCCATTTCGACTGCCCCCGCCTCAGAAATACTGGGAAACCTTTGTGGTGCCTCAGTACGATGTGTTCGTAGAGAAACAGGGACTCAGAGGAAACGTCGTAATGGATGACCTCTGGAATTGTTGACAGAGTACGAAGCACTTTGTGGCTGTGCTGCTGCTTTCTCAGCAGACCACATCATTAGTCTTTATCAGATAATCCTCAACACGCTGCTTGTAAATCACCCCCTCATACACACACACACACACACACACACACAGGAGCTTGACAAGTACCTTTTGGGGTAGACCCGAGTGATCCCTCCGTCGGTGGCAACGAATCTGGCCATGACGACATTTCTGTCAAGGAGAGGAGACAAAGCTATAAAACATACTAAATGTGGAATGTTGCTCGTGCCTGGTGGCAAATCTGGAATATTTCTGCTCAGTTTTCCACGTGGACCCTCGTTACAAGACATTGACCATGTGTCGGGTCCAGGCGCCTCACTCACTGGGGCTCATTCTTTTTCCAGATCTTGATCAGTTCTGAGGTGATGCCAGCGTCCAGGAGCATCCGGTTCACCAGTTCCACATTACCTAGACAGCAACACATCACTTGAGGCATGACACATTTTCGCTGAGTACAAATTGCGCACGTGTGGGCCCCTTTGATCAGCTCCACAGGCTCTCGATGTTGTGAGCTGATGTTCTTTTGTAGTTTGAGAAGAACGCGGGGTCAAATGAGGTGTGTCGGATGGAAATAGATCACCAGCAGATAACAGACGGAGGGAAAAAATAGAAGATATAGAGTTGTGAATGTTGTGAATATGTTGAGGGATTAAACAGTTCCCAGAAAACCTGACTTTGTTTGATGGCGTAAATTGTTCTGTGGCGTCACAGAGGCGTTGAAACACCAAAAAAAGGACTAAAAGTTGTCTTATAGTGGTCTTCCTACACATTAACCTGTTAAGAGGTCTTCTTATGAGACCCTTCTGGCACCTTCAGGGGTTCTGGCAGTACTCGAGTCCATTAACATGGAGGCTGGCTGATACTCCCTCCCCACCCTCCAGCACCTTCTCCCACCTTTATGACACACCACACACATCAGAGAAAACAGCTGGTATAACACTTGATCCCCCCCCCACACACACACACACACACACTCCACCTAAAACCTCAGCACACGGTGGTTTTCATTAGCGATCCTTTATTGAAGGCAGCCCAGGAATTCCTAATGTACTTCAACTTCTCCGCCACTGCAGTGGCTCAACCAAGCAAACCGTGTAACAATACTCAAGCCGCCAATAGTCCACACGCCCCCCCACCACCACCCCCTCCTTGAACTCCCTGTGGACTCCATTAAACTAGCAGCTAATAATGGTGAAAGCCAGGTTTCAATTGGATGAAATTTTTTTATAGGATTGTTCATGCTGAATAATTTCAATCTTTTATGCCTTTTATGAACAGTCAAGGACCCTTATTTTTACCGGACGGGCATAAAAGGTTAGTGATGCCTATCGATGAGTCGGCGCATGAAAGATGTTAATGCATTCCTCAGATGGTTGGGGAGAATGTCCGTCGGACCTCGATCCCTGTTTTATTGCTCCACTCGTGCTCCTGGCTTGACGTGTCCTGCTCTTTCTCACAAACACACAGTAATTGGACGGGGTCAAGTGGTGGTGGTCGGGGTGTGGAAGGAATATTGCCGGTGAGCGTGGTGCCGGCGCGAGCACTTTTAAGCTTCACACATGTGCAATCAGGCGTGTGATGGTCGGACCTTTGGAGCAGGCATCACATGGGAGAACAGGGCGCTCCACATCACACGCTGCCCGAACCAAACTGCCCCGACCTGCGTTCCGGGGATTTGATTGACACCCTCTCATTAAAGGGGAACCTCAGTGCCAGTCCAGATGGTCCAGATTCGCTCACATGTATGTATTGTAAAGATTAGCAAGTCTGGTGCAAACGCAGGAGTCCACAGACGAAATTAAATCCAAGTGGGCCACAGAGAGAAGCAGGATGTCAGAGGGGAAAATTCAATCAAGAGGATGGGATTTAGCACAGTTTTTGTACTTTTAATCAAATTAAATCCAACGCTAGCAGATTTGACTCATTATTCTCAGCTTCTGGTGGTGAAAAAAGCGTGAAATTGAAGCAATTGTCTGTAATCCCCAAGTTCCTCAGGATACACCAGTTGCAGAACCGCTGTGGCAATTGGAGCGACTCCACAGCCACTGAACCCACTTTAAAAGCATATTTTTATAATAAAAAGCATAAAAACAGCAAATTTTGAAAATGACATAGCCCATTCTCATTGTAAAGGTAGAAAAATCGTGGAAAACAGGTAAAAAAACAAACAAACTAGGAAATTATCAGAATGATTCGGACCAAAACAGCTCTGCAGCTGACACCAGGCCAGTGAACGCATCATTGTTGCCCAGAAAGACAAAACTTATGTGACCTAAATACGTAAGTTTCCAGTTGGCATATGGCGTGATGCTAGTCTGAATATACTCACATGACGGGTGGTTTGGCGTCTCATTATCGATGTATTTGTTGAATTCTATAAGGAACTCCGTGTTGTTCTGGTTCTTTTCGGGCGGCTTCAGGTCCTTACAGTACATCCTGACAGACAGAGATAATTCTTTCCATACTTCATCATATTCATCAAGTTAAACGGAAAGAAAAGATGTCTTTTGAAAAGATGAAAAAAGAGAGGAGGAGGGAGCCATGCCAAACAACAAAGCTGTCTTACCTCGGCGCGATGAACGTATAGCCGTATTCATCAAACTTATCTGCCAACAGGCTCTCAGAAACTGGCAGAGGGAACAGAGTGTTAGGAGTTTTCCTTGTTCCGCAGGTCAGCGCGGGGTCAAAGTCAATCTGAAGTCATCATTGTATGCAGATGACATGTTGCTTCATCGTTGAAATGTTGAATATTTAACAGGATGCTGCAGAGTTCACCTGGAGCAGCGTAGCCAGGATGAGGGCTTGGTGGGAAAATTAAAGCTCCCAAAAGCCAAAGTTAGGCTGAGAATACACTAAATACTTTACAAATTTAGATGGAAGTGAAGAAATAAAAATACTTGCCATTTTTCCCTGGAGTGGAAAAATTCCCAGCAGAGTGAGTGAGTGAAGGAGAGTCATCCCCCAGGGAGGAAAAGACGAGAGGGAAGAGAGAGGGGGGAGAAAAGAGGGTAAAACCACAGGGGTCAAAGGGGACACAATATTTTATTCACAGAGCCAGTCCTGAATAAAAATATTGGATTTCCCGAAAAAAAGAACGTTTTTCGGCCTTTGTGGACGGAAGGTATGCTCAGATGCTTTTAATGTGGTGATTTAGGTGGGACGGGCGGATGGGGGGGGGTCCTATTAGCATTTCTGATGCGATACCGTCAATCGGCAGCGCTGCATTTGCACTACAGAGTCCAGACAAGCCTGCCGAACTTTCCCTGTGAAGCGTTCCAAAGCACCTCCACCATCAGGGAGACTTCTCATGACCACAATGGCTACTCTCTGCCCTCCTCGCTGCTTCTGATTGGGAAATAATTGCACCCATGTGCGTTTTTTTTTCTTTTTCGGATATCCGATCACTAATCCAACAAAGCATCTCGTAATGATGGATAGCGGGGAAATTTGGGGGAGCGACCGCTGCTTATGTTTTCAACACTTTGGCGTGCCATTTTGATGCTATTTCTCACAGCTTCCACCGACCGAAACGGTAAAATATCAGAAGGCCTCCGTCAGTCTTACGCCAAAAAGTGAAAAATAGGTGTGGGAATCGACATTAATACTCGGCCTCGAGGTTCCAGTTTTGGGATTCAGACGCAAACAAGAGCAAAGTGATGACAAAGCGCAGAGAAAGGGGAGAAACGTGGGGCTTAGAGGGTTCCTGCCTTTCATTAGGGTTTATTTAACAAGCTCGTGAGTCAGAACAAGAGAAAAAGCTCCCACTTGTGTTTTGGGTGCGCTCTCGTTTATGGCTTCACCTTTAAGTAATGCAAACATCCTGTCCTTCCCGCTGCAGTAGGTCTGTTCCAAAACCACATCTGACAGCCGTCAGAACAGGTGGGGGGTTAAACGCAAGCACGCTCACGCAGCATCTGCGATGCGCCGCGTGGGCGTACGACGCACGCAAAGTGGCGCTCCCGGGAGCTGCCACGGGCTCGAGCCAGCGCGGCACGATTGTCTTCATTAATCAGAGGTGAATAAATGAGACGGGGATAAAGAATGCGACCGAATCTAAGCAGAACTCTCTGAGCAGCGTCCTGGGCTGTTGGGAACGTCACACTGAAATCGTCCCGGTCAGATTTGCTCATTTTATTTGCTTTGATGTGAAAAGGGGCCTCATTTGCCACCTCCTGGAGGTGTTCTTAAGCTTAAAACGCAGGTCAGATTTCTAATCATGCTGGTAAACCGCAGAATTGCGCACACCTGCGTGCTCAGTCTGATGATTGCCAATCGCCGTGGAAATTGAAAGCACATGCTGGCATCTACCATAGATGACTGCTGGTCAGGGATCATCCAAAACTGGTTGAAAACAAAAAAGGACTAAGGAGAGGAACGCTTATATTCGATTTGCCGAGAAAGAGGGTGCGATCACACATTCAGGGAAGGTTCCATCTGGGCAGAGTCTCAATGTGCCTCAAATGTGCAGAATATTACACCGTTAGCATCAAAACCCCTGGATGAGACCTGAGAATGTTAAAAAGTGCACAAGGTTCATCAAAAACCCGAATCCTGACGAAATACTTTGCAGACGATCCACTGGTTTATTCTTGTATTTAACTTAAACATCCCAGTGTAAGGCTAACAAATCCATGTCTGTCAGTAGCTTCCCTGCAGATTTTCTCTCTTTCTTTAATTAAGAATCTAGTGTTCAAGCTACTTATTATAACTACGTAAAGTTGCGGTTCAAATTGCGAGCCTGCTGCTTCAGCGAGAGGCTGGTGGAGTAAAGGGAAAAGAGGATACTTGCCCAGAAACGCTGAGGGTGTAAAGGTGGAAGGGTCCAACACACCGGGAAGAGAGGAGGAAAAGAGGAGGAAAGAGGGAAGAGGGGGGAAAAGTGAAGACAAAAAAAAGAAACCAACAGGGTTACACAATATTTTATTCAAGAGGAAATTGAATAAGAATATTGCAGAGAAAATTACAGCTGAGGTAAAATAACGCTTGCTGAATGTGTTCTGACATGTTTAGCATGTGGGAACAAGGTTTGAGTTGTTGTTATGGCAACAGTGGGAAGAAGGCACTGGGAATTTAATGCAAGGCAATAAAACATCCTTGAAAACGACAAAAAAATCATCCTAACAGGTAAAGATTGGTTTCATGCGCCATGTCAGATTAAACAATGTAGTCGTCAACTGAACTTTCCCTGTTGTGCTTTTAGAAGGCTTCCCCGTCTCAGTGCTGTCAGAACAACCTCCTCTGTGCTGGACGCTCTCAGATAAAACAAAGACAGTTCAGGGTAACATTGAAAACATTTCTCCTTATAAAGGCGCCATCAGCCCTGTTCCTCCTGTGCTAACTTCAGTCCCTCAGGAACCCTTCTGAGGCCCAAAGCAAAGCTCAGCAGCCCCATCAAACACCTTCCTCAAACACTGTAAAACACACTGATTTTATGTCTTACAGGTGGACGCTTGTGTCTAGCAGGGGGTTCTACTCCGATGGTCTGAAGCATACTACCAAAGTGGCTAATTATGCTAATGTAGAGCAGTTAGATGCACTGTTTGGGCTTGATTTAAAGACCTCAAGCACATCTTTTAAGGACTGGACACTGAACCTTCATAGCTCTAACATGCAGGGATACACATTGCATGGTGTCAGATGTAGCCAAGACTAGCTTAGCAACATTTCTCTTCTGCTGAATGTGCAAAGGCTGGTGATTTAGACGGCACTTACATTTCGCCTGGGTGATGGTGTCGCCGATTTTGGCCTTGATGTAATTCTTACTGTACTGGGGAAGGACGAGGGCCAGGCTGAGGAGACACACACACACACGGTGAAATCCAAAACTAACAGCGTGTCTACACGGAACAGTTTATTTGTCTCGGTTTTTCCCCAGCATGCATTTTTCTAAACCCTCGTTTTGACGAAGAGCGGGACGAGTCACCGCATGCACCCTCCACATGCAAAACTCGACATCTTCCTCCTCAACGAGGTTTGCCTCATTGCATCAAAGACAAAACCTGTCAGCAGGTCCTGCTTAGCGTTTCTTAGCAGAAGCTAACGTTTCCCAATAGGACACGCATGAGCTGCGAACGCTAGCTTCACCCAGAAGACTGTATATTTGTGTCTGGTCTTTGTCCTAAACTTCACACCACAGTCCAACTTCAGCCGTGGTGAGAACAAAACAGTGTTTCATGCAATTACCACAAACATTCTGCAAACACAAGACCTCGGCGTCTGGAGTTGCTCGAACTCTGCAAAGAGATTCGTGGCACAGGATGCGTGTGGTTGCTTGTGGGTCGATAAGGCGAGCCCTCGGTACGGCGTTACCTGTAATCGGTCCCCTTCACCGGTGCAAACGTGTACGTCCTCTGGCCTAAATCGATGTAGCGCTTTAGGGGCAACAGTTGGGTCAGTGTTATACTTTCTCAACGACGTCACGGAGCCCTAAAATACCCGTCCAGTATGTAATTACCTCATCCTGCGATTTCACGAGGGTGGATATGGAGTAATTCCCCGTCAACCCGTCGATCATCTTTCTCCTTATCTGTGGAGGTGTGAAAGCATTATATTTGTGAAATGTTGATATTCCAATCCGGCGACGCCTGAAGGCCAGGTTTCGAACCTCAACTTTGACGGCGTTCTCCAGCTCTGCGTCCAGGAAGTCGAGCGTTACGGGTTCGTTAAATTTAGCGGTCTGCAGAGAAGCCCAACAATTCATTAACTACACCTCAAAGATTTAAGGCTCATCGCCAGCAACAGGCTCAATCTGATGCTAAACTGGAACAGATCACGCACAATAGTTAGCTTAAAGTATCTCGAGCTAAAGGTGGGGCCCAGGTGTCATTCTGGGATATCTGCATCATATATCTGCTCTCCTGGCCTTACCATCGGCTGGAGGTTGGGGTGCAGCAGCACGTATCCGTTGGGGTCCATGGCGAAGTAGTAGCCGTTTGGTCCAAACTGCAGCAGAGCAGCGAGGGAGTGTGAATTTGACACGAGACGTGTGAACTGTCTGTGTCTGGACTCTTACGGTGAAGTGCGGCGTCAGCCTCTTGATGTCTTCCAGGGACACGTCTACGGCCATAACCCCCAGGATGAGCTGGTTCTGGTACTTGGGAGCTTTCTGAAAGGGAAGTGCTTGTGAGTCCTGCTCCTGGACGGGTCCAGTTCCTCTGCGAGAGCTGACTGAACTCGGGAATTGGGGCCTGATAGGACTCTGGAAATCTTTACGTGCCGCCATGAGTCACTGACGAGGCATTTCCACCCATCGTTTTGGGCCACAGCGGAGGTGGCCCAGAGTCCTCGGAGGGAGACATGCAAACTCATCTTGAAGCACTTAAGCTACCGGATCATTTGCGTCTCGGCACCGCAGGTTTGATCCCTTTTTGATATTCGCTTTTACGACGTCTCGGATCGTCTTCCCGCCGAGGCACGTGGGAGAGTTCCGAGGAGCCTCGGCAGCAGCGAGGGATGAAAGGGGGCGGGGGCGGGGGTGGGGGGTGGGAGCGGGGAAGGATAAAAGCAGAGGAAGGGCCGATAATTGAGAAATTTACGTTGCATGTTTATTTCCCCGGTCTGGTAAACATTACGGCGTCTCACGAAAACCGCGGATTTGAATTCTCCGAAGGGGTCAAAGTCTCAAGCTGACAGTAAATTTAACCGCCGAGGAGACGGATGCAAGAGAGGGGAAAACAATGAGGGAATCAGGAAAGAATCTGGGAATATTCATGTATAGAATGCGCAACGATAAGGCCGGTGGGGGGGGGAGAGGGGGGGTTGCTTACCTTGGTGCCTGTGTTTGTCTTGTTGAAGACGGGCAGCGTTCCAGTGATCACCAGGCCCAGTTGCTGGAAAAGGCGCAGGAAAAGCAGAGGTTGGTGGGATAACTCTAGAGGACGTATATTCCTCCGCAGCCGCGGGAGCCGGCGGCGTCTTATCGGCGGGCGGATGACAGCATCCAAACCCTTTGGCTGCCGTCTTATCTAGAGCGCGGCCTGAAAGTGGATCTTGACAGAATCACGCGCACAGATGAAGAAAACAGCCTGATGGATGCTGCGAGATCTGTTGTTCCGCAAACAGGAGTTGAAGCGGAGGACAAACAGCGAAGGCTTATCTGGGATCCTACAGCTGACGCAAAGCAGATTCCTCCCTCCCAGCACAAAATGTCACCCATTTCTCACACCAGGCACCCCGACGTACCAGCGCGTCCAGGTAGACGTTGGTCCACTGAACCTTCTTGGCCTTCCTGTGGTCCTTCACCATGGGGCGGCCCAAAACGTCCAGGTACTCCTGCAGGGGGGGAGGAAAAGACCAACACTTGCATGTCCACCAGCCCACCACAAGAGGGCAGCATAGGCAAGCTGCTGTGAGCGTACCTGGGTGTTGATCCTGATGGCGCCAATGGAAGGGATCTCGTAGTAATACCCTGAGGGGAACACGCAAGTCCATGACCACAGATGTTTGGAGTCAGCTGCACAACCTCAGGTGTGCTGGTACCTTTGTTGTTGCAGGCCATCCACTGGATCGGCCCTTTGTCGTAGTTGTGCTTGCCCACGGAGAAGGTGAAGATCCGCACCTGCCGGGACGGGAGAGAGCAGAGGAAAAGATCAGACCAGGCTGAAACCCCCTCGCTGTCTCCAGCGGTAGATTTACGGCCTCACCGCCTGATTGGGGTTGTATCTCTTGAAGATCTCCTCTGCTTTCTCCTCTCCGCCGTCGGTGAAGAGCATGATGATCTTATTACAGTTGGCCCTTGATACATTCATCTGTGTGTGTGCGGGGGGAGGGAGATAAACATGTGGCGGAGGTGAGCACAGGCGGCGCAGTGACCAGGAATGGCCACAAGAGGTCGACACAGACACACTGCTGGGATGGAGGGCGTCCTCCTGCATGTTCTCCATTAGGTTCTTAATTGAGTGGAAGCAATCAGCAAATAAGTGCAAATCGGATCAGCCTGCGACTGGATCACCTGCGCGAGCTGCTCGAAGGCCAGCTCGAAGCCGCCTTTGTAGTTGGTGGTGCCCTTGGCGGTGATGTTCTGCACCGCTTTCTTCAGCATCCTCTTGTTGCGCACGTTGGCCTGCACCAGATTCTCGAAACAGGAGGCGTACATGGCCTTGTCGTTGAACTGGAGGGGGGAGAGGGAAGGAGGGATGACGGGAGGCGGAGGGAAGGCACCTGCACATATTTTAGCTCAAATATGTGGCCTTTTTTGGGGGGCGAGGTTCCTGAGACATACATGGACTTCAAGCTCTCCAAGAAAGACTCTCATTTTAAGATTAAAAACAAACTTAAATGACACTTCTTGGCTTTGCTCATGTATGAAAATGTATTTAATCAAATCTGCACAGACCGGTGGGAGCTGCAGGGGCGGAGAGAAGGATTGGCAGGAGAACAGGTGGAATAAGAAGGTTGGGGGGGGAAATAGAATTAGTCAGGAAAACCCAGCAGGTAACGGCGGACGAGAGTCGCTGGTTCAGTTTGACTGAGCTCTGCACTTAAAGGTACATTCTGATTAATATTAGTGAAGGGGAACAGATGGAGCCTCATCAGACTATTCACACCCCCCCACACACACACACCCACACACACACCCACACACACACACACTGAAGAACAGCACACACACTGCATCGATGCCGGACTGGGACGGGGCTCATTAATACCCAACATCTGTTTCGGCCTTCACTGAATTCACAAACACACACACACACACACACACACGCACACACAAACACACACAGACACACACACACACACACACACACACGCACACAAACACACACACACACACACCACACACACACACACACACTGTTCCCAATTTGCTTTCATCATTTTCATTTCTGTACATTTTCCAGGTTTTTCTGCACCCTTGATAAGGATAAAAACACACATTTGGGCTTCATAACTATGGTAATATAGTTAAATGTGACGACTTCCATATATCCTTCCTATAGTATGAACCACGATGCAGTATTTAATATAAACCCACTGAAGGGGAATAATAAGTGCACGCACTTTCCTTAATTACACTCATTCATTATGACAGGTTGTTACAGATTAGACTGTAAATTCTGGAACGTACGCGAACGGTGCTGGATGCAATATGATTATTATGCTGGCGTCTAATTCAATTAAGACGGGTCACTTAGCTGATTTGAAAGCTCAAACTGAAAACATAAAGCAGGGCTTTATTAAGGAAAGTGAAGGAAAATGTGATTAATCCTTCATCTGGGAGAGGCCGACGCTGCCGTCCCTCCATCGGGAGACGACAAAGTCAGTTCCAGATGGGTTCCAGGTATTTTAAAACAAGATTTCTGTGGTATTGATGCCGATTCCTGGAGGCAGATACAAGATCCCTTCTTTCTTAGATGAGCCAGGCCTTTTGCAGGACTTTGGCAGCAAAATTACAAAACAACAACAGCAATTTGGTTTCACAGTTATCTTAAATCAGAGTTAAAGCTAACATGGTTAAACTGTCGCTGTACAGATATCATAATTAGACTCTTTGGTCAAAACCCTCCAAATGGAACTTCTGAAATTAATTTGCTTCATCTACTTGTCAAGAGAGGGGCAACCATCAAGATCCAGATGGATAGCTAGGTCTTCCATATCTTTACAACATTTCTTTGGTTTAGTTGTAGTTTAGTTAAGCTGTTTTTTTTAACTGAAGGTTAGCTTGCCAGGTTAGCCAAAAAGGGACAGCAACCAACATAGAGGGCACAGGCCTGTTTGTGATTCTAAAGAGATAGAAAAAACCTCATTAGCTGGTCGAAACCTCCCTAAAACAGCCTTGGGAGAATGTAACATAGTTACATTGTCGGTTGGATCTAGTGAAATCAAATTTCTGATGCTGAAGGGCAAATTCTTAACTGATTGGGTGGAACAATGACACTCAGCCATCTTTCAAAACAAGTTTCTCCTCCCCTAAGATGCACTCGCTGATCGTATCTATTGGTCTCTGCGGCCATTAGCCGAGCGTGGGCCTTTTTTCCGACAATATGTCGATTCACAGCACGGGTCAACGACGAAGCTCCCGTTCTTTTGTTCCTGTGACATTTCAGGGTTAGGCTGTGTCATCTGTTCGCTCTGTTAGCCACGATCTCGTGTAAACTCACGTACTGTCTCTACCGCTAACCGCCAGTGTGCAAGTATGTATGTATCCAAGCGTAACGCGTGGCTACAATAAAGATTCATCTATGTGCATTACAGTCAGGCCCATAAAGCTCAAAGCTATGTTCTACTGATGACTGGCTGCTAAGCTAATGCTAGTCAGATAGCCGCTACTCATCAACCGCAAATAATCAATATGGCACCTTCATTAGCACCAACCAGGCTAGCGGAGTACTCACATAGACCACGTTGACGTAGTCGTCGTCAGAGAGGGTCTCCAGCATCTCGCTGACGGAGGTCCGGATGAGTTTGAGGGTGAGGCCTGAGACGCTGCCACTCCTGCGGTTTGAAACACTGTTAGCTTCACAAAAGGGGCGAGTCGAAACAATAAGAAGACCTAAGACATTAGCCCGACTAAAAGTTCTTACTTTATCCAAGCAAGGTTTAATAGATGCACTGTTGGCGCAAGCTAGCTCTTAGCGAGAATACCCGCTGTGCTCTTTGGCAGCGTTTCAGCGTGTAATGGCTCTTCTTCAGCACCGGATGGTTGCTTTTCTGCGACACTTTAATGATGATGGAGGTAAAATGATGGGGGAGTCGGTATGTCTGTGGCTCTAACTTTGACTTTCCCTCCAAAAAATGGGGTGGCAAATTAGCCGCAATCCTCTGGAACCTGAAGTTCTTTAGCAGACAGCTGCGCATCATTACAGAGAGAGAAACACGAAAAGAGCCGGAAGAACGGCTGAGACAGGAAAACAGGATCTGTGACCTGTGAGAACCCAAGTTTTCTAAACTCCTTGGAACCCTAATGGTCATTGCGTGAAGCTAAAGATGACTCAGAAGGTCGTCACTCACGCGTCCACCAGGATTAGCATGTCCTTGGGTGACGCTGCCCCCTGAATGTACCTGGTGAGTCACGACAAACACACAAAAAGCAGTTAGAACGTCTGTTGGAAAATCAAGGTGAAACCCTAGCCGATGTGACCAAACACACCAGCGTCGATCGCCAAGCAAAACCGCGGCTACACTCACCACGGTCGTCTGCGCACGTCGTAGAGGTCGATCTTATTGGCAGAGTTGCTGATGTCCATCCAGGGAGAAGCTGAGGCAGAAACGGGCATAAATTCGCTGGTATTCCCATTCGTACATTTCCAAGGGTGCTCGTGATTCACAGCACGGTTAGCCGCCGTGACAAAATTCTGTACTACGCCGCCAACTACAGTGTGAAAGTACATTTGCCCCTTCCGGGCCACGTTGACTCAACAGAGACCAGTGTCAGGTCGGAGTAACACCACTAGCTGGGATGCTAACCTGGGTAGTACCGGGCCAATCCGGTGGCGGATCCAAACACCTGCCAGAGGAGCGACGGATCGTCCTCTTTGTTTTTACGGAAAACCTCCTCCAAGGCCTCCGTCCAGTTTAACTCGTTCAAGATGATGGTGGCTGGAACAGACCAGAACAACATCGACAATCATTGTTGGTTATACTGTACCAGTGTGTGTGTGTGTGTGTGATTGCCCCATTAAAATTGTGCTTTAAAGAGCAACTTAAAAGAGGAAGACACAGAGGAACGAGAAGAACAAAGGGGATGAAAGCGAGTTCTGCTGAGCTGCACCTGGAGTCGTGAAGCACTCCGGGATTCGCATCGATGACTCGGCAGGAAATAGTTGCTAAAGACGGACAAAATTCCACTGAACAGACGGTCGCAGCGGTCATCAGGTTTGAGACGAGAGGACATCAGCAGCTGCTGCGACGGTTAGCGCGATGGCAGGAGGAGGAACAACGTTCACGTGAGTCATCCGACATATTGCAATGTAACCCTGCTAGCGTGGCTAAAATCAGTGCGTTTGGTAAACGTGCTGTGATGATGGACTCTATAGCTTGTGAAAAGCTCCTCCCACAATTTTGCCACCTCAAAGAAAGTAAAAGAAACCAGAGCGTTCACGGAGGATTGCCTATACTGTGTCTCACCACCAGGGGGCATCTGATCTGCTTGAACCCGCCTACATTAATGTCATGTGATTCTTGTTCAGTAGTTTCTAGTATTTGAGTAAAAATTGCTTTATTGTCTACAGAAGAGTGCTAGGGCTCCTAGCATCGCCCCGTAAGAAGCCCCAACATAAGATGATTTAGGAGGTTACTCCGCCCTCTCCCGTCTACACGTATTTGGACACAGATGGACTTGTGGTCGGGCAGTAAATGGCTCTCTGTGGACCCATCAGCTCGTCCCTGTGATAAGTCGTCACAATTGTTCAGACGCCGATGCCCCCTCCCACCGAGCGTTGGCCCTTAATGGATTCCTGCCAGACCAGGAACGTCAGTACCAAGAGGTCTGAGGGGAGCGAGACATCAAAGGCAAAATGTCGACATTCTCCACGTGGAACTGCAGTTGATGCTGCTTGGCCGTTCGATCGGGGGAACTGGTCGATTCAGCGTTTAGGCGTGGTAGAGCGCCGTCCTCTCGCCCAAAAATGACCGAAACTAATCAAAATCACAGCGTAAACACATCCGTCTCCGCGGCTATTTGTGCTAGCTTGTGCTCTGGTAATAGGAGACGCCGATGAGTGACTAAATTCAAGAACAATGATCCTGTTTCACACCACCGACAAAATTATCAAAGCAATGCTAGCCTGTATTGCTAGCTCCAATAGCCTGTTCCAGTCTTCTTACTATTATTAGCAGGCTACACAACAGGCTAATTTCTTGATAGCATACCTCTCCCAATGTGGCAAAATCACTCATCACAATTAAAAACTAAAACGAGGGAAGACTCTGGATATGTTAAACATTACCCATGAGGCATCTGGATTCTCTCGGCAACAAAGCTAACTGGGCGCTAGAAGTGGCTGATGACAGTGGAGGCGACACCCTGTGGCATCACCTGTCATCGCCGGGATGGTGGCAAGAAGGCAGCGCCCTGTTATCAGGGTTAGCCTCCGACTCGGGGTACTTCTAATCATTAGCGGCAGGCTCTCGCGTTAGCGTGAGACATGGCTAGACCTAAAAATAAAACGTCTGTTAGCGGTAAAACCTGATGCCGATCCCACCGAGCCTCCTGGACAGACCGGAGGCTTTTGTCGACGCATTCTTGGAAGTTAAATGGGTTTTCACGGAATGTGGAGGGGGAGGGGGGTTCAAATGCGAATCTCAATCAGCTGATTAGCACATCACGGGAAGTCGTCCGACAGAAAGGAGAGGTCACAGACGCGGCAGGGCGGGGAGGAAGAGGTGGAGATGAAGAGGAGATAAGGAATATAGAGAATTTGGCAGCCGGCCCGTAAATGAAATAGGAAGTTGCACCGGAGTGGAAAAAAAAAAGGGGGGGTGGAATCGATATACGCGCTGTGAGCTCGGCCTCCGGCTCCGTGACTCCAGCACCAACACTCACGTCCAGTGTCAGAGTATCTCAGCGCGTCACGGCGTGTGTGTGTGTCGCGGGCTGACAGGTGCCACACCGCGTCCATGCTAACGGGCCTCAGATGAGCCTCGCATCTCCCGCCAAGGCCGCCGCGCTCTCCTCTCACAGCCCCCACGCCAGTCTGCCTAATGAGCGCGAGGATGTGCGTATGTAGGAGTGGGACAGACAGGTGACGCGCGCACGCACGCACACACACACACACACACACACACACGCTTTACATTCACACACACAACTGATTCATCTCTGGTTTACATGATGATTCCCAGTCCGACCACCCACACCGGATCAGCGAGGACAATAGATGTACATCAGCAGGGGGAACGGGAGGGGTAGACGGCGTCGCGTTCATGTCCCCGCAATTAATGCTGGGGGTGGGCGGAGCGGGGGAGGGAAGGGAGGCAGGAGGAGGCCTGGAAGAGAGAAAACCTCAGCTGAAAAAGAGCAACGGAATTCTAGGAAGGAATTCTAAGGTACTTAGTAACAAGGGTACTTCCTGCATGAGCCAAGATGGAACACCGGGAACTGTCTCGGCGCGAGCGTCTCCTACACATCGCCATGGTAACGCCGACAGACTTGGCCAGCCGGACTGGCATCAACATGGCAAGAAACACGAGCGCACATGCTACTTCTGTTATTTGCTATTTGAGGTCTTCGGGATCTCTCCGTATTTACAGTGGTTAAACGTTGCAGTACCACCCGTGATAGTGGGGGCAGTGTTGAGCACCGTGGCCGCGGATTCATGCAATACCGTTGGCTGGGAGCCAAATAGCAGGCAGTTGGGTGTGAATCTAAGTGTTAGCAAGATTATAGCTAGTATCAACAACCCCAATCGAGCTACTTTGAGCCCAATGCGGCTAATTGGCTCACATGTGTCTTAACGACGAAAGCTGGAACAAACAAAGACGGTAAATTCACACGTTTCTGCAGAGACACAGCCAACGACAGGTTTTTGAAATGAACGGGCAGAATGTCTCTCCTCCCCCTCACTCCTCCCACTCCTTCATCTTTCTAGCTGTTGCCTATAAAAATAACTAAGTGCGGCCATTTGGCACCGACGAAAGCGCTCGGAGGCCTCGGAGGGCCGTCGCTCCGCCAATTTATAGCCCGAAATGATGCGGAGTGACTCGCAGCAGCCACCTCATTCAGCATGTCCATAATTACGGAAACTGATACTTATCGCGCGATCGATACTGAAACAAACCGTTAGCTTATGGTCTGGTGAAGAGGCTAACTGGTTTGAGGCTAACTGCATTCACGAAGCCTCAACATAGCAGGAGTCAGATGGACATGTGGGGGGGGTCTACGAGGGTGTCTGGAAGGAAGGACATGACTTGTGCTGTATGGTTGTGTACAAAAACGCCTGCGTCCTTATTTCAATTCATATTAGTCTTTGTGTCACTTTGTCCTTGTTGTAGCATCCTGGAACAAAAAGGCCACTAAGCCAGAGGATACGCTGGTGCGCGCACGTACACGCACGTAATTATCCTCCGCTCCAGCACACAAGTTGTTGTTTTTTTTCCCCCAAGTCATCGTTTCATGTGCGAACATTTAAATGTTCCTTCTTCTATCGCAGCATAGCCTTTCGGACGCCTTTAGTCCAGTTGCCGTCCAGTCCAGCACTCAAGCTGAAAGCCCCGCGTGCTTTATCACACCAGATTTCATTACTGGGAGCCAAATCCAGGTTGACTGGCAGCCAGTTGGGCGTGTTGGCCTGCCAATAGATGCGCGGAGAGCCTCGGGGAGGAAAGGATTGACGTGAGGTGATGATAAGGGAGAGAGTGGCGGCGAAATAAGCAAGGATGGGCATCGCGTTAGCGACCTGTAAAAAGTCAGGAAAGTAACCCGGAAGAGAAGGAAACTTGGCCCTTTCAAAATTAAATCCTTATTTGCGAACAGCTGCTAACACAGATAAGCTAGCATTTTTATGTTAAGAAGATGTCGCCCCAACATAAAAAGGTCCTATTGGAAATTTCCTGGTCTGGCTCCCCCTGGCTGTGGTTTGTGTCAATGTAGAAAGCAAATATACCAAAAATAATGGTGAAAACCGAAAATAGAGGCTGTGACAGTCTGAGCTAGGGTCCCTGGAGTTCATCAAGGTCAGCGGCAAACAGGAGAGAAAGGAGCAGCTGGTGACCGGGGCAAACATGAGGCTAGGCTATGCAGGCAGCTTTGTTTTCTGGCATGTGTGCTAAATAAAGACTGGCTTGGCTTCAGTTGGTGCTGAAAGACCTGCCACACCCTGAAATACAGCCTGGATACTGGTGGCTGGGGGGGGGGGGGGGGGGGGGTTTGCACACGTATTTATAGGACAGGTGCTGAGGACTCACAGCCTTCGTATATGTCCGTCGGGATGTGGACGGCGGTGGTGTTGTAGGAGACGAGTCGCTTGAAGTCGTCGTCGATCTCGAAGTCATCGGGCACGTAGCGGTTCTTCTTCCTGTCTGTCTGATTAAACTGCACGAGGAGAGAGACAGTTTAAAATGGGTGAGAGAGACGGTGAGACAGAAAAGTGGAGTTGATGCAGCGAGGGGGGGGGGGGGGTAGTCAAATACAGAGTGACGCTAGTGAACTGTGGGTGTGTGGCTTGCTCCCATGGGGGGGGTTAGACGGTGATCTCTCCTTATACGAGCGGACGGATGACGTTTGAGGCCCGTGGAGGAATTCCGAGCCCGGGGTCCACAATGTCTCTATACTCATGTCAGTGAGGACGTTTGTTCTAACGTTAAAGGTGCCCACGAACTTCGACAAACATACGGACGGGCTGAGTTCAGCAACCTCGGGAGTCGTACTCACGTCCTCTTTGGCATTGTAGTAAACTATCTTCTCAGCCTGCAGAGAGAAAGACAGAGAAGACGAGCGCTGAAAAGGACAAATGCTGCAATTACAACAATCAAGGCTAACAGGTTAGCTTAGCTGCTATAAAGGCGATTCCGCTCAATATGCTAACTGCTATTTTCTACTTCCTGGGACGTGGTCGAACCGTCAGATCAACCTGGATAAGTTGTTTAAGTAATTGCTGGCAGACGTAACCAAAGTTTGATATGAAAAAACAGATTATCGACTCCATTTTCCGTCCAGTTAAAGACAAATGACTCATTCTGCTGCTTTGTTGCTTGTTTTCATGGCGATATGGCATCAGAAGCTAAAACTGACAGATTTCTATCGTAATTCTGCCGAAAAAGTGTCAAATTACAGGACAAAGACGCTTCTTCTCCATCTAATATCACCGTAACACCGATTCTCTGCTAAACATCCCACGAACTGCTGTTAGGAGTGTCACAACATCACAACACGTCACACCTTTCAGACAACACATGAAAATACCAACAGCTGCGACCCCACAAACCATGGTGCACATTTACTAAGTGCTTCAAGTTCAAAACGACATTGATCGAACCAACCACATGGGGGCGCTCACCTCGCTGTCCTCCCTCCAATCGTGCTCCATTTGAAACTTTTCCGCCTCTGCTGCCAGCCTCTGAGAGAAGAGAGAGAGATGGGGGGGGGGGGTTAACCTGGCCAGAATCAGGATAAAACCATTAGCGCAGCAGCGCCTTTAAGGTAAAACACCTCTGTTCTTCCTCTCGTCACCGCGCTAAAATTAGACCCCCTCCATCATTTCCTGAGATCTGGTCCTCATGACTAGGTTAATGGGTTTCTAATGAGCCCCGCTTTTAATCTGTACCTGGTCCAGAAACTGCACGGTACTATTAATTTCCCCGGGGAAATATCAAATCCAGCGCCGCTCCCCGACGTGGCGGCGACAAGAAAGCAAGAAGCACCCCTTTGATTGGGGTGCAGTGGTAAATTAATTTATGGAACGAAGGGCGTGGGGGCTGGGGGGTGGTGGTCTGAGGGGGGGGGGGGGGGCAGAAACAATGGGACAAATGACTGAATTAATTCCGCTGTGAGATTAAGCAACAGCCAAAACAAGCTAACGCTATTTGACTTTAATCAGGCTGCAAATATGCTGTTACTTCAGAGCATTAGCATTAACTGTCCTTAAAAAACCAAAACAGCACTCACGGAAATCTGCAGGCTTCTAACGCGCACGTGGTGACACGAAGAATAAAGATGAGGATCATAAAAACAGGGACGCTAACCTGCTAGCCGTGCCAACTGTAAAAAGTGTCGTCTGAATCCTTTTTATCACGGCACGCGCACGTGAAATAATCAATGGCACGGATATGCCGCCAAGGGTCAGATTACGTTTCCCCGGTAACACGAGAAGTACATTAGTGGACTTCCCAGCATGCATTTTCCCCAGAAAGGCTTCACTGGTCTGGTGCAGCCAAACGCGCTCTCAGAGGTCCGTGAGGATCTAGAAGAACATGGGTAGAACGTTCTGGGCAGGTTCCGAGCTCGCGCACGTGCATTGGTGCATCAGCGTTAACACACGCTGACACTTTAATAGAGACATTACCTAGCAGGAGTTGTTATTTAACGTAAGGTCGTTTATTTGCAAGTTTGACCTTTTGACCTCCTCCCAGCCAACAGTTATAGCTGCCAGGACTGATTTCTAGCAGCTGCACACACACACACACACACACACATGCACGCACACACGCGCTCGCCGGCCCGTTTTCATTTAAAGAGAGTCTTTCCAGATGATCAAAGGGGTCAAAGGTCAGCAGCTGCTGCCGTTTCTTCTCACATCACATCTCAGATTAAAACAAGCTACGGCTAATCTGGCTACATGCACGCCACAAAGATCGGGTCTGTGGGTCACTTGACTCTGTTGATATTGAAACCTAAAAAAACCCCAAAAAAACGAAAACCTGAAATTAGGTTAAGACTAAACTCAATCTGGCGTCCCGTTCTATGGGCGAGGGATGGCATCAAAGAGGCGATTTATAGATCAAAGGGAAGCCAAAGCTAAAAGTGACTCCAGAAGTGAGCGAGTGCGTTTTAGAGGCCTCTCTGTCTCTGTGGAGATGTTAAGAGCAGAGCGCATCTTTATCTCCGGGACATCTTTTGGACTGATGACACGTCGGCTTTGATTTGTGTCTTGTTGGGAGGGATGGGGGGGGTTAGCTTCCTGCTCATTAATCACAGCTCTCACTGGGGTGGAACGGAGCGCAGAACCCTGCTTTCCTGTACGGAGGGAAGGGAAAGGAAGGACACAAACACTGAGGAATAAATCTCCCACGTCGTCTGATCGCGCCCCCCCCACACACACACACACCACCTGAGCATCTCGGGACGCCCATGTGAGCAGAGGGAACGGTTCCTAAGACGACGCCGCTCTGACAGGAAATGGTCCTCGCTGAGCCTGGAGCGCCAACGCCTCAACCGCCGCACAGCCGAGCATTCACACACCAGACGGCGACGTCCAATTACAGCCGCACCTGATGCCAGGCCACACGTGTGTGTGTGTGTGTGTGTGTGTGAGACGCGCTTCACTCGATGTTTTTATGGTCCCACGTCACCGCGGGTCACCACTGAGTCTCACACTGTGTGTGTGAGCAGCACACCACGCAGCGCACGTCTGAAAAGTTTCACGCCGTCGGAACGGAGAGATGGCAAAGGCACGCGCGGCGGCGGCAGCAGGCGACAGTAGCGAGCGCGCAAACACACCAGGAAGTGCTAAAGCGCGAGACACCTGTCGCCACATCGAGGCCCCCTCATCTGACCGATGAGCCCGTTTCTACTCCTGTGCTGTAGGTGGCGCCGTACGCCTGTTGCTATTCATCCAAAGTGGTTTAAATTCAGGGGAAATAATATTGTAAGATGACCAACGTCGTGCTCTTTTGGTCAAGTAAAAAGAAAATTTGAACTCTTAAACTCTTCTTTACAGCTGTGTTTGTGTATTTAGGTATTTATGCTAATTAGATTAGCATGTCGCTACATCATTCTTACCTTCATCTTAAATAGCTACATTATTTTGGCCCTTAAAATGGGTTTAACCCAGGACCTGAGTGCACATTTCTCCCCATGGAAATGTGTGCTGGTGTGACAATAAAAGTCCCTTGAACCCTTGAAAGGAAATAACACACAAGCGAGTGTGTGTGTGTGTGTGTGTGTGTGTGTGTGTGTGTGTGTCTGCTCTGATTAGGACCTAACAGCAGTGTGTAATGACTCACAGTGTGTCACCCAGTGTCAGTTTAATAACACACTTCTAGACGCCGGAGATCAGTGACTCCTCTGTAATTACGCCCAAACGGCATAACAAAACACCACGTTTGGAGCTGCGTTCAGAGCCGCTCACGTCTGTGTTGGATGCCTCCAGAGAGGTCATCCTGGCCTAGTGCACGTGAACGAGGAGAAGAGATTACGGTAAGGAAGGGAGGCGATTCGTTTTAGAGGCTCTGCCTATGATGCCCATGTTGCTTAGTGCCCAGAGTGTCATGGTAACTCTCTCCGATGACAGAGGAGTTCCCTGTTGTTCCTCCTCCTCATTTGGAGTTTTAATCCCAGCGTCTTGTCTGCGGGGTCGTGCTGCTGCCTGGGCCGTCTGTCTTGGAAGGTCGCCACGTCCCCGGAGCCGCTTTTGTCAACAAGCCTCCCTGACGGTGGCTCTTTGGAGGCAGTGACACAGAATAACCTCCTTCCTGTCCCGGTAGAATCGCATGGACGCAGTCGGGAGCTCATCGGAGACCAACCAGCGGCTACCCTGTGTCTCCTTGACGACAAAACACACCCCCCCGTGTATGTTTGTGCGGTTGTGTATGAACAGAACAGAAGGTTTCCAAGAGTATCCAAGAGTACAATTATTCCAGATCTACTGCCGTTTGGGGTTAGCTTAGTCGCTTAAGAAGATCCTCAGTTCAGGTCAAGCTAGGGGACCTTCTATGGGTTTCTTCCAGACAACCGACCCTGATGAGTGTTCTGTCTCTGCAGATGTTCTACTTGGACGACCTTTGCCAATGCTTTTTCTTCTCTTTCCGAGGCAGACGCAAGGTCGTCCGTCTCTTTACAATCCCCTCTGGGAAAGAGAGCGACCGACTCCTCTGGGGCGAGTTAACCGCAAGGACAATTGGTTAAGAGGAAGAATTCAATTATTGATGAGAAGCAAAGCCTGGATATCTGTGAGAGAGGTGGCGCCCCGAAGCAGCTCAGATCAGGGCAGCCAAAACGTTTATTAAAGGTCCACGAGGGGTCCCTTGGTTCATTTACAACTAACCAGGAGATCTTTTCGATGTCATTCTTATCTCTGAGTTCTGAATTATGCTGAAAATAAGCCCAAAAAAAGGGTATAAACTTGAAAAAGGCTACAGGCGTGTTTTTCTGACCTAACCTTAACCCCTAACCCTAACACATAACCCAAACCCTATCCCCTAAACCTAACCTCTATCCCCTAACCCTAATCCCTATCCCTTAACCCCTAACCTAACCCTATCCCCTAACCCTTACCCTAACTCCTAACCCCTAACTTTACCCTATCCCCTAAACCTAACCCCTATCCCTAGCCCAGAGATAGATGTAGAACTATTTTTAAGAGCCTCCGTAGTTTAAAGCAGAAGAGCCGTTAAGAAAATCTAAAAGTTGAAGCTGACAGTCAAAATCGAGTCGGGGGAACATTTCAGAGTAATGTTCCATGTTTTCAACAGATCCCATGATCCATATTCAACTCGTGTCCCAAACACACACACACACACACACACACACACACACACACACACACACACACACACACACGCAAACCTGCACACACGCACACTAAAGACAGAAGAAATCGGAGAGGACAGAGGAACTCGGGGCAGAGTGGAAAATGGGAAAACGGGAATGAAGAGTGACAGAAGACGGTGAAGTTATGAGTCGTGAGGAAGTTATGAGCGATGAGGTTAGAAGGACGGGGTCAGAGGGAGGGGAAAGGAAAGGAAAGGAGGAATAACATATGTGAAAGGATGGAGGAGGGGAGAAGAGCGGAGGGCAACGGTAACCGACCAGGCAGAGCGTTAGCATGTCTGGTCAGGCCGACGCGCGTCGATATCCACATCGGAAAACCAAAAAGAATCGGCCCCGATGCTTTGTAGCCGACGCTTCCCCGGCGTTGGGCGGAGGTAGAGAGTCTCACGGCTCTCTCGGCGCCGCTGCGTCATTTTACTTGCGGTGCTTTTAAAGGCGACAAGCGCTGAATGCTAAACACCACAACTTCAAAGAGAATGCTTTGATCGGCTAGGAGCGGAAGCTAAATTGGTTCCCCAGCCGGCCACAGAGACTTTGGGGAGGATGACAGAGGGAGAGGAGGGATGTTATGAAACAGGGGGTGGGGGGGGGGGGGGCGCTTGAATGTCACTTTTATTAAAATAAAGAGGGGAGGAAGCAGAGATGATAAAGATTAGCCAACTCAGATACAAATCTATGTTTGGGGGACATCTTTGATGGAGACGCGTGAGTCATGCTGTCGCTAGCACGACCTCCGCTACTCCGTCTTGCGCAGCCGAGCCGGCGAGGCCGCGATAAATGGACGCGTCCGTCTAAGTGGCCGCGGCTGCCGGCGTTTGACAGACGGCACGTCGGGGACGCTCCGAGCCGAGGGGCCGGGATTGGCAGATATCTGAGGGACGAATCCGGGCGGAGCCCTGATTGAGTTAATGACAGCAGCCGTCGTTCTGGTTCTGGTTCTGATGACTAAATAAATCTGCATCGTTTCAGGCTAACAGGAGCAGTGGGATCAAAGCAAAATCAGATTCCGACTCTGCTTTCATCCTGAAAGGGGGAATCGTTTCATTGTTGGCCAATTTCCTGCTGTCGCACCCTCTTCCGGGGCGGCGGCGGATGGGGGGGGGGCAACGGCGGCGATGTCATCAAGCGTGTACGACAGAGACGGACCAAAAGGAAAGTGTGTGAAGCTGGAAAAAAAGCAGAGGTTCTGACGGGGTCCATACTGGGCTGGTGGGGGGGTGGGGGGGTGTCAGGGGAGGGAGAAATATGAGGTCACTTCAAGAACATGGCTGCCGTTATCCTCCCCCTGCACTCATCTCCATCCATGATTCAGCTAAGTGGACGGGCCGCTGGATTTACAGCCCCCCCTCCCCCCCACATCCTGCATTAATGGACCGCCACAAAGCTGGCCGGACTCCAGAGGGTACTCCGTCCGGATGGGGCGGACCTCGTCTGTGTCCGCAGGTGAGACCGACAGCAGGTGGTGCTGCTGCTTCCTTCTCAACACCAGAAACGAGTCGTCTCGCCTCCCCCGGCCGCATTGATGGGGTAATCGATGGGAGCGTAGCTATGGAAACGGGCCGTCTGTACTTAATTGGATATTTCTGGCTCCGGGAGCCGGATTGATCGGGACCAGGACTGCCTGGAGATCCTAATTCAGTTGTCCCGACGCTGCTGTGTCCAAACCACGGAGGAGTGAAAGGTCTCATAGATCAACGGAGCCGTCTGTTCAGAGCAGTCCGCTGGTGTTTGGGAAGTTGCTGTTAGCTTAGCATAACGGCGAAAGGGCCGTCCTTCATCCTGACAGTAATGTTTAATAAATCGAATCTACAGTTTCATCCCATGGAAAGCGAAGTTTGCCTGTTCCCGTTCGGAGGCGGATGATCCCGTTCCAGGCTTCTTTTGCTCCGCTGCTAAACGCTGCTAGCTTGAGGCTAACACTACCTCGGCGGTGGAACATGGTGCGAAGCTCCTGGCTAAAGTCTGATGACCTCTGGCCGCCTGTATTTGCCCTCCACACCAGGGTCCGTTGGTCACTGATGGCTAATGCTAGCGTCAGCTACCGTTTCATACTGGCAAAAAAGTGAAGAAAAGGTCTCCTGGCAAACACGGAAGGACTCCGTGTTCAGAGGAAGGAGGGAAAGACGAGGCAGGAGGGCCCAGCTGGCAGAGACGAGTCCTGAAATTCCGAACCGGATCGTCAAGCCCACACAGCACGAGAGCGGAGCGTCTCCTCTTCCCGCTCCAAACCCAGACTGGTTGCGTCACATTAAGTCAGCTGGCTGGAGGATGTCGGCTCGGATCCCATCAGCCAGCGGCCCGAGGCTAGCTCCGCCCCCATGCGCTCGCTGCTTCTGATCTCCATCTGAATTTCAAACTTTTTACAAAAATAAGGAAAAGATGATTTTTTTTAAACACTCACCTTCAGGGCTTCGGAGCGTTTCGCCAGCAGCTTCTCGATGTTCCCCGCCGCCGCTGCCACCAGCTGCTGCGCGTCGTTGGTCTCCACGGTGAAGTGAGGACTGTGTTTATGATACATCTGAGGCAGAGAGGGGTCAGAGGTCAGCGTGGCTGAAGTGAGGCCGTTTCCCAGAATGCACCTCTCGCAAAAACACACGTGTTATTGCTTGAAAGAGGACGGGGCTAAACCGCTGTGTCAGGTTACGCAACGCCGCCGCCGAATACGCTCCAGTGGAAGAAATAACAAAGACAAACGCCAATTACGCAGCAGCTTCCAGGGATCTGACCGTCCCGCCGTGGCGCCGGCGGAGATCGGACTTCCTCCCGTCGGTTTGTTTTGTTTTAAATGTGGCGTTTTGTTACTGCAAAGCACGTGGGCGGACTCGCGCGCATTAGAGCGCCATTAGCAGACGCATCGCATCCATCAACGTGCGTCTAAAGAGCCTCGGCTCCCCAACGCGAGAGCGCCGCGGACAGAGCGAGTACATTAGCCTGGCGGAACGTCCCGTGAGAGGACGCAGCGTGTAGACGGCGGCGTGCCAGGAGCACCGACCCAAGACCAGCTCGCCGATCCAATAAAGTTAGGCAAAAGTTAAACAGTTACAAGAGCCAAGAAGTGACGATCCCACCTCATCACGTCGGATTTAAGCGTTAGCGTCGTACGGTTTGATGACCGCGCAAAATGGGAAGGCGGAGCCTGATCTAATCTCCACTTCCTGGTCGCTAATTCACTGTGATGTCACCACTTTAAGGGCCAATATTCCGAAACTCTCCTCGCCCTCCGGACCTTTTGTCAGAGCTCATCATCATCATCCTGAGCTCTCTCTTAGCGTGATTAGCCTTACCTGTACCAGGTGCTGCATGCCGCTGGCCTCGTCGATTAGCGTGATCAGCTCTTTCTGCATCTGCTCCGCCCAGTCCTTTATTCTGAAAACACACACGACAGACAATCAGCTCTCTCGTGTGCTAATGAGTAGCTTCTGACACCATCATCGCAGTTGAGCCCCTTCACAAGCTGCAATTTAGCGCTAGCACTACAGCGGAATAGAGCGTATCTGTGGATTCAAGGGAAAGAAGGAGCGTGCATGAAATGATGATGTTTAGTCAAGTGCAGGGGCATCACTGCCACCACTGAGCTGTGCGCTAAGGCAGGAGCTATTCATAGCTAGCATCGGACGCTCGCGGGCAAGACGCTGGCTAACGAAGGAAGAAACGCAAAGATTTTGACTTATTTAAAATTGAATCATCTTTGTTAGAACTCAAGCTTTTCCGGTTCGTGAGCGCATTAGTTAGCATCACAGTGGCTAAGAAATACTGGGAATTCTTAGAGTCCGACTCTAATTCCAACTTTAAGGTCAACGCCTGATTTTGTGGAATCCTCGGCACGTCCAAGCGGGGTTGTGTAGCATGAAATCATCCCCACCTGAACACACCCCCCCCACACACACTTGGGGGCCTCCTCCGCTGGAAACAATATGCTAACGAACTCTTAGGCAGCTCTTTTACAGAACCCAATAAAAAATACATGACATCATCCATAAAGAAAATTAGCCTCACTCCCCCCCAGCGGGATGTGAACTCTTCACCTCCGGCGCGGCTGAGGCGCCGATGACACACGAGGCCCGTCTTTGATATCTTATTTTAAAAAAACTACAGTGTAACGCGAGCGTGGCTAGCGCTCGCTGGGGGTTCATAACGTAGCATCGGGGGGGTATGTTTAGCCAAGGAAGAGACAGCTGAGAGCTGAAATAGAGCAGTCAGCAAATACCTTGTTCTAGCACTCCGATAATAATGATAAAGTTATTTTAGAGTAGCGTGAATCTAAAAGGTCAAATCACGACAGGTTTATGGTAGCATTAGCATTGCTATGTGCTTCTGAAGAAGTTGTGACAATGTTGCAGGATGCCTTTCTTTAAAATAATATGTACACATTAGCAACAATCTGCAACCACAGACCAATAGGCTATGATATAAACTGGAATTAGCATGTTAGCCAATGAAATTATCATGCTAATCTGGTCTGCTCGTGTCAAACGTGCTTTCAGAGGCGACAGCGAGATATTCTGGCTGTCTACTCAAAAGGAGGAAACAAAAGGTAAATCAGTTTAACATTTTAGCTAACTGTCGCTGAACACAACGCTAAGCAGAAGCTAGCCGCTACATTTAAATTATTCCAAACAAGTTAGTGGTGTATGGCAACTCAGCCTAGCACACTATTGTTTATGGTTTCAAGATGTCACGCTAACGGTAGCGGAAGCTAAGTCCTCAACAAGCCCCGTAAATATTGGTAAAATATGACTAGACTGCTGCTTTGGGATGCAAATTAAAATGTAGCTGTTTGTGTTTCGCAGCGTAGAAGCAGGTTAAAAGGTGTGAAATTAGAGGAGGGTCAGGTGTAACACACCTCCCCGAGGGGAAAAAAAGGTGTCTCATGTTAGCGACTCTCTGGTCGACATCCCCACTGTACTTTAGTCTCCATCCTCCTAATGACGGGAAAAGGAGCCGCCCACATCAGGCCAGCTGTCAGACGTGTGGATCCAGGTAATCGGAGAGGAGGGAGAAGGCCGGTGCCTGGGGTCAAAGGTCAGCACCAGAGGCGTCTCTATTGTACCGACGCTCTTAACGTGATTAACAGTCGGCTGTGTCCCACCGCGGGAGGGCTAATCTGACCCAGGCTGCCGCTTTAATCCGACTCCCACGGAACAGGACGAACGTCCACGTTCTCCTTCAGGGACGGAACGTCCAGTCTGAACGTGAGCCTGGACAGCGGCCGTGACTCAGCGCAGGAGCGCAACCAAGCGAGGCCGCATTAGCGAGGCGTTTCCTCGCCAAGTGAAGGCAGAAATCGTTCTAACGACGCCCCCTTTATCGGGGTCAATAACAACGTAATCGCCGGCTCTGGAAACGTCTCGGCTCTTCCTGCCCCTCTTACACCACTCAGCGCTCCGATGTAGCGCCCCCCTCTGAACTTGGGGGCGGAGCTTGGGTGAAGCCTTGACGACAGGGTGATAGACAGATGGAGCAGGTGCGGGTTCAGAACGGCAGATATCGCTATGACCTAGCAAGCTAGCTCAATTACGACTGGTTTACAAAGGCAACGCTAATAGTGAGGCAAAGAGGGGGCGGAGCTAACAAAAAATCCTAATCTCCTCGATAGTACTGTGAGAGAAGCATCATTTCCTGTGAGTCATTCCGACGTTTCGGTTTGTCAGTTTAACCTCCGTCTGTCTGCTGGTGCCGCAGAACGCCGCCGGGTCGGACTCTCTTCCCGCTGCTGACCTTCCCCCCCCACCGCCACAGCTGACTCGCCTTTACCACGCACCACTCCGCCTCCTCCGCGCCCCCCCGCGTCCGGAAGGTGCGATACGCGTCCTGACAGAGCTTACCAGCCGCGCAAGTCGCCGCCTTCGACGGCAGGCGCCACAACCCATTACATCAGAGGATGCTAACCTGCCGCGGCACCTGCAAGCGCAACCTGCGTTTTAGCACTTAACGTCGCGTCTTTTCGCCTTTTTTAGACTCTTCTTCCCCCTCCTGCTTCTCTTCCTGCCTCCAGCTGACGTCCTCTCGGCCCCGTGTGATTTTGGGTTGCGGTCAAATGACTAAACCCCAACATCGCACTCTTCCGAGCTGACGCGCGGCGTTCCACGCTTCCGTTTACCACGAGAGAGAAAGAGGCTAAGAATTGCTCCTAGCCAAAATGTCCAATTACTGTCAGTCCAGACGCCGACACTAGCCGACTGCTGTTAGCGCTGTACTAAGTACCGGTTCTCCCTGATGGCTGCACTTCCTGTCCAGAGTTGGGTAGCGCAGCATAGCATAGTGAGCCATTAAGCTCCTCTGCAGCTGTAAGGCAGCATTATTACACCTACGAGAGGCCATCGCGCACTAGCATCGCTACACTCTCCTCCATATATGTCGCGCCAGGCGCTCGCGTGGTGACTCTGGATATTTTTAAATGCTTATACGGCCTCGAGTGTTTGGTTACAATCAGTTAGCTTATTGAGTCTTTTAAATGGCAAATCTATTTATGTTGGTTAGAATTAGCTGCACACATCGCTAACATTAGTGTGGTTTGATGGGTAGTAAAATTCAGTGTGTGAGTTCCTTTATTAATCTTTCAGATTATGGATAAAAGGAGACACATTTTTATTACATTTTCTACCTTTGAAGTGCTGAGTGAGTTGATGTTAGCCTACTGCAAAAGACACGAGTTAGCTTAGTCTAAGGTAGGACAGCCCTGTATAAGTTATACATGTAGCTAGCATATAGTTATACTGGTAATGCTAGATGTTGCTAAAGCTAAACAGAAACGTCCCCAGATCTTCCACTTTCCTGAAGGCAACAAAATAAAAACATGCTCCTGGTGCTTTTATTCTCTGTGCACAGATGTGCTTCCTGTCCCGGGCAGCTGTTAGCTATTCCCAAGGTTGCCCGGGAAACGCTGCAATGGAAAATTCTTGGGAAACCTGCGTGTGCCAGAGCGCCGAGGTTCAGACTTAAACCAGGGAAGGACACGATTTCAGCGGGTTAAAGAGAAGCCCCCCCCAGCCCATACGCACACTTCCTGTATCTTTAAATACATCGCGTGCGGGCTGTGCCCCCTCCTCAAGGACGGGGGCTTTACTAAATTTAGTTCAGGGGGGTTCATGTTAAACCATTTTAAACTCTTTAAAGCCGCAGTTCTGCTACTGTGTTTACGTCCATACGGGTTTTACTGCTTTAATATGTCACCGTTTAGCCGCTCGCTATCAGACAAAAGTGTTTGTCCGTGAACTGGGAGGTGTGGTCTGGAGCCAGACAGATGCACCAGTGCACTAAACCAGTCTGGCTCCTTTAGCAACTACAGAACGGACCAAAATGCTAAAACCGTGTTAGCAAGATGCACATAAACTTATAGGGAGCCAGCAGTTAGCTTAGCATTAAAACTGGATTCCGTGTAGGATCGAGGAAAGCACTAAAATAGAGAATATGAACATATTATCACCGCTAAACTCGATTCCGTTAGCATCTAGATGAGCAGAAATTAGCCTTCAAAGATTGATTTCAGCTAACTTGGTGGTTTTTTGAACCTTAAAATGCTGCTAAATGTGTTTGAAGTCTTTTTCCTGATGATATTCCCACCCAGATCAAGTTACTGACACCCGGACACAAGGTCACAAAGCCAGGAACCGATGCTCTTTAGCCTAGCGAGTCGTTTAAAAGTGCGAGAAAAGATGAGAGGACAAACAAACGTGCCGTTTCTCTGATGAAGATGGAAGCTGGAGTGGGACAAATGTCCTCTGAGTTCTGTCAGGGGGGAAACACAGCAGTCCGAGCAGTCTCATTTGGGTTTTTTCGGGGGGGAAGGGGGCACCAAGCCTGCTAATGCTAAAGAGATAGGAAATCCGCCAATCGGAATTCAAGCTGTAAACAACCAGAAGCGGTCTGGAGTTTCTCACTGTCTCTGCGTCCTCGTGTTTACGTGTCTCAGTTTCTTCGCCGTGCGAATGGGCGCTACGACCGTCGGGGCGCCGTCTGTGACAGTGGACTTTGCGTTTCCGATTCGATGATGCTAATCATCTGCCCCCGGGCAGAGCGAGGACGAGAGGAGGCCGGGATGTGGACAGAAACAGAGACGGACAGGAAGAGAGCGTGACTGAAAGGGAGAGTGACAGAGTGTGTGTGTGTGTGTGTGTGTGTGAGTGGGGGGGGTCGGTGAAGCGGACAGATGCTGGCATGTGGACCCCAGAGGTGGAGCCACAATCTGAGCCATTCATTTCGCCCACATTCATGGAAAACGTGCTATGATGCTAATCATACATAAAACCAGGCACGCTGCAGTTGCTAGCATCGTCGCTACGGCTCCCTGCAGCGGCTAGCCTTTCAGCATTACCTGAATTTATGGCTGATGCTAACATCATTTAGATTAGCTTCCTAAAGGCGGCTAATGATTGACTGAGTTCAGTGTTGCTAACACTTGCTACTAAACTCTTCTTCTTCTGTTTGCATTGCTGCCTCCAACAGGACGGTTCAGGAATTACACTAAAACATCAGCTATTCTACTCAAAAGCAACGACCACAAGGGGGCAGCACCATTGACTTTTTTTTAATTTAAAAAATATTTACTTCAAAAAATCACTAGCACGCTACATTTCTAAAAGGTCAATGTCTATTAAATATGGTTTCATTTGTTTGGTTTTAAAGTTTTGGGGTTGTTTTTTTTTAGGCTACAATCGAAACGTTTGGCCTCTAGATCTGGTTGTCCGGTTCTGAGAGTGAAAGTGGACCCGAGCCTGTGCGACTATCTGGTACACAACCCACGGATCAATCCACTTAGTGCCCATGAAAGCCAGGGAGTGGGCCGCCTGCTCCGCTAGTCTGACATCATCGTACTCGACCATTAGGCTGAGTGCCATCGTGGCTCACCGGCTCTCCGGGACCCGTCTGGGCCACTTTCTGAGCCAGACAGCAGCAGAACCATGCGGAGAACATGCAAACCTGTTGATGGCTGACTAAAGGGAGGCTGGCTCTCCTTTGATGCTTTGATCTCCAGTGTTTTGATTGGCTGCCAATCAAAGAGAGCCAGAACAGGAACTACAATCATCATCCACATGACCCAAACGGTCCCCGTCCATCGGGTCCGGCTCCCTTAAATCCTAAAGACGACTAATAATCCACAAAGTTGGGTCTGAGACCCGCAGTTCGCCTCCCTGCCTGGTTTGACAGCCAGAACCACGTGTGACACAAGCTGGCAACACACGGAACCAGGCTTTAAATAGCTGCTGTCAGGAGGTAAAGTTGGACCCGGAGTCAGAGATCGGGTTCGAATCGGTCCAAAACGGGAAATGAGCGAGATTAAAGAAGCAGAAAGTCGGTTCTGGCTGGGGGGAACAGCCGGAACCGGGACTTTGTGTTTGGTTCCTACTCACGTCTGCGTGGTCGGGAATTGTCCGACCGACACCGAGGAGACGCTCGACAGCAGCAAAAGTAGGAACGCGGGATAATCCATAGCTCCGTGCGGGTCCCCTCAGGCTGCGGGAGGATGCGGGAGGGGGGACGAGAAGGAGGAAAAGGTTCGGAAATCCACAGTTGTCGAGGGGCAGAAACGCCTCACGCCGCCATCGGTGCGCGTTTGGAAACAAATCTCAACCGTGCGCCCCCCCCCCTCCCTCCACCCACCCCTCCGTGCGTGAGGAGTGTGTGCTTTTTTTGGTCCGGTTGTATTTGTGGACGCGCGCGCGTGAAGCTGTGGAGCCACGGCGCGTGTGCGTGTGTGAGTGTGTGTTCGCGTTCCGAGGATCGCTGCAAGAAAACGCGCCACTCCCGCAACGGCCTGGCCGAGAAAGTGCGCCGAAGTGCGGGTTCTGATCCGTTAACCGATTTAAATTCGATTCGAATCAGATTGTTTATCGTCTATTTACTGAGATGAAGGGAAATTAAGAGGAACTCTGGAGCCGAGAGGGAACCTTCATGTCATTTTTTACAGTGTGGCTTTAGTGGCGCTGGTCCAAATGGTTCTGACGGGGCTTGTAAACGGGTCCGGCTGGCTTCAGAACCCGAGGAACGTAAATGTCAAGGTTTAAGTGAATTTAGAGACGTTAAAGGAATCCCATAATAATCGTTTATTTACTTTTATTAATTCAGATCTAAGAGGAACAAAATATTTGGCAAAATTCCGACCTTCTCTTTAAAAAATAGAATTCTAATTTATTTCAAATCAAACACATTTAGCAAAAAAATGGACTGTTTCCTATTTTATTCCTATTTTATTTATTCATTATTTATTACAATTCGGATCATATTTTACAAATCTAAACGAACGATGTGAAAATGAAATGAATCTGGAATTTTCCCAGTTGCACCATAAAAATCACGGATATGAACTTTAAAACCATTCAGCACGTTACTCTTGTTAGCATTAATTAGCATTTGGGCTAAATTGAGGCGCCGTTTGTGGCGTCTGCACCAGCAGGGGGTGAAAATCACAGATTTCTTGCATTTCCTCCTTAAACGGCGGCTCCATCATTCACGTCACAGCACAGAAGAGCTCAATAAACGCTGATGTAGTGCATGGATAAATAAACAAATAAATAAACAAATGCTATTTTCGGCTATCTTCAAGTCCGACGACAGATTTAAGTGGAGCCACATGTGCTAATCCAACCCTGATCCCTCGGCTGCTACTGTTTGGAGCTAAAGCAACACTCTCCAACAGGATTATGTGGGATTATCACGGGATTAATGTGTTGAACAAAAGCTGCTCAGAAGGAGCAAATGAGGCCGTGATAAATGATCCCATTAGAGGCGCTGCCAGGATTTAGGAATATTCGGAAAGCTTTCAGGACCCTCTGACACGTAATAAAATAAGAGATAAAATGGCTGAAAGGGGTCAGAATGGAGGTCAGGTCTGCCCCCCACTCCCTCACACACACACACACACACACACACACACACACACACATAAATGGGCATTTTGGTTTCTGTTTAGCTTTACGTCAACTTGACGTGAGTCCCTGAGAATGGATCCACCTGTCATCACGTGCTTACGTGTGGGCTCGTGGTGCGTTCAGTGTCCTGTAAAGGTCGCGCGTTTGGCGTGGTTCGCCGCTCTGTTGCTCGAACCTGTTGAACGGCGAGGTGTGTTTGGCTCTAGGCCGCGTCTGCGGAAAAGAGCAGGACCGAAGAGAGGTGAAGCCACGAGCGCGACCCTGCGTGCAACAGCAGGGATGGAGGCAGAGGTGGCTTTTTATGGAGCGTGTGTGTGTGTGTGTGTGTGTGTGTTTGTACATGTTACGTGGGGACCGCAGTATGCACGTCACCAGCAAAGTAAGGACATGAAACACAAAAGTTTCAGGGTTAGGAACTATGCTAGATTGTAGGGGAGGATACAGGATGCATCGTAATGACGAAAGTCCTCGCAAAGATAGAAGAACAAAGACCTCTGTGGGTTCTTGTACAAGCTACATGTACTGAGGAGCAAAATATGAATCCTATAAGTCTGTGAAGGTTCTCAGTCATCCAGGTCATGGTAATTCTGGTAGTTGAATATGAGCATATTATTATCTAGAAACTAGTACTAGGTTCTAGGTAGTACCTAGTACCTAGTATCCGGATACTAGGATACTACCTAGAACCTAGGTAGTACTCCCAAACAGTCAGTGAAAACTGAAGAAGCCTCGTGGATGAGAGGTGAAACGTCTCCAAGAAACTCCAACATTTCAGTTGCTAAGATTCAACTACCAGAAATGGAATACTAGCAAAGTGGGGACATCTTGGCCTGTGCTCCAACCTTCCAAAGGGTTGTTGGGGGGTTAAGACTCGGTCTTAGGGTTGAGATTAGCCAGGGTTTAGCTTTGGGCAGGTGTGTGTGTGTGTGTGTGTGTGTGTGTGTGTGTGTGTGTGTGTGTATGTGTGTGTGTGTGTGAGTGAGAGAGAGAGAGAGAGGCAGCAGGTGTGGCCTGTACCAGCCTTCGACCCCACCCACCTGCCCGGGGAATTGCCCAGCTGCGGTCGCCTAGCAACCTCCCGTGATGACTCCTAACAGCCGGGCTGTTGTTTTCCCAACCCCAAGAGCTTTTTTCCTTCTGCCTCTGAGGCAGTTCTGCCCGTGAGGGGAGCAGCAGGGTGGAGGTAAAGGGGGAGGAGAAGATCCGGGAGAAGGAAACGAGCAGAGAAACTTCCCAAACTGCCCCTTTTAGCATCAAGAGCCGCTCAACTTCCATCAAACCTCCTCAGCAGCCGCCGACTGGGCTCCGGCCTTCTCTCCTGATCGGATCTGAAGTGCTCCCTTTGCTTTGTCCCCATTCAACCTGCACTTTGGAGTTTCTGTTACTTGCGATTACCTTTGAATCCGTCGACGTCAGCGGGAAAAAAATGGGAAATCGGAGCGAAAAGCCGTCTGTCAAACGTCCCGCTGTCATATTTGTCCGTGTCGCGGCTCTGCTGAGCCAACAGAAACATCAAGCAGCACGTTTTGGATCGTTCCGCCAGGAGCGACTGACGCTCCGGGCTGAGCACGTGATTTTAGAGAGACTCAGGGAACTATTTTAGGGAACTAGCCTCCTAAATAGGGCGGCGGGAGCTCAGCCTGTTGGGGCTGAGGACTGGAGGGTTCCCTGTTCCAGCCCCAGAACTGACAAAACATGGAAGGTGTTCCGGTACGGAGAGGCGCCAGAGCACTACCCAGGTACCCTTGAGCAAGCTACCAAAACCACAAATGCTGCTGACCCATCCAGGGGTGGACCTGCCTTGACCCGTGGCCCCGAAAGGGATAAATTGGTTAAGAAGTTAAGCTAACTGGCTGAGACAGTTGCAGAAGCCATTAGGCCCCTCCTTCTTTGGGAGGGTGAACCCCAACCCTTTAGTCAATTAATCAAAAAAAGTACTTTCAAGCTAGCTGACATTTTTGGTTGAAAGTGGTTCCAAGATAATCCTAACATGTTTTCCCACAACACTAAGCTATGCCAACACAAA